>NW_016807070.1:107453-116747 GCF_001698545.2 Rhinopithecus bieti
AAAAAAAAAAAAAAAAAAAAAAAAAAAAAAAAATGCCTAAAAGCAGCATGTAGTTCTCTCACCCCCTTGTATATGGACTATATCCAGATCAACAAAAGGGTTAAATTTTTCCTTTGATACTTTTTGAGTATAACTCATGGACAAAAGGTGTAACAACAATCAAAATATCCAAAATAGATATTTAAAAATCTTTCTAGAATTAATGAAGAAAAGCAATGTAACAATTTTCTGGGACTAGTTTCCAGAAACTAAAGAAGTTTACAGGTTTTATGACCTAGTCATTTATTTGAATCATTTTAATTTTATAAGAATTATGTAAGGTTGATGCTAAGATTTGAAAAGATATGGAAGGAAATAATACCATGCCGACTTGTTTGATTTTAAATAAAATCAGGTAGTATTTCTTCATTTTTGTCATATACTCTCTGGTATTAAAATTGTGTTCTTGGCTGGGCGCGGTGGCTCACGCCTGTAATGCCAGCAATTTGGAAGAATGAGGCGGACGGATCACTTGAGGTCAGGAGTTAGAGACCAGCTTGGCCAACATGCTGTAACCCCCGTCTCTACTAAAAATATAAAAATTAGCCGGAAATTGCTTGAACCCGGGAGGCGGATGTTGCAGTGAGCCGAGATCGCGCTACTGCACTCCAGCCTGGGCAACAGAGCGAGACTTCGTCTCAAAAAAAAAAAAAAAAAAAAAAATGTATTCTTGTCCTATCTCTACAGTTGCGCTTCAATATCGCCAACTGCAGCTTAGTTAATTTTTTTTTGTCCTTGCAGCGGTGTCTTCACAAAGAAAAGTCCTCAATATAATTCTGGTAAATTGTGCAGATTTATGGAGGCATCAAAGTGCATGCCATGATCAGGGAAGAGCGGGTAGCAGAAGAAATGACAAAAATATGAGGTGCATGGCATGGTAGGAGATAGAATGAACAAGTAGAACTGGTTAAGATTGCAAAGTACCTTGAAAAATATAAAAATTGAAGCTTTCTTCCATGTGCAATGAGGAAAGACTCAGAAGCTTTTCTGTCAGGCTTCACTGGATCAGACCTGTGTTTTAGGAGTATTATGGGTACGGGGCAGAAAATTGGTTGAACAAATGAAAATGGAAAGTAAGGCAACCTGTTAGTAGTGCAACAGGTAACTGGTGATTAAGACTGGAAAAAGGAAATGGCAACGGGACAAATGTCAGGGGTATTTTGGAGGTATTATCAACCTAAGTTAGCTGTTGGCTTGGATGTGACTGAGGAGAGGAAAGTGTTGCTGACTTTAGGATGCTTCCTGAAATGGTTTGTTAAGTACATGCATGACCATACCCAATACATACTTGGCAGGTGGTTTACTAGTGATATTCTCTCTCTCTCTCTCTCTCTCTCTCTCTCTCTCTCTCTGACACACACACACACACACACACACACACACACCTCTAATTATTATAGTAAACACTGAAGTTTTATATTTTGTCAATTTTATGTGCTTTTTTTTAACCTGATATTATATACTCAGAAATTTTCTTCACTAGAAAAAGGAAAGTTTGTTTGTTTGTTTGTTTGTTTGTTTGTTTTAATTAAACATATTTGTAGTTCAACTCCTTGGGCAGGGGGCTTTTTACAGTAATAGCAACTAGGGGAGAACCTTGGTCATCCTACATTTCTAGCCCCCTATACCCCATCCCTCACCATAACCATTGACCTTCTCCACATTGCCTTATTCACAGTAGGAGTTTGAGAAATATTTAATTTATTTTGTTTGAACTTATGGTAAACTCCATTATCGATAATGCTATATCAAATACAGTGGTTCATAAATGATACCACATTACCAATATTCAAAAAATGTTAGTACAATAAAATGCACAAAGCTAAAACTTTAGTAAATATGACTACTCCATTGCTTTGGGTTAATCAAAAAAGATCAGTTACACCACCATGGTGGTGAATAGAAATGACAATATAAAAGGTCTGGTTTATCCAGCACAGATAATGAGCTATACCATGAAGAATGTAGGATGTTATTGTGCTAAAAATATTTTAGGATCCTTGATGATGTTAATGAAACTAGTAGCCCCTGCTGACAACAAGCGCTTCAAAAAATATCAGAAGATGTGTTATTGCAATGCAGAAACAACTTTATTTATAAGTATTTCACTTAATACAGATTACACACACTGTATGCACTGAAATTACATCAAATACAACCAGGTGTTAGTATCTACATGTATTCCAGTTGAAAGACGCTCTATAATTAGTCATTCTAACATATTCATACAAAAACCTGTTCATTCTTTTTTTTTTTAAATTACAGCTCCAAAGTAGAAAGCAAAAACAATATTTTAAAAGTGACTGTTATGAATCCTTTTGTATTTTAAATCTTCATAATTTTAATGTTACACTGGTTTTCTTCAATGCTGTTCTCGACTCAAAGTCAGAAATGATAATAAACTGTATACATTGACCAATCTGAAAATTGGACGCATCCTCATAATCATATTCCTATAATTTATGCCAGTCCAAAGTCTTCACTGAGCTGTTTACAATAATGTTTGTTTATATATACGTAAGTAGGCATGTATGCATGTATATAATTATGGTAAATCCATATCATAGTCATTTGATGAAGAAATGAATTAAATCCATAAAGTTAAAGACATACGAAACAGCAAATCCGACATTGGACAGAAGACTAACAGAGAACTACTTCTTTCTATTTTCATAGTTATTAAAATTAAGTAATGTAACAATGCCAAATAAAGAGGATTGTTTTAATGGACTTTTATTTGGATATATTTTAGTTATAACAACTGGGCAGAAGTTGGCTATTATGGAATGCAAATTTATCTTTATTTGTGTGTGTGTGCAAGAGAAGCAGAATCTGTACTAGTACTTAGATAACAAAAATCAATTTAATTTTTTATATGCACTTTAACATTACTGGATCTGTGATCATTTGGGAAACAGACAAATAATTTGATTAAAAGAAAAACACATGAGGACATATACAGAATGTACTGGATATGACAAGGATTTTATAAATGAAAGATTTATATATGGGATGATATAAGGGATACTGGATGATTATAGTTTAGAAACGAGGCATAATGGTGTAAAAGGGGACAATAACATTGTAAATGTAGATGCAAAATCTTTTAACAAGCTTTCTTTAGTTTGAAGTTTATATTACTTTTTTTCTGCTAGAAATTTAACAAACATAAATATGCACACATATATGCAAACATATCTGTGCTTACACATACACTAACCCATTTTAAAACCAATACATTAGAACTGCTTAAACATCAAACTAATATGACATTTCCTCTAGACACACAATTAGGTATATTAACTTCTAGACATTTATCTTTCAGTTCAGGCACCTAAAAATATTTAATTGTACCTTCCCTCTCATTTCTATAATTTGTGTGCATTTTGAAATAAATAAGTGTATGTCTTTATACACAACTAAAATATATAAATGTAAAATTGAATTGCAGCACTGTGTGGAATTCTGTTGTTAACTGTTACCAATTATTCTAGATTCAGATAATGACAACTTTATATAGTATGTAAAACTCTTTTTCTATCGAAAATGAAACTATTTACAATATCATTCTGTATTACTAAATTCTGTGTCTTTATGTAGTCAAATAATTTTGTCAGGTCAGCAAAATATCCCTATATGTAGTAAAAAATTCGATTTTGCCTCCAGATGTTTTGGTATCATGTAAACACAGCCATGATATCAATCTGGAAGATAACTCAGCAGTTTCTCTTGGATAATTAAATTTGTATAAAAAAAGTAATTATTTGGCCGGGTGTGCTGGCTCATGCCTGTAATCCCAGCACTTTGGGAGGCTGAGGCGGGTGGATCACCTGAGGTCAGGAGTTTGAGACCAGCCTGGCCAACATGGTGAAACCATGTCTCTACTAAAAATACAAAAATTAGCCGAGTGTGGTGGCGCGTGCCTATAATCCCTCAGGAGGCTACTCAGGAGGCTGAGTCAGGAGAATCTCTAGAACCTAGGAGGCGGAGGTTGCAGTGAGCTGAGATCAGGCTACTGCACTCCAGCCTGAGAGACAGAGCAAGACTATGTCTTAAAAAACAAAACAAAACAAAAAAGTAATTATTTAATCTGAGCATCATAAATGATGTGTATAATTTTCTGCAAAAAGTACACTCAATTCATAGTTTTGAATAACAAGAGATGAAATAAAAATAATAATAAAATATAATCTCTCATTTAAGAGGTCATAAACTAGTTTTGAGAGTGCATGAAATTCCATTTCTGTGTATTTGTTCCATCCTTGAATATGAGACTATTTCTGTATTTACGTGTCAAAAGAGCCAGTAAATTTTAAAAAATAATTTTAGTTACTTCAAGTTTGTGTCACTCAACAACTATTCAAGCTGCATGTTTGAATTACTGAAAATATTTTTGGATAACATAACAGTTGTTTATGATCAATTCTCTTTAGTTATAATATATCATTGAAATGGTGCTCTGCATTGATTGTGTAATTGAGGTTAGAACTGATGTATAATAAGTAAATAGATTTTAAAGTTTATTTTACAGATTTCTGTAAATAACATTTTTCTTTCGAGTTTCATATTTGGTTTACTTTTCACTACTACTGAATAGTCAAAGCGGTATTACTTACACTTTTCTCTAATTGACTAATGAAAGTATTATTGTATCTAATGTTTCTTCTAAGTTTTAAGATAAAAAGAATGAAAATGTTTTTATTTATTTTTAAATTTTTTTTGAGATGGAATCTCACTCTGTCAGCCAGACTGGAGTTCAGCGGCCTGATGGAGGTTCACTGCAACCTCCCCTACAAACCCCCGCCACTCAATCGATTCTCCCATTTCAGCCTCACGAGTAGCTGAGACCACAGATATGCACCACCAAACCCGGCTAAGTTTTTGCATTTTTGATAGAGACAGGGTTTCACCATGTTGCCCAGGCTGGTCTGAAACTCCTGAGCTCAAGCGATCCACCCGCCTCAGCCTCCCAAAGCGCTGGGACTACAGGCATGAGTCACGGCGCCCGGCCACTGAAAATTTTTTAAAAAGTCAACTGTATTCAAAAGATAGTAACATTTTATGAAGTAAATCAATATGTAATTGATATATATAAATTTCTAAGATAAGGGATAAAGTACAAATATTTCTAGAAAATCTATTAGAACAGTTCATTTTCATTATTATGTCAATTTGACTACCTGAAATCTAATGAAATGTGATTTGTGAGTTTTTTCACTTGACAAAAAAAATTTTATTATTAACTGGATATACTTGTGTATGTATGGATAATTAAATATAATTAACCATTTCAAAAGGAACAATTAAAACAATTTCGGTTGTGAATATCTAGAATATGGGAAAATTTAAAGAGTTGGTTCTGAAAATTCTGGGAAATAATTATGGAACTAGGTTGTTCTAAGGGAACTTTCAAAAAACATTTAGATGGTTTTTTTTTTTTAAGTATGAAAGCTTTTTCATCAAGACTTGATATTTTTACTGAGGGGATTTTAGTCTTATGGTGGAGATATGTAATATGCCTCTGTATTACACTATCAACTAATCAAGCTATGTTATCACACAAATTTGTTCAATCATACATCTATAAAAATAAACAATATGTTTAATAAATAAATCAGTCTTCAATACATGTAAAAAGTCCTGGATGTATAGTTTATAATTATAAAACAATAAGCATAATTCTATAATTTTAAAATGCACCGCTTCAAAAAGTTATATAGCTGTCAAACAGAATTACTGTTATAAAGAACTCACTGCTATAGCTTGAAATAAAAACAAATAATTTTAAAATTCTTCATCTAAAACCCTTGTACAATTTCTAGATTTTTCTACAACAAATGTGTTTCACATGTACAATAAAAATAGAAACCTATGGCTACTCTAGAATTTTAAAAGTCTACTCCTAATTCTAAATACATTAAACCAAAGATGCCACGTATGAACACCCATGATGTATGAAAAAATGCACTGTAGTTCTTTCTAAAAATACTAATTATATGCAAGAAATATAGCTTTGTATTATAAAGACAGAACCTTTGAATATTCTAGAAAGCTAAGTCATATTTAAAATAAACACAAGCTAAGCTTCAGAAAAGCCAAGAAAACAAGTCTATTACACAAAAGCACCTACAAGAAGCATTTATGGAATGTGGCTTAGATTTATATAAGATTACTCAAGGTCTGCTTGTCCTATAGCGCTTCTGTTACACCCAGGCTGCACATCACATCTAGCTAGATACACAATTACAACATGGAATTGAACAGTGAGGAGTGCAGGTGACAAAACAGCAAAATGATGCAGTTAGTATTTCATGGTGAGATGACAAGGTTAGTAAATACTGATTGAATATAAACTCAATTTCTAAAAATTATTCTAAAGTATATCCTTTTTTTGGGGGGGGGGGTTGTTTTGTTTTTTTTTTTGGTTTGTTTTTGTTTTTGCTTCTGTTTTTGTTTGAGACAGAGTCCTGCTCTGTCGCCCAGGCTGGAGTGCAGTGGCAGATCTCGGATCACTGGCAAGCTCCACCTCCCGGGTTCACGCTATTCTCCTGCCTCAGCCTCCCGAGTAGCTGGGACTACAGGCGCCCGCCACCACGCCCGGCTAATTTTTTGTATTTTAAGTAGAGCCAGGCTTTTATCGTGTTAGCCAGGATGGTCTTGATCTCCTGACCTCGTGATCTGCCCACCTTGGCTTCCAAAGGGCTGGAATTACAGGCGTGAGCCACCGCGCCCGGCCAAGTATATACACATTTTCATTCATAATGTGGACAGGGTGGTCAACAGAGAAAACAGACTCATACATACAAGATTAATTAATGAATGAGATTAAAATTGTTTTATATTTTTTACATTTAAATCTAAATCATTGAAAATAAAAAAGTCAGAAATATAATAGCTTAAATATCATATCATTAAAAATAAACTTGTATAATTAAAATAAAATGAGAATATATTTCAGTATTTTTTGTTCAATTAATGCACTATAGATTTTGATCAAATAAAATAATATTTCTTTGATTGCTTGCAGGGGATAAAGTATACAGTACACTGTAGCTCATCAATTAAGCTACTTATAATTTAATGGACAAAGTTCACTAAAAGTTCCTTTTATTTATCTATGACGACTAGTCTTAAGATTTTCTATCTTTCTGTCTTTTTCTATTCATGACTAGAATAAGAACCAGAGAGACTATCAAGAACATTTCATTGAGAATATTCCACTAGTCCATTAATGACAACACAAAAGGTTGGACAATATCTGAGACCTTGTAAGGTAAACATAGTAATAATGACAACTAAATTAAAGGTGCGACCAGGTCAACAGATAAGAAGGAATCGAGTAAGGAAATAAATATTTTTGTCCTCTGGCCTTTGTAGAAAACTAGTTTCAATGCCTTCCATGTTGTTCTCAAATAGGGATAATATTCTCTTAAAAGCAAAGGATAGATCAAGAATAGTTACTAGTCAAAAGTAGAATTCATTTTCATCTACGGCTCAAATTTAAATACTGTTAAATCTCAGTACTATCATTGGCTTATATGGGTAAATATTTTAGCCCAAAGCAGAAGTCAGTTTAGAAGTTCCTTTCTCAGAGACGCTGCATTCTAAGAGATGGAGTCACAGCTTTAAAAATAAAGTTTCTATTTTCATCTTCTTCAAATACGGCACTCATAAAACCATTGAGGAATGCTTTTAAAGAGATTCTGGATAATTATTTCAAGGAATTTTCATCTTCATATATACAAAGGAATGTTTAGGACCTTTACTCATTACAGTTATGAAGGAAAGGTTCACTGAAATGGAAGAAAAACAAGGTATTCACCCTTAGTTCAGAGTGTGCAGAAAAGGAAAGGGAAGGCCAGTCTAGTCATGACACAAGCAATAAAATGCAAATGGATTTATATAATAATTACATAGACAAATGATCTGAAGCCATGACAGCTTATTATGGGACATTTCAACTTCTGATTCACTTTTCTGGGCTTCATCATTTTATTCAAAATTAAATTGAGACTGTAGATTTTGGAAACCTCCACTCTGGGTATATCTTGCTACCTGCAGGGCACTGATTTTAGGAATATACTGAGTTGGCTCAATTCTTACATTCCTGGGAATGATTTGAACTAAACTGAAATATTTGTCAAGAATAAAGGGGGGTGGAACTGCAAACTTGTTCTATGTGAATAACTTGTACAAATGTGTATTTTAATTTCAAGCAATTTTTCTACAACAGTTGTTTATAAGTATGTAATATAATATTGTAACTCACATGATATCTCTCATAAGCAGTAAAAGTAGTTACACTCACAGTAGTCATAATCAACTAAGTAATGTTTAAACAAGCAGATAGCATGTACATTCAAGGAACCTGACATATTGGAAATACAAGGGATTCTGTATGGAGTTAATGGGAACACTAAATTTTAACAGAAACTTGTTTAAAATATTATCTATACGTTACATATCCAAGAAATACACTAATTTGAAATGCTGAATAGAGCATAAACATTCTCCAAATACATTTACATCAAAGAACACTTCAAATAATACACTAACTTTAATGTACATACAAAATAGACCAAATCCTATTCACACTTTTAAAGGTAAAATGATACATAATTAACATTTGAATGAAAATTCAGGAGGTGTATGTTACGTAGTCATTATAAGTGTCCTTTGTACTCCCTTTTTATCCCAAGAAATCATGATTTTTAAAAATTCTGTTAGTACTGTTAGTAAGTCATAAATAGTTTAAGAATACAGCATAAAATTGGAACATGTCATTCTTTCCTCAATAAAATGTAATGTACACAAAATATGAGGCATTTACTCATTTGTGTAGGAAATGACTTAGTTGACTTACTGGGAAAAGTGAATTCATTTTAAAGGAAAAATTACCTAAAGCAATGATGTATATTTAGTAATTTAATGCTAGAGAAATAAAACAGACTTATTTAAATAAGTTACTCTAGCAACCTAACATTTTTCTTAGGTAGTTTCAAAGTTGAGATAAAATCTTTTTGAAATCTCCTATCTCAATCTTTGTTTCCACCCTCATGTGACTGGAATTATGTTTTGTAATATAAGAAATAGCAATATACTTTTTTCAAAATATCAGGGAGTATAAAGAACTTTACATTCTCCTTTTGACAGATAAAAATAGAAAGGACCTCTTTGAAAATATTTATAGAAGAAGAAAACATTATTACAACAAAAATAACTTTTTTTTTCTTTTTTTTTTTTTTTTTTTTTTTT
>NW_016807070.1:116953-118696 GCF_001698545.2 Rhinopithecus bieti
AGAAGCTGGGATTACAGGTGCGTGCCACCATGTCTGGCTAATTTTTTGCATTTTTAGTGGAGACGAGGTTTCACCGTGTTAGCCAGGATGGTCTCGATCTCCTGACCTCGTGATCCATCCGCCTCGGCCTCCCAAAATGCTGGGATTACAGGCGTGAGCCACTGCGCCCGGCCCATTCAACTTTTAAGCAGAGTGGTGGGTAATAAAAATTATTTTCTCAGCAATATTATGTTAGTGAATATTTTCAAAACACTGAACCAGAGTGTTTTGGTTTTGTCTTTTGTTTGTTTGGGGTCTTAAAAAAGTCTCTTGCCCTGGATACCTTTCAGAGAGTAGCTTGGATAGTTTAGCTCATTTCCAAACTCCTGGAGATAATGTTTTAATTATTCAACAATCAGACAGGGCAAGTAATTGCATGTTTCATCACTGATATATTAACCATAAGTGTATACCCCAAGACAGCCTTATATTACATCACAGCTGTTGATTCAGAGCAAACAGAGAAACAGCATGAGAGTACTCTGTTATTGCACTGCACTGTCTCTTCCATAAATTTTAAATTTCCATTGCCAGATTACAGCTAAAGAAAGCACAAGGTTCACTAGGACATCGTTTTTAACATGATTTTTTGTTTTGCTTGCTTTTATAATGGGAAATCTAGATTACAAAATTAATGATCTTAGCCTAATTTTGAAATCACAATCATTGAAATTTTTTGGAAGGGGAATGGAATTTTGTTGTTCCTAGAAAGTTATATCTCACTGCAGATTTCAATAGGTGATGTCCTGGAATCAGTCTAGGACAAGAAAAATAACACGTTATCAAAATCAGATGGTTGTGTTCTAGGAGTTTCATTTGCCAAGCATGCTTCATGGTTAAAATTCACATTACCAAAATATAAATGCAGAGTCAAAGTTACTGAATTTTACAATAGCGAATACCAATCTTATTCCAAGCTAACTCAGACTGCAATTATCATTTCAAATCCATGTATCATATCTACAGGATGGTTTCATGCATGAATTAGAACTGTCTAAAGTTTTCACCATTCATTTCACCTCATTTCTGAAACTGAAAGACTATTCCAACTCAAATCACAGAAATTTGTAAGGTTTTTTGTTTGTTTTTTTGTTTTTTTTGGAAAATGATGTACCCCAAATACTTGTCTTAGTCAGTGACTGGAAGACCTTCAAAAAATTCTACTTTGATTTTTATTCTCCTATTTTTAAAAAATGTGTAGTCTTCACAATATTTATTGGGTGAATTGTATTAAGCAAGAGTTGATTTTGGCAGTTTATCTCTTTTACATGACATTGATCAAAACTGATTTTAAAATAATTGTTTATACTTATGGTATCTCTAATGTCATAACAACCAATTGCTATCTGCTTGCTTTGAAAGGTGTTAATAGAAGAAAATGTGTAGCCTCATCCTCTCTAATTTCATGTTTTTAAAATTTCTACTACAATATATGAAAAAATGCCTTCCATAATACATGTAGAAACTTATGCCAAAGAAGAGCATTATATTCCCCAGATATAGATGGCTTTATGCAATATGTATACTCCTATCTAATAAATGTTCCATATATTTTCAGAATATCCAAGTCAGAAAAACAACCTATACAATCATCAAGGAGAATGAGAAATTATGAGAATTAGAAAGTATTTGATTCCCTTTTTGAAACATAAAATTTCAGATGAATTCCCTTGTCTCTTATAGTCTACTAGAACATTTGATTTT
>NW_016807070.1:119455-128277 GCF_001698545.2 Rhinopithecus bieti
ACCAATAACTGATTCTCATTAGCATTTACTTTTTTGTATTTTGCCTAATTCTTATGTTTCGGAAAATGTCTCTTAGTTATATAATATAGAATGCATCATGGAAAATGGTTTATTATTTTTATTGACTTTTTAGGATCACAAAATATTTTTAAAAAACAAAAAGGTGAGGATATTTGAAAAATACTTCAATTTTTTGTTCTTCATCCATGCCCTCCTTACCATGTGCTCAGAAACTCAAGTAAAATTAGTCTATCTCATAAAACATCTCTGTGCCTTCAAAAAGCACTGAAACCAGAACTTGCTCTATTAATTAACTTCAATCTATTAAAAATGATGATCTACATATGTAATTCACAAACCCATTCTTTGTATACTTCTTAAAGAAAGTCACAAATTAAACCCAGGAAAACATGTTATTATACCCAAACCACGTAGTGTTATTCATAAAAGATACTTTTATGTTGAGAAACATATGCAATAAGCAGAATAGCAATAAGAACTGGAAAATGAGAGTGCCCTTTTTAATGGTTAAATATAAACAAAAACACACCCTGTGGAGATGTTTGACATCTATTACATTTGTTGCCCATCCCAGATCCACTAACTATGTAAAATATGGGATTCATCTGAACTGTAGAAATAACGACTGCAGCGTAAATTCATTTAAAGTCTAACAGAAGCTCTCTATACAAACACTAAGGTTCTAGTCTACTTTTTGAAACAGCATTTAATTTGCGTACCTATTATAACAAAAATGCACCCACATCTGAATTAGTACCTTACGTTCACTAATGACCTCCATTGTTAAATCCATTTCCAAAGTTATGGTAAATTATTTGCATTGTTATCTTGAATGTAGTAGACTTCTTTAATATCTCAAACATTTGGTGAAAGAAAATCAGTTTTGATTTTCACATTGCTACCATTTTGTTAAGCCTGAATAGGTGTTCAAAAGACTTTATTCCCTGAAACTAAGATTAATACTCTTTTAAGAGTTAACACAGACAAAATAATAAACTCAACATGTAGCATAACTTCAAGAGAAAAAAAAGTGGGTAAATTCCATTGCTTGTCTTTTTAAAGGGAATAATTATATTTAAATCATTTAATATTTATGAGTTTCTGGATAAATTTGTATTCATTTCTCCATGGAATGCTGATAAAAGGCACTGGATAAACTCTTGCTTTCATAAATGTATTGGGTTTTAAGTTATTGTGCACAGATTTCTTGGGTCTTAACATGCTCACATTTTTATTTGTGCCCATGAGAGAAACCAAACATTTTATTTTCCAAAAGTGATTATCTTTGAAGAATGTCTTCTGAAGGGCTCAACATACCTGGCATAAATATGCAAATATTTAAATAGCTATCTAAAGTAGAGACCTCATATATATTTCATTCTCTGGCTTAAAGATGAGAATGAGTAGGCTCTCATTTTTCTAATCCCATTCTTGTTACATTGTGTGACTGTAGATTTGATGCACCAAAATAATTTTGAGTTCCTAATCTGAAAATGACACTTTTCTTTGTGAGAACCTGAAGGTCTGGTAGAGTGTGGAGGGAGTATCTTGGTGCTGAATTTCTGTGAACAGCCACAGATTTTCCCAAGTGAAGCTAGAATTCTCAACATCATTAGTATTTAGAGCTATTTATCAGATTCTGAAAAGCTTTACTGTGATGTATCCAGCCCAGACTATTCTGATCCTCATGCACACAATGGTACTGAGGACAGTGCTACAACCCTTTGTGCTGAAGTTTTTTCAACGTATTCTCTAGCAAGAATTGTCATACTGCCATCTACAGACAAAACTGCCCCTACTATAATTATCATTCTGCATCCAATTTTCCTAAATCAGTAGTTATTTTGTTCTCATCTTCTACCAAACTTAAATGAATCCATATATCTATTTGGATACATCTGTAGAATATAATTGTTTTGATCCCTCTTTGAAGTCAATAGATTTTGTAAAATTCTACATCAACTGAAAATAATAATAAAAAATAGTTAGAAAGTTGTGTTAGAAACTTGGATTACCTACCGGTCTGGCGTGTACAGACACAGGTGCCTCGAAGGTTGTCACTGGATAGCCGCTGTCAGAAACGCTGTAGGGATCTGAACTGCTTGAGGAACACTTGGAGATAGAATCACAGGCCACAAAGGTGTTATCGAGAGGCAGTTCTTGGATGATGTGGTGCTTCGAATTCAGGGGAGTTTCAGGCTGAATCTGGAAGGCAGGCTGTGGAGAGGCAGATTTGTAGTGTCGGGCCAAATCAGGGCTGTCGGGCTTGAAAGTAGTAGGTGTAGTTACCCAATTGTACTTGCCCATGGTTTGCTCTTCTAGATCAATAGGAAGTTCTAGTGTGATGCTGTTTCCATCATTGTCAACATCATCTACCTTAGTTTCTTCAATAGTGACAAAGTTAAGCAGCAGGTTCTTAGGGGACTGCTTCTTCTTCTTTTTCTTTTTCTTCATCATTATCATCTGCCTGTTTTCTGGGTTTGGGGTAGCCCATTCAGAATTCTGCTTGTTTTTCTGAGCAGCCTTAAGGTGTGGTGCCTGGCGACATCTTACTACAGCAGTGATGAAAATAACTACAACGACAGTTATGGTGCCAGCAACAACTGCAACCAGGATCTTGACATAGTCACTAGTTGGTGAGGATGCATCAGCTATCTCAGTATTTGGGGTCACTGGTGCTTCACTGCTTTTGTGTACCAGTTCATTAATCAGTGTAGCATTGGTCACTGACTCATTCACAAACAGATTGACAGTTACAACACTGAAGAGAGAATCAGGTTGTCCTAAGTCATTAGCTTTGACCAACACTCTGTGTAAACCAAGGTCTGTAACATCACATTTCTCCTTCATTATTATGTTGCCTGTTGTTTGGTTGATTTCAAACAGATCTCTTGTGTTTCCTCCTACAATGCTATAATGAACCTCTGCATTCATGCCAGTGTCATTGTCAACAGCAATTACCTGAAAGACCACTGTGCCTGGCTCAGTGGATGGTAGAACCAATTCATAAGAGTAGTTGGAAGGAGGGACAATGAAAACTGGTTTGTTGTCATTGACATCAACCACATTTATGGTTACTTTGGCACTTGAAGAACGTGATACTCTACCACCATCCTCAGCCTTTACATAGAAAGTGTAAGATTCTTGTTTTTCTCTATCAAATGAAATATTTGGTCGGATGACACCAGTTTGTGAATCAATGGTGAAGTCATCATTCTCGTCTAAAATGGAGAGAGTAACTGCAGAATTCTCTCCATAATCAGGATCAGTTACAGTGATCAGTCCCACTGTACCATGTCTTGGAAGGTTTTCTGGGACATAGAAGTTGTATTCATTGTGAGTGAAAACTGGGCTGTTGTCATTCTGATCAATAACACTTACAAAGACTGTGACATTGCTGGTTAAGGGTGGCACCCCGTTATCTTTTGCCAGAACTGTGAATAAATACTTTTCCTCTTTTTCTCTATCTAGTTTCTTCACTACAGTCAGCATGCCTGTACGACGATCCAGGCTGAACTCAGGTGGAGCATCAGGGCCTAGCAGGAAACTGATCTCAGCATTAGGCCCACTGTCTGCATCCGTTGCACTTACTTTCGTCAACTGGACGCCAGGAGAGTTATTCTCAGGAATAGAAACAGTTACTAAAGACTGGGTGAAAACTGGAGCATTGTCATTTTCATCTTTCACTTTGATGAAGAGCATTGCTGACTGATTCAAAGGAGGTTTGCCCGCATCTGCAGCCAGTAATTTAATGGCATATTCTTTTGTGGACTCGTAGTCAAGATATGCTGCTGTCTCCAGGAGGAACTGATTACTGAATACTGGCCTTAATCTGAAAGGGATTTCATGATCTGTGAAGCATGTCACCCTGCCATTATGGTCTGCATCCTTATCCGTCACAGTTATGAGAGCAATTTTGGTGTTGAGTGAAGCATTTTCTGAAAGAACAACTGTGTCATTGATTGTATTGACGATGTATCTTATGTCAATGGATGGGACATTATCATTGACATCTGTAACATTTACCAGCACCATTGCTCTTGCTGGCACCAATCCACCATCACTTGCCAAAACCAGTAACTTGTGGTTTGGTGTTTCTTCCCTATCCAGTGGTTCTTTGATTGTGATAAGTCCAGTGGTGGTGTTGAGGTGAAATAATCTTTTGGCAATGTTGGAGACTAGATTGCTGAAAGAGAAGTGGATCCTGGCATTTTCACCTATGTCAGCATCTGTGGCATGGAGCTGTGTCACTGAAGTGCCTACGGGAGCATTTTCTGGTATACTGACTTCAATCTCCGTCTCCTTAAATACTGGGTGGTTGTCATTTGTGTCAGTAACACTTACTTGCAAAATAGCAGTACTGGATCTTTGAGGAAAGCCACCATCTTCAACCTTTACTTTCATCACGTAGGTATCTTTCTCTTCCCTATCTAACTCCTTTTGAACTATCAGTTGTGGCATCTTGTCTCCTTCTGGTGTTTCAATGACATCGAGGCCAAAAATGTTTTGACCCTGGAAAACATGCAGTGAAACAGAATTAACTTATGTTCATATAAATTAATATATTCGTATTAATAGGAATAATAAAATATAATTTAACTTATGTTAACTTATCTAATGAGAACAATTTTTAGTTTCTTGAAGCCACATAAAATAGTGGGATCAGTTCAGAAATAGGTGCCAGAAGACTTGAGTTCTAAATCTCAACTCTGCCTATAACAAATGTTGTGACTACAAGCAAGGTACTTTACTTTTCTTGATATTTGCAAAATTAGAGAACTGTGCTAGAAGATGTTCTGGGAAAGGGAGGCTTCAGATTGTAGCATTTTATGGTAGTAAATGTAACTCATTTATGTGAGCTATTTACGTTTTTTAAAATTATGTGAACTATTTCAGTTTTAAAATTAATTAATTTTTTATTTCATTTTTCCATAAGTTATTGGGGTTCACGTGGTATTTGGTTACATGAGTAAATTCTTTAGTGGTGATTTGTGAGATTTTGGTGCCCCCATCACTGGAGCAATTTACACTGCACCATATTTGTGGTCTTTTATTCCTTGTCACCTTCCCTCTCTTCCCCCCATGTCCCCAATGTCCATCGTATCATTCTTATGCCTTTGCGCCCTCATAACTTAGCTCCCATATATCAGTGAGAACAGACAATGTTTGGTTTTCGAACTATTTAAGTTTGCAAAATACACAAACTCTGGTTAAAATATAAACTTGTACAAAATACACAGAATTTCAATATTTCCCATAGGAACACACAATTAAAATGAAATTATCTCACAGATTAACAACGCAATGCTATTTTCTTACTTTTTTTTTTTTTTTTTTTTTTTTTACCATGCAAGCACAATGAACTAAAATTCACAGATCAAAACCTCAAACTGAAAAAGATAGCTTGGGATAGGACCTATTTTCAATTCATGCCCATGAAGTCACAGTATGGGAATATTTAAAAAACAGTTCCCTCAGCCGGGCGCAGTGGCTCACGCTTGTAATTCCAGCACTTTGGGAGGCCAAGGAGGGTGGTTCATGATGAGGTCAGGAGATACAGACCATCCTGACTAACACGGTGAAACTCCGTCTCTACTAAAAAAATACAAAAAAATATTAGCCGGGTGTGGTGGCGGGTACCTGTGGTGCCAGCTGCTCAGGAGGCTGAGGCTGAGGCAGGAGAATGCCATGAACCCAGGAGGCAGAGCTTGCAGTGAGCCGAGATCGCGCCACTGCACTCCAGCCTGGGCGACAGAGTGAGACTCCCTCTCAAAAAATAAAAAAATAAAAAAATAAAAAAATAAAAATCCCCTTCCTGAACTACAATAAGATGATCCTTACACACAAATGTAGTGATCTTGCCAGCTCACTGAGGAGAAATGAGAGAGGAGGATTTCTGTCCAGTGTTACTTGCAGCATTATGACAGAGATGAATGAGATAGAAAGGTACTGGAGGGTATGAAGAAAAGATCGGAAGAGGACTTTAAGATTCCTATTCATGGGTGATATATATATATGCGCATATATATATGTATATACACACACACATATGTACAGCTAAATAATTTTTAATTCTCTATTACATTTTTAACATAAATGTTGTGGACACGCGGCATGGATTGGCTGCTGATCTCTCATTTATGCGCTGTGTCATAAAAGAACAGGATAAGACCTGAGGTTATAGTTTTGTCATACCACTGTCTAAAACAAGATCCTAAAAATTAGAACCTAATAAATAATACCAGGTTTTCAGAGACTGCTAGAATATATGATCAGCTTATACATTTCAATCACATTATCTTTAAAAAATTTACCTGTCTTATAATTGCCTATATATAGTCTTACACAATATACAAATGCATCTAATTTTTTCCTCTTATGAATTACTTGAAGATATTTCTGCAAACTTTCAGATTTTGGGGGGGTGCTGAGATTCATTTATACTTTTATTTAAATGCAGTGCCATAATATATCTTTGTGGAGGAATAAAATGTTTATTACAAAATTTAAGATGACATTTCAGAAATATTAATTAAAATCATTAGCTTGCTCCAATGTGTTTTTAAAATAAATTCACGTGAGCTAACCAAAATGTATTGGTTATTTTGTTTTTAATTCATACAATAAATGTGAGCATTCTATTACTATTTTACTCAGAGCAACAATCAACCTGGCTTTTCCTTGATTATACAGTAAGAAAAAATATTTCCATGTTATATGTATTTACAGTTGAAAATTAGCAAGCAAAATCTATTATTTCATATACTGCATATTTATTTTTAAAAAAAGAATTTCATGACAACAACATTGAATGTAAGTAAATACCGTAACATACTATTATAATTTGATCTAAACAAACTTAGTGATTTATGATAATTTAATTTTTGTAATGATATTCCAAAAGGTTTTTAGGAAGGTTCAAATCCAAAATGTCTATTTATGGGTAGAAAAAAATAGTTTCTAAATTGTCCTTCATAAAATCCATGGCACTTAATACTATTCTTTTAATCCTTGACATTCCAATACTGAGTGGCTAATAAGGTCAGAGCATTCTCCTAGATGCCAGGGTTATGGTAGTGAATGAACATATTTTACTAATGTGATAAAAGGTAAGCTCTAGCTAAGGTGAAAGAAAAATCAATAACTATGGATTTAATGATGGTATTGATACTAACGGATTTACATTAAGAGAATAACTACATTTTTCATGAGAGCTATATCGGGAAATTATAAGTTATTATTAGATGTTGCATAAACAGAAACAAAGATAGTATAGCATAAACAGAGCAAGTAAAATGTTCCAAAGTTCTTAAGTTTCGGAGCCAATTATCCAATTTATGAATATAATACATCTGGGAAAACGAATTGTGTCAGTTTTAATTTTAAAATTTATGTATTTATGTTTGTGTATTTCTTGTTTATATATTTAGTTTTTAGTTTTATGTGTTTGTCTGAATTTTGAGTTGGCCTTTGCTTTCCAAAGCAAATTAAGGCAAGCTTGTGTCAGATGAAAAATCCAAGATCAGCATACTCACTGTCTTTTAATTACCTTATGTGAAATAGCAATAATCTTAAAATACATTTTCTAATTCTCAAGGTGATAATGAAATGTACATATTAGTTAATGGAGAATGTCACCATTGCTCTTCTGTCTTCCACAACTACTCTGTTCAATATGATGGTAATTAGCCCCAATGGAGCATTTAAATTTAGATTTAAATTAAATGAATTAGATTAATTTAAAAAATCAGTTCCTACTTGCACTAGCCATATTTTAAGTTCTCAACAGCTCCATGTGGCTAGTAGCTACTATGCTGGACACTGAAGATGTAGAACATTTTCATTATTGCACAAATTCTATTGAACTGTACTATCTTAAGACATCATATTTTTCTTTTAAAAAATCTATGATCATCCAGGTGATTGCATGCATAACCCCATTTTCCAGATTTTAGAGTTCTACAAAGACATGCTGAGCAAACATATTTAAACTCAATATTATCTATTATCCACGGAATTTGAACAGGAGTTGCCCACAGGTTAAGACATAGATAATTTTTCAACAAAATTTTGGTGAGACATCTAAGTTGATGTCAAAGTGTAGTGCCAACATGAGCTTACTATTATTACTGAATGATGATTCCAGGGCTGTTTTCTGTTCAATCTCCTTCAGGAATAAAGAACGACTAACACATGAATCCAACGTAAGTGCTACCCCAAATGTAGTTAGTTCAACTGAGCTCTCACATCCACATGAGCAATTAAAACACGGAAGCCTTTTGCCATATGTTTGACCATGACAAGAGGACAATGAGAAAAATGAAAAAGAAGATAAGATGTATGGCTCCTTAATTCATCATCTCCCTATCTTTAGCATAGACACATACTTATATACAAAAAAGTTAAAAGTTTGGAAGAATTGACCTGCACTATCCTGAATTCCAAATCCACTTAAAATTATTTATTTTTGTGTATAGGGGCAAACTCTCTATGTGTATATCTCTAGGTAATTTACGTAAGCCTTCTTATACTAAAGAATGTGAGTGTAGGGTAATATGGCATGAAGCTTTGTTTAAATGTATAATCTCTAAAGATATAGCACCTGGCATATGTGAACACATTCAGAAAACATTTGTTAGATAAATAAATGCATTAATTAAAATAGTGGTTCTTATCCTAAAAGATAAAAGAAGAAGAGCAGAATTTGGTTGTTCTTAATTCTCAGTCTGTATAGGCACAGAAATACTCTATAACTGTTGACTTGTGTTTTTTTTTTTTTTTTTTTTTATTTTAAAAAAACT
>NW_016807070.1:132072-137457 GCF_001698545.2 Rhinopithecus bieti
AAATAATAAAACTAAAGTTGCCTCTGGTTCATTGTATGTCAGAGAAAACCTCAGGTAAAGGAAGTCAGTACATAATACAACTTCAAGAAGGGAAAATAGTGCCAAAAATTTAAGGTCATATGAAGGTGTTTTACCTTTTAAGTCTCAGGGCTTCTTGAGTGCTTCTAACTCTGATTGGTTCTATCTTCTAAATTGCTAAAAGATCTCAACCAATTTCTTTTGGATCTACTATCATCACAGTCCAGAAATCTCCTTTTCTCCAAAAGAAGATTTCAGTTTCTATGTCACATGAGAAGGCCATTTCTTCTGTGTCCCATGGCCTCTGACTACTGATTAAATGGATGTCATAATAAACATGGTGGCAAATTTTGGTGAAAGAAGTTTGATAAATGACAAATTTGTCCATGGATCACATTCTTTTGGAAATGGGTAAGCACTGTAAGAATAGTTCATATCTTTTGCTCTTTAATGCAGATAGAGTTTCAAATTGGCAGTAACTAGTCAGAGATGGCTCATTCTAATCAAGTCCTTGGTGACTAATTGGAAGTCATTAATGCTATCTATAGTGGGTGAATGACAGAATCTTGTGGCAGATTTTGTTGTTGTTGTTATTTTTGGTCACTAAAACATTGGTCACATATAGAATGAAAGTCCCACATTTCTCAGTGACCTAGTTTTTGAGAAGTAGGATGTAGCCCAAGTAGAATCAGACCTCCACAGGTGGGGTTGAGAAGCTGAAGGATGGCATGGGAGAGGCAGCAAATTTGGGTCTTTTTTCCCTTGAACATTTCAAAAACATCAAAAAAATTTTTTCCCAGTGGAGGTGAAGGACTGGGAATCATAGACGTGTCTTTTCTTATAAATCTGGATTTTAACTAAAATGCATATTCTTCTTTGTTGGAGGTAAGACTAGTCAAGGAATGGGGAGTATGGGATAGTTGCGAAATGCATCTGGGATAAGTGATAACTGAAGTAAAAAGAGAAAAGTTTAGGGCAGAAAATATGAGGCCATACACAGAGGGGCTAAAGAAAGCTTCAGGTAAGTCCATTCATCAGGTCTATCCTGTTGGCCCTGACCCCATGGGATATATCTGGAGATGTTAAAAGGGCCTTACCTCTGACTCATACTTTCCTGTTTTAATTTAGGGGGAGGCAGAATTCATTGCCATTTGTCTTAATAGTTTCTGATTCTGTTTTTAGAAGAAAGTAGCATGTCTTCTGAGATGATTTCTGACTCTTCATTACCTCTGACTCATCTTAAAACAACTCATTGATAGGACAAATGCCACCAGTTTTCTGTAAGTATAACTACTATTTATATATTTAGGGATTCTTTACCTACTCAAATTTACTAGAAGTATTTAATATTTCTAGTTAAAATACTATGCCCCATGGCAACGAAGTTAGGAGTGATTTAAGTTATGTTTGGGATAAAGTTGAATTAAGAGAAACAATGATATTTTTGTACTACTAGTGATTTTTTTCTTCAAGTGCAGTGAATATAACACACTTTAATCAGGGCATCGATACAACATAGTCTCTAACCTCCATCCAGATATTAATAACATGTATGAAATTACACCAAAATTAATTAAAATGATGTACTGGAAGTCAGAAACAGTATTTTATGACACAACATTCAGCAACTATGTAAGTCATTGGAATAACTAAAATTTCCATTCGTAACCAGTTAACCAGTTCTTTACAGACCTAGCAAGTGATAAGCTTAAAGACACTGGTCCCAGTTTTGCTCAATGAAACACAGACATTTTAATGACTGATAGCAGTTTAGATAAAAATGATTATGGGTGTTTGGTCGAAAAATATTTTTTCATATGCACAATACTAAAAAAAAAAAAAAAAAAATACATAATGAAAGACAGAGCAAGATGGCAGAATAGAAGTTTCCATTGATCATCCTCACCACAAGGACACAAATTTAACATCTATCTACAAAGAAAAAACACTTTCATAGGAATGAAAAAATCAGGTGAGCACTCATAGTACTTAGTTTGAACTTCATACCCCAAAAGAGGCACTGAAGAGATTAAAAAAAATTTTTTTAAAGTTGAATCACCGAAGCCACTTCTCCTCCCCCGACTGCTGCAGTGGCCTCATGGTACAGAGAGTTTCTCTGGGCACTGGGGGAGGAAGAATACAGCAATTGTGAGCCATTGAACTCAGTGCTGTTCTGTTAGAGCAGAAACAAATACCAGACCAAACGCAGCTGACAATCACCCACAGAGGGGGCATTTAAACCAGCCCTATTCTGGTGGGGAACCACTGATCCCAGTGGTCCAAATTTGAATTCTCACAAACCTTTCCACCAAGGGCCAAAGTGCTCTAGGTCTCTAAGTAAACTTAAAAGGCAGTCTAGACCATAAGGACTACAACTCTAAGGCAAGGCCTAAGGCAGAACTGGGCATAGGACAGTGGACTGGGGTGGCATGCAGCATACTGAGACACCAGCTGGGGAAGCGTCCCCTGTCCCCTAACCCAAGGCTGCGCACTTCATGGATCCAAAAGAGAAACCTTCCTTCCACTTAGGGAAAGGAGAGGGAAGAATGGGGACGTCTCTCTCTTACATCCCGGATACCAGCTCAGCCACAGCAGGATAAGGCACTGCATAGAGTCATGAGGCCCCCATACCAGGCCCTAGCTCCCAGATGACATTTCTAGACAGTTGGCTTCAGGTACCAGCATGGCAACAGGGGAGCAGAGCACCAAGTGGGCTTTTGGAGTCCTCAATTCCAGGACACGACTCCTGGGTAGCATTTCTGGACCTGTGCTAGAACAGAGGGGAGCCCATTATCCTGAAGGGTGAGTTCCATGCCAGGCAGCAATCACCACAAGCTGACTTAAGAGCCTTTGGGTCTTAAGGGAATATCAGCAGTAGTTTGGCAGGACTCCTTGTGGCCTGGGGGTGGCTACAGGGTGAGGCTTCTCTGCCTTTGGAAAGTAGAGGGAAGTGAGGGAAGGATTGCATGTTGTGGTTTGAGTGCCAGCTCAGTCACAGTACAATAGAACACCAGTGAGACTTCTAAGGTTTTTGACTGTAGTCTCTTACTTCCAGATGGCACCTCTGTACCCACCTGGGCCCAGAGAGACCTTGTTACCCTGAACTGAAGGACACAGACCTGGCTGGCTTTGCCACTGGCTGATCATAGAGTCCCAGGTCCTTGAACAAACATTGAAAGCAGCCAGAAAGTGGCTATAGCAGGCCTTGGGTGAGACCCAGTGCTGAACTGGCTTTAGGTCTGACCAGGCACAGTCATAGTGGTGAAAGCCACCGTGGTGCTTGTGTTACCATACTCCCAACCTTAGGTGGCTCAGAACAGAGAGGGACTCTGTTTGAGAAAAAATAAAGGAACAGAACAACAGTCTCTGCCTGGTAATACAGAGAATTCCCTTGGATCTTGTCCAAACCATGGAGGTAGTGCCTCTGTGAGTTTGCAAGAACCACAGTGTTAGTGGGCTTGGAGTGTACCCTAAAGCACATACAGGTTAGATCACAACACCAAAGTCCTTTCAAATACCTGGAAAGCATTCCCAAAAAGGATGAGTATAAATAATTCCAGACAGTGAAGAATACAATAAATACCTAACTCTTCAACGCCTAAACACTGAAGAACATCTATTAGCACTAACACCATCCAGGAAAACGTGATCACACCAAATGAACTAAATGAGTCACCCAGGACAAACCCTAGATAAAGAGATATGTAACCTTTCAAACAGAGTTCAAAATAGCTGTGTTGAAGAAACTCAAAGAAATTCAAGATAATGTGGAGAAGGAATTCAAACTTCTATCAGAGAAATTTAACAAAGAGATTGAAATAACTAAAAAGAATCAAGCAGAAATTCTGAAGTTAAATAATGCAATAGATATACTGAAGAATGTGTCAGAGTCTTTTCATGGCAGAATGAATCTAGCAAAAGAAAAAGTTAGTGAGCTTGAAGACAGGGTATTTGAAAATACACAGAGGAGACAAAAGAATAAAGAATAAAAAACAACGAAGCATGCCCACAGGATCTAAGAAATATTAGTAGCCCCAAAGGGGCAAATCTGAAAGACTGGTCTTAAAGAGGAGGTAGAGAAAGAGATAGAGGTAGAACGTTTTTCAAAAGAATAATAACAGAGAACTTTCCAAACCGAGAAATATGTATCAATATCAAAGTAAAAGGAAGTTATAGAACACCAAGCAGATTTAATGCAAAGAAGACTACCTCAGGTAATAAATAATTAAACTCCTAAAGATCAATGATATAGAAAGGATCCTAAAGACAGCAAGAGAGGGAAAATAGACACACATACACAGTGGAGCTCCAATACATCTGGAAGCAGACTTCTCAGTGTAAATCTTACAGATCAGAAGAGAGTGGCATGACATATGTAAAGTGCTGAAGGAAAATAAAATTTTACCTTAAAATAGTTTATCTGGTGAAAATATCCTTCAAATATGAAGGAGAAAGAAAGATTTCCCCAGACAAAAGATGAGACATTTCATCAACACAAGATCTGCCCTACAAGAAATGCTAAAGGGAGTACTTCAAATAGAAAGAAAAAGACATTAATGAGCAATAAGTAATCACCTGGAGGTACAAAAGTCACTGGTAATAGCAAGTACACAGAAAAACATAGAATATTATAGCACTGTAACTGTAATGTGTAAACTACTCTTATCCTAAGTAGAAAGAATAAACAATGAACCAATCAAAAGTAATAACTACAACCACTTTTCAAGACATAGTACATAAGATATATATAGAAACAACAAAAAGTTAAAAAGCTTAGGGATCAAGTTAAGGTGTAGAATTTTTATTAGTTTTCTTTTTGATTGTCGGTCTGTTCATGCAAACAATGTTAAGCTATTATCAGCTTAAAATACTGTGTTATAAGATGGTATTTGCAAGCCTCAAAATAACCTCAAACCAAAAAACATAAAATGAAAACACAAAAAATGACAAGCAAGAGACTAAAACATATCACCACAGAAAACCTCCTTCACTAGAGGAAGACAGGAAGGACAGAAAGAAGGAAGAGAAGACCACAAAACAACCAGGAAATAAATTTTAAAATGGCAAGGGTAAGTCTTTCCTTATCAATATTATTCAATGTAAATGAACTAAAATATTCAATTAAAAGACAAAGACTGGCTAAATGGATGATAAAATGAGAACCAGTGATCTGTTGCATATGAGAAACACATTTCACTTATGAAGACACACATAGATTGAAAATTAAAAAAACAGAAAAAGATATTCCATGCCAATGGAAAACAAAAAAGAGCAGGAGTAGCTATACTTATATCAAACAGAGTAAATTTGAAGACAAAAGCAATTAAGAAGAGAGAAAGAAAGTCAGCATATAATGATAAAGGTGTT
>NW_016807070.1:137538-145447 GCF_001698545.2 Rhinopithecus bieti
CATTTCACACACACATACACACACACACACACACACACACACACACAAATGGAGGTGTGGTCATTGTTTTTCATTTTCTTTTTCTTTTTAATTTTTGAGTCAGCATCTCACTCTGCCATCCAGGCTGGAGTGTAGTGGTGCAATCAGAGCTCACCGTAGCCTCGCCCTCTCAGGCTCAAGTCATCCTCCTGTCTCAGCCTCCCAAGCAGCTGGAACCATCTCTACTAAAAATACAAAAATTAGCTGGGCATGGTGGCACACACCTGTAATCCCAACTACCTGGGAGGCTGAGGCAGGAGAATTGCTTGAGCCTGGGAGGCAGAGGTTGCAGTGAGCTGAGATCAGGCCACTGCACTCCAGCCTGGGTGGCAAGAGTCTGTCTTCAAAAAAAAAAAAAAAAATCTAACAATTCATCTTAAATAAGTTGAAAAGCAAGAACAAGCTAAACCCAAAATTAGTAGAAGGAAATAAATAATAAATATTAGAGTAGAATAAAATGAAATTGAAATGAAAACGAAAAAAGATTAAAGAAACAAAAAGCTGCTTTTTTAAATAGTTAAACAAAATTGACAAACAGCCAGACGAACTAAGAAAAAACAGAGAAGATATAAATAAATAAAATCAGAAATGAAAAAATGAGACATTACAACTGACATTGCAGAAATTCAAAGGTTCATTAGTGGCTACTATCAGCAACTATATGCCAATAAATTGGAAAATCTAGAACACAATAGACAAATTCCTAGACACATAGAACCAACCAGGATTTCACCAGGAAGAAATTCAAATCCTCAACAGGCCAATAACTAGTAATGAGATCAAAGCTGTAATAAAAAAGTCTCTCAGTAAAGAAAAGCCTGGAACCCAATGGCTTTACTGCTGAATATTACCAAACATTCAAACAAGAACTATTACCAATCCTACTGAAACTATTGCAAGAAATAGAGAAGGAGAGAATATTTCCAGACTCATTCTATGAGACAAACATTACCCAGACACCAAAACCAGACTAAGACACATCAAAAAAAGAAAACTGGGTGGTGGCAGGGCCAAGGTGAGTGGCGGTGGGGCCAAGATAGCTGATTAGATGCCGGTGTGGTTGGCAGCTCCCACCAAGAAGAACAAAAAAAGCTAGCGCATCCTGCACCATCAACTAAGGTAACCAGGTTCTCACATTGGGATTGACTAGGTGGTTGATGCAACCCACGGAGAGAGAAAAGCATGGTGGAGTGAAGGCCCACCTGCTAGTTGCACAGGGCAAGAGGAGTTCCTACCCTCAGCCAAGGGAGGGGGCGATTGTGCTACCCTGCTCAGGAAATCATGCTTTTTCAACTTATCTGTGCAACCCAGGGACTAGGAGATCCCTTTGTGAGCCTATGCCACCAGGGCTTTGGGTCCCAACCACAGAACTGTGCAGAATCTCAGCAGCTGCTCGGCTTGCACCCAGCGGCAGCGGGCTGGAGACTAAGATGACCAGGTTCCTGGGGGGAGGTGCGGCAGCCATCCCTGTGGCTCCAAGCAGCCATTTTCTGCTGCCAGTGCCAGACAGACTGGAAGGTTTCGACTGGGAGGAATTCTCCACAGTGCAGCACAGTGGTTGTGACAGACTGTGTCCAGATTGCTTCTTTAGCAGAGAGCCAAATCATGAATGAACTCCAATTCAAAACTGCTATAAAGAGAATCAAATACCTAGGAATTCAGCTAACAAGGGAAATGAAGGACCTCTTCAAGAAGAACTACAAATGACTGCTCAAGGAAATCAAAGAGGACACAAACAAATGGAAAAATATACCATGCTCATGGATAGGAATAGTCAATATTGTCAAAATGTCCACACTGCCCAAAGTGATTTATAGAGATGCTATTCCCATTAAACTACCATTGGGATTCTTCACATAATTAGAAAAAAAAATTATTTTAAAATTCATATAGAATCAAAAAAGAGATTATATACCCAAGAAAATTCTAAGCAAAAACAACAAAGCTGGAGGCATCATACTACCTGACATCAAATTATACTACAGTGCTACATTAACCAAAATAGCACGATACTGCTACAAAAACAGACACATAGACAAATGCAACAGAATAGAGAACTCAGAAATAAGACAGCACACCTACAATCATCTGATATTTGACAAACCTGTAAAAGAAACAACAACAACAAGCAATGGGGAAAGGGTTCCTTTTTTTAATAAATGGTGCTGGGAGAACTGGCTAGCCATATGCAGAAAATTGAAATTGGACCCCTTCCTTACACCTTATATCAAAATTAACTCAAGATAGATGAATGACTTAAATGTAAAACCTAAAACTATAAAAGCCCTAGAAGGAAATCTAGGCAATACTATTCAGGAAATAGGCAAGGGCAAAGATTTCATGATGAAAATGTCAAATGCAACTGAAACAAAAGCAAAAATTGACAAATGGGATATAATTAAACTAAAGAGCTTCTGCACAGCAAAAGAAACAATCATCAGAGTGAACAAACAACCTACAGAATGGGAGAAAAGTTTTGTAATCTATCCCTGTGATAAAGGTCTCATATAAAGAATCTATAAGGAACTTAAACAAATTTACAAGAAAAAAACATTAAAAAGTGGGCTAAGGACATGAACAGACACTTCTCAAAAGAAGATATACATGCGACCAACAAACATATGGAAACAAAGCTCAACATCACTGATCACTAGAGAAATGTAAATCCAAATCACAATGAGATACTATCTCAGGACAGTCAGAATGATGACTATTAAAATGTCCACAAAATACAGATTCTGGCTAGGCTGTAGAGAAATAGAAATGCTTTTACACTGTTGTTGTAAACTGTGGGTTCATTAAACCTCTTTTTCTTTATAAATTACCGAGTCTCGGGTATGTCTGTACTAGCTGGGTGAGAATGGACTGATTCAGTAAACTGGTACCAGTAGAGTGGGGTGCTGCTGTAAAGATACCCCCAAATTTGGAAATGACTTTGCAACTGAGTAACAGGCACAGACTGGAACAGTTTGGAGGGATCTGGAGAAAACAAGAAGATGTGGGAAAGTTTGGAACTTCCTAGAGACTTGTTGAATGGCTTTGACCAAAATGCTGATAGTGAAATGGACCATGAAGTCCAGGCTGAGGTGGTCTCAGATGGAGATGAGGAACTTGTTGGGAACTGGAGCAAAGGTGATTCTTGCTATGTTTTAGTGAAGAGACTGGCGGCATTTTGTCCCTGCCCTAGAGATATGTGGAACTTTGAATTTGAGAGAGATGATTTAGGGTATCTGGCAGAAGAAATTTCTAAGCAGCAAAGTGTTCAAGAAATGACTTGGGTACTGTTAAAAGCATTCAGTGTTATGTATTCACTACAATATGGTTTGGAACTTACGAAATTTGTGTTTAAAAGGAAAGCAGAGCATAAAAGTTTGGAAAAATTGCAGCCTGACAATGTGATCGAAAAGAGAAACCCATTTTCTGAGAAGAAATTCAAGCTGACTGCAAAAGTGTGCATAAGCAACAAGAAGCCAAATATCAATCAAGAAGACAATGGGGAAAATGACTCTAGGACACGTCAGCAGTCTTCATGGCAGCCTCTCCCATCACAAGTTGGGAGGCCTAGGAGAAAAAAAAATTGTTTCATGAGCTGGGACCAGGGCCTTGCTGCTTTGTGCAGTTTGGGGACTTGATGACCTACATCTCAGCCATAGCTAAAAGTGTCTGATGTAGAGCTCAGGCTGTTGCTTCAGAGGGTGGAAGCCCCAAGCCTTGGTGGCTTATATGTGGTGTTGGGCATGAGGGTGAACAGAAGTCAAGAACTGAGGTTTGGGAATCTCCACCAATATTTCAGAGGATATATGGAAACAACTGGATGTCTAGGCAGAAGTATGCTACAGGGACAGAGCACTCTGGAGAACCTCTGCAAGGGCATGGCAGAAGGGACCTGTGGGGTGGGAGCCCCCACAAAGAATCTCCACTGGTGCACTATCTAGTGGAGCTGTGAGAAGAGGACCACTGTCCTCTAGACCCCAGAATGGTAGATCCATTGACAGCTTACACCATGTGCCTGGAAAAGCCACAGACACTCAACACCAGCCTGTGAAATCAGCCAGGAGAGGGGCTACACCCTGCAAAGCCACAGGGGTGGAGCTGCCCAAGACCACGGGAACCTACCTCTTGCATCAGCATGACCTGGGTGTGAGACATGGTGTCAAAGGAGATCATTTTTGAACTTTAAGATGTGACTGCCCTATTGGATTTCAGACTTTTACGGGGCCTGTAGCCCCTTTATTTTGGCCAATTTCTCCCATTTGGAATGGGTATATTTATCCAATGCCTAGACCCCCATTGTATCTAGAAAGTAACTAAGTTGCTATTGATTTTATAGGCTCATAGGTGGAAGGGACTTGCCTTGTCTCACATGAGACTTTGGACTTGGACTTTTGAGTTAATATTGAAATAAGACTTTGGGGGACAGCTGGGAAGCTATGATTGGCTTTAAAATGTGAGGACAAGAATTTTGGGAGGGGCCGGGGCAGAATAATATGGTTTGGCTGTGTCCCCACCCAAATTTCAAATTTCAGCTCCCATAATTCCCAAGTGTCATGGGAGGAACCTGGTGTGAGGTAATTGAATCATGGACGCATGTCTTTCCTGTGCTGTTCTTGTGACAGTGAATAATCTCATGAGATCTGATGGTTTTATAAAAGGGAGTTCCCCTGCACACGCTCTCTCTTGCCAGCCTCCATGTAAGACCTGCCTTTCTCCTCCTTTGCCTTGTGCCATGATTGTGAGGCATTCCCCAGACACGTGGAACTGTGTGAGTCAATTAACCCTATTTTTCTTTATAAATTACCCAGTGTCAGGTATGTCTTTATTAGCAGCATGAGAACAGACTAATATAACCTAGGACAGAAATACTATTTGACCCAGCAATCCCATTACTGGGTATATACCCGAGGGAATATACATTATTCTACTATATAGGTACATGCACGTGTATGTTCATTGCAGCACCATTCACAATAGCAAAGATGTGGAATCAATCCAAATGCCAATCAATGATAGACAGGATAAAGAAAATGTGGTACATATACATAATGGAATACTCTGCAGCCATAAAAAGGAATGAGATCATGTCCTTTGTAGTGACACAGGTGGAGCTGGAAGCCATTATCCTCTGCAAACTAACACAGGAACAGAAAATCAAACACCACATGTTCTAACTTATAAGTGGGATTTGAACGATGAGAACGCATGGACACAGGAAGGGGAACACCACACACTGGGGCCAGTTAGGGAAGGAGAGCATCAGCTAACTAGCTAATGCATGCTGGGTTTAATACCTACATGATGGGTTGATAGGTGCAGCAAATCACCATGGAACACATTTATCTCTGTAATGAACTGCACATCCTGCACATGTACCCTGGAACTTAAAAATAATAATAAAAAGAGAAAACTACAGGCAACTATCTCTGATGACTATTAATGCAAAAATCCTCAACAAAATACTAGCAAACCAAATTCAACAACACATTAGAAAGATCATTCATCATAACCAAGTGGGATTTACCCCTGGTAAACAAGGATGGTTCAACATATGCAAATCAATGTGAGACATCATCAACAGCATGAAGGATAAAAACCATATGATCATTTCAATTGATGCTGAAAAAGCATTTGATAAAATTCAACATCCTTTCATGACAAAACCCTCTAAAACTGGGGATAGAAGGACCATATCTAAACATAATTAAAGCCATATATGAAAGACCCACAGCTAGTATCATACTAAATGTGGAAAAATGGAAATTCTTCCCTCTAAGATCTGGAACATGACAAGGATGCCCACTGTCACCACTATTATTCAACATAGTACTGGTAATCCTAGCTAGAGCCATCAGATAAAAGAAAGATATACAAGTTATCCAAATTGGAAAGGAAGAATTCAAATTATCATTGTTTGCAGATAATATGATCTTATATTTGGAACAAACTAAAGACTCCACAAGAAAACTGTTAGAACTGATAAACAATTTCAGTAAAGATGCAGGATCCAAAATCAACATACAAAAGTCAATACCACTTCTGTATGTCAACAGTGACCAATGTGACAAAGAATTTAAAAATTATTTCCATTTATAATAGCCACACAAAAAATTAAATACCTAGGAATTAACTTATCCAAAAAGTAAAAAATCTCAATCATGAAAACTATAAAACATTGATGAAAGCAATTGAAGAGGGCACCAAAAAAGGTAAAAATATTCCATGTTCATAGATGAGAAGAATCAAAATTGCTAAAATGTCCATACTACTTAAAACAATCTACAGGTTCAATGAATCCCAATAAAAATTCCAGTGATATTCTTCACAGAAATAGAAAAAAACCCTCAAATTTGTATAGAAACACACAAGAAAACCCAGTATAGACAAAGTTATCCTGAGCAAAAAGAACAAAACTGAAGGAATCACATTACCAGACTCCAAGTTATACTACACAGCTATAGTAACCAAAATGGCATGGTATTGGCATAAGAACAGACACATATATCAATGGAACAGAACAGACAACCCAGAAACAAATCCTCAGTATTACAGTGAAATAACATTTGACAAGGGTGCCAAAAACATACACTGGGGAAAATACAATCTCTTCAATAAATGGTGCTGGGAAAACCTGATATCCATATGCAGATGAATGAAATTAAACCCCTATCTCTCACGATATAGAAAAATCAAATCAAATTGGAGTAAATACGTAAATTTAAGATCTCAAGCTATTATACCATACAAGAAAACATTGGAAACAATCTCCAGGACGTTGGTCTGGGCAAAGATTTCTTGAGCAATATCCCACAAGCACAGGCAACCAAAGCAAAAATGGGCAAATGGCATCACAAGTTACAAAGCTCCGCACAGCAAAGGATACAATCAACAACAAAGGGAAGAGACAACCCATAGAATGGGAGAAAATATTGCAAACTACGCATCTGAAAAAGGATTAATAACGAGAATATATAGGGAGCTCAAATCACTCTGGAAAAAAAAAGAAATCTAATACTGTAATAAAAAATGGGCAAAAGATTTGAATAGGCATTTCTTGAAAGAAGATATACAAATGGCAAACAGGCATATGAAAAGACATTTGACATCATTAATCATCAGAGAAATGCAAATCAAAACTACAATAAGATATCATTTCACCCCCGTTGAAATGGCTTTTATCCGAAAGACTGGTGGTGACAAATGTTGGTAACGACGTGGAGAAAAGGGAATCCTTGTATGGTGTTTGTGGGAATGTAAATTAGTACAATCACTTGGAGAACACTTTGGAGGTTCCTCAAAAAACTAAGAATTAAGCTACCATACAATCCAGCAATCCCACTGCTGGCTATATACACAAAAGAAAGGAGATAAGTATATCAAAGTGATATCTGCACTCCCAAGTTTTTTTGCAGCACTATTCACAGTAGCCAAGATTTGGAGCAACTGAAGTGTTCATCAACAGATGAATGGGTAAAGAAAATCTGGTACATATACAAAATGAGGTACTATTCAGAAAAGAGAATGAGATCCTGTAATTTGCAACAACGTGGATGGATGGATGGATCATTATGTTAATTGCAAAAAGCCAGGCACAGAAAGAGAAACCTCACATGTTCTCACATATTTGTGGGAGCTAAAAATTTCAACAATCAGGCCGGGTGCGGTGGCTCAAGCCTGTAAACCCAGCACTTTGGGAGGCCGAGACGGGCGGATCACGAGGTCAGGAGATCGACACCATCCTGGCTAACCCGGTGAAACCCCGTCTCTACTAAAAAATACAAAAAAAACTAGCCGGGCGAAGTGGCGGGCGCCTGTAGTCCCAGCTACTCAGGAGGCTGAGGCAGGAGAATGGCGTGAACCCGGGAGGCGGAGCTTG
>NW_016807070.1:146096-152152 GCF_001698545.2 Rhinopithecus bieti
AAGATTTGAAATTAGGTTGGCAAAACATTCATATTTGATTAACATAAATATTCTATTTATGAAGTGGGTTCATTACATAAGGTTTTGCTAGTGCTAATAACAAATATGTTTTCCATATATATAAAACAAAATTAATATTGAAAAACTTTTGTGCAATTAGTGAAATGTAAATCTGACCTGAAATTAGAAGAAAACCACCTCAGGCTACTCTGTTTTATCATTTAGCACTGTGTTCCCCTTCAGTTACACAGATAAGAAAGTAACTTCTACATTTACAATAAATTATAACACATTACGAATTTGTTAAAAGGCACTATTACGTCATAAAATATCTTTTTATCAAAGGACTTGATATATGTGCTAACACTATTTCACCTATGACCACTAAAGTATGAGTTGTTCAAATAGCATTTATTGTTTCAACATTTCTGAAATATTTTATCTGAAAATGCTCATCATTTGAAGATTTTGAAGCTTTTCAAGTCTGACTCCTTTTGGAGTTAATACAATCCTTCTATAAAATACAAAATCCTCTCTTATGAATATGTGTAAGGATGGGCTAAAGCAATGGTTTTCTATTGTTGAAATTCTTGGGGCTCCCACCCCAACCCGAGAAAACATTTGTCAAACTCTGGAGACATATTTGCTTGTCACAATTGGGCAAGAGAGTGCCATTAAGATCTATTTGGTAGAGGCCAGAGATGCTGCTAAACTTCCTGCAATGCACAAGACAGCTCTCACAGCACTCCACAAGGAAGAATTATCTAGCTTCAAATGTCAATAATGCCAAGGTTGAGAATCCCTAGGCCAACACAATGAAAATTGCAATCCTAGAAGAAAAAGGCTAAATTGTACCCCAATAGAAATTTTACTCTGAAATCAGCATAACTGGAATTATAAATGTAGGGTCCAGCAAGTAAACAGAAAAGAACATCTAATGGAGATTTGAGCTTATCTAATCCTATGAATGATTCTGGACTATTAAAAAATATTTTCTGAGAATCTTGAAATGCATTTGCTAAAGTAGATAATTTCTAGGAAGTATTTTTAAAGTATTTTGAAGGAAAATGAAATGTAGTGGGATGTAGTGGGAAGGGATATGATTCATGAAATTTGATTATTAACTTCTGAATAATGAAGAATTGGCTATGATTTCAAATAAATTAGCTATACATATTATGCTAAATTACTTTCAGGAACATAATAGCATGTACAAAGAATCCTGGATATTAAAGCAATGCTCAGGTGATAGATTTTGAAGTTATGTTTTTATTACCAAACACTAATAAAATCACAATATCTCAAAAACTTGACAACACTGGGATATATACTTTGAAATATAGTGAACTCTATCAATGATAGTAGACTGGGAAACATTTGGTAAATACTGATTTTAACTTCTGAAATAGACATTTTCTATTATCAAAATCAAGTTTCTGATTTGGCAAACTACCATGTAGTGAAGGAAAATAATTAATATAAAGATAAGTCATGGACACAAAGAAGGGAACAACAGATATTTGGCCTACTTTAGGGTGGAGGGTGAGAACAGAAAGAGGAGCAGAAAACAATAAATATCGTGTACTTACTTGTCTTAGTACCTGGGTGATGAATTAATCTGTACAACAAATCTCCAAGACAGGAGTTTACCTATAAAACAAACCTGCATGTGTACCCCTGAACCTAAAGTAAAAGTTTTAAAAAACTAAAAAATAAATAAATAGTAAAGTTAAGGAACCTAATAATAAGTAATTTGCATTTTCAACATCATTACTCTAAAATTGAATGTGGATTGGTAAAACATTAGATTATTAAGCTAACTGAACTCAATACCGCATCTCGTATTTAACTTGATTTTTATTATCACCATAATTATTTAGGTTTATAGCAATTGCTATTAACCCTATTGACTAGATACTTAAATTTAATTCAATTATTTTTATTAGGGACTATGCTAAAATATTCAAGCTATCTCTATGAATTAAAGGCAAATTTCAAAATAAACATACTTGGAATGTTTTTAGTAATTCATAAAATCACTTCTTTTCATAAGTAATGCCATATAAGGAAATCAGTAAGCCTGATATGCATAGTTGAATTGTAAACTGGAAGTCTTCATCATATCAGGTTCAATGAGCCAATGCACGTAGAAAATTTTTTGTGGACCAAACTCATACTTATCTTTAAAAAAGTGACTAGTTCTGTTATAATAGAATACAGGCATTTAAGTCACCATCAAATGATACATGCTGCATATGAAATATATAATATCCAAAACCCTGAGTGAAAAATTTAGGGAAATGAATGAAGAAATCCAAAACATATGATTCAGAAATAATTAAACTGTTATGGGTGACGGCACATTTTGTAATGTTGATGAATGGAGACAAACAGCAAAATATAAATTTGATCACAAATCGATGATATCGATGATCTTCAAACCAGTAAAATAGGAAAGTATAACAAAAATAATTAGATTATTGGTGACACCATGTTTTGTAACACAGATGAACAAAGAAAGACAACAGTTGATCCTGCATCAATGGTATCAATTATCTTCAAGCCAGTATAATAGAAGACAGTATAAGCTGTTGTAAATATTTATGAAGAATATGTCCATGGAGATAAAATCATAAGGAATCTTTTGTAAGATTCCTCTCTTACAAAAACCACTTAAAGCTTTGGCTCTACAATCTAAAACTTCATTTTGGAAAGCTGCTCAAGTGGTTCTGTATCTCATCCTCTCTTCAGGCTATACTCAAATGGCCTGTAGACAAATGGTTATTTAGGGAAGTATGTGTAGAAAAGGAGAAACTCGGTCACACATTGAGCCTCTGAAAACTTTACTTGTTTAGTAACTTGGCAAGACATTTAACCCCACCTACATTTTGTGGATCAGTGCATAGAAGCAAATGACATAGTCTTCATCTATTTGAACAATTTCAAAGGAAATAGAAGTCTTATGTCCAAAAGTAACAGAATTCTAAACGCAATTATGCCCGTTTTCCATGCCTTTTTTTGTGTGTGTAAAATTTAGCTTTAGAAAACACTACATTAGATGAACAATGCCAGCTCAGAAAAAAATTCACCCTATGTAAGTTTGATGACAGCATTTCTGCTGTTAAACAATTCTTCAGAAGCTAGTCTTTTGCCAATAGAACCAAGTCAGCCTGAGAGTCGCTCTGCTAAATTAAAACAGAGTGAAGTTCAAGTTTGTGCAAGTAATAGTTGATCCCATTGATGCTGTGCAGAAGATGGCAGCTCTCTGGCTCAAGGTAGATCAGACCTTGAGAAGAAGGATGTAAAATGGAAAAGAAGGAACTATTGTAGAAATTTGGGGTTTTAAATATTGTGACTCTATATTCTGGTTGTCCCTGTTTAATTTAATATCTTAAATTAAATTTAATTGTCTTAAATTGCAGGATAAATGATATAGCCATTCCTAATATTATACAAGGCAAATAGGTAACACAAATTCATATGAGGATAAAATCGAAGTAAAAAAACATACAAAAAACATTGGGCCTGGTGGTGCTAACCTGTAGTCTCAGCTTCTCAGGAGGCCAAGGCAGGGGAATTGATTGAGCCCGTGAGTTCAAGGCTGTAGCATGCCATGATTATGCCTGTGAAAAGCCTCTACACTCCAGCCTGGGCAGCACTGCAAGACCCTATCTCTACAATACGCACACACACACACAGACACACACACAAAGGACACAAAGATAATTCATTCTTTAAGCTACAAAGTGAATCTGATCTGTACAGGTCAAACCATTTGTCCACTGCCTCTGTGAAAAATCATTTGAGAAAGTAATACTTAATAATAAATATTGCCTAAGTAGTCATTAAAATAAACAGTTATCTTTTTAAGAAGCAACTACTGATAACTGCAACTAGGAAAGCAAATAAAATTATTCATGAAATAGCAATTGCTAACCATGTACAAAAGCATAGAGTTATGCAGTCAGTTATTTGTGAGGAAACAACAAAACTCTCAACATCACACTGTAAACACAAAACAAAAAAGCCACTGTCAGTAAAAAGAAGTGTCAATAATTCTTTGTGGCAATGTACCACAAATACGGGTTAATAAACTATCACTAACTCATTGAAATAATCACAAATTTAAGGAAGCTTAACAGCAGCAACAGATTAAACAACTGTCAATGAGCTGTGTAGGAAGGCATAGAGACACTTCAAAATAACTCTTGAGATTACATAAAAACATAGTTTAGGTTTACTTATAGCTGTATCTAATCTAATTAAGAACCTATTCCTTATGATGAAAAAAAGAAACAAAAATAATTGCTTCACTAAATTCCATAGTTGCCTGGTAATAACAGGAGGTTATTTGGTAAAATGCCATGTTTTACATTAATCAATACCTAAATAAGACCAGTCACTATTTTGTGGTGTAAAACAGTAATGTAAAACGTTATTTCAGAGAGAAATCATTTTTTTGCCTCACACCTTTATAGTCTAGATTGTGGAACACCAGAGATAGTTACAATGAGATTACAACTTACAAAACATCCACAAAACAGTTGGAGAAATATTTTAAATTACTTAAATTTCCACTAGTATAATTATATTTGAGTAGAAAAATATAGCTTAAGAAGTCTTGTCTATTAGATAAATAATTAAAATCCAATTTCTAAGAACTAAAGAGATTATCAGTTTTATTAAACTGGTTACCTTACATGTAAACTAGTTTTTTGTGTGTGAGACCTCTAGCTATATGAAAATGCTTTCATTTTAGCAGTTAAGTATTCGATCTTAAACATATAGATAAACAGAGTATAATTAACCTCAAACTATAGGGAAAGTAGATTATAGAGAAATGTTTAGAATCCTAAAAGCTACAGATGAATAAACAGGCTATAAATAGCCTATAGAGAAGCCAGACAATGATTTTCCAATTTAGGGCCATATATCCATTCCCCAGTGAGGTCATTTTCATTTTTCCAGGCCCATGATTACTTCTAGTTAAAAAGGTGTGTTCCTATACTATTACTATGGTTTCCAAAGGATTAAACATTGATAACATGGTCATTGTTACTTCTTCAACTTGGAGATTTCTACATAGGGTTTGGAATCTAGGAAAATGATGTGTTTGATGGGGGTAATAAAGGTATCTGTGACTGATCCCTTATGAATCTATCCTCACAGCAAAATTAAAAGATTTAAATGCCTCCTGAAACATACAGAATCTGTTAAATACTTACATCCTCCAAGCAAAAGCAGTATGAAACCACTAAAGAAAATGAAATAACCAGCATCAGAATCTTATTATATTGTATATTCAAACAATGTAAGTAGCCTTCATTTTATATTTACTTATTTATTGAAGGTAGTTTAATGAGAGTTAATTGAATATTCATTAGTTTGTAACTAAGCACGATCATATTCTTTGGCTTTTTGATATCTGTATGCAATCTAAAATTCATCCATATAATCATTCAGTGACTTAAAGCACTCTGTTCGACTAAAAGTAATCTATAAAGTCTTAAACTTCTTAATTTATTTATAATCCATTAAATTGTTTCTCTAGAATTCATGCATCCAGACCATAGAGGCAGTATATGACTATCTACAACACCACTTTGTTCTTCTGTTAACCATCTACTTCATTATTTTCATTACTGACAGCAAAGCTCTCCTTGTTCCACTGTCCTTAGGATGCAGGCTATTTATTCTTCTATATTTCCCTGGTCAAACTATTTTAAATGAATTCTTCTAAATAAACTCTTGTCCTCAGAGGATATCTTGGCTCTCTTATAAGCCAGAAAAACATACTAGCTTCCAGGAAAAGCATGTTATAGCAAATCATCTGCTTGAAAACTGGTATTTTAAAATCTATTTAATTTAGAATAATTAAAAATAAAAAAGTTCAAGTATGTTATTACATACCTGTTCTACAAAATCTACTGGAAAAAAAAGTCGTGATTGTCTTAGAAAAGGGATAGGAAAATAAGTTCTCGGCTTGAAAAAAGAAAAGACGAGAGAGGAAATCTCTTTTAGAAAAATAAGGACATATGAATGAGATGTAAATAAAG
>NW_016807070.1:154348-156432 GCF_001698545.2 Rhinopithecus bieti
CTTTTAAAATATGTTTCCTATATATGATGTTATACTACTTTCCTCAGTTTACCAGCAAGCATAGAGATATGTGCATGCAGCAATTAAAACATGCTATCACTAAATATTCTCCCAATGTATAAAGAATAAGCAATAGGTTTCTTATGATTGTTCACCTAGAATTACCTCTTCTATTTCAAAGGAAATAAAAAATAGATGACTCACGATATTTTTATAGTTTTAATTGCTAAAACGTGTGTGTCCACCTGTATTCTATTTTGATGCCTTTAGTGCTCTAGTAATAGATATTTAACATTTTATGGATAAAACACTTTATTACCTATTGGTAGAATAGATTGGTGAAGATATAATTTGTGCAAGCAAAAGACCAATGAATAAAGGACATTTCAAAAATAATTAAGAAAATTAAGTTCTGTGTTATTTAATTAAATTAAACTCAATATTTTCCTTCCCCCAGTAACATCTACCTTCACTGGGAAACTGAAAGACACTTGAACAACAATCTACTAAAATTTAATTTGTGGTCAAAGCAATTTGTTTGGTCTATTATGCTATTAGATTATTTAATTATTCATTCTTGATTAGTTTTGTGAAGATGACTGTAGACTGATAAATACAAAGGGAGAATATTAATTTCTTGAGTATTTGATTTTTAAGTGAGAATTAGTTTTCATCTGCACTTTATAGTTTTTGCTAAAGAAAAATTCCATCAAAAACTGGTCCAAACTCATACTCTGGTAAAATCATGAAGATAGATACATTATTTTATAGATAAAACTCAAACAAACTCAGAAAGTTTTCTGCAGAATGACCTTATTGCTTTTATCATCACTTTTCATACAAGGTGTCATCACCTCTGATACAGAAATCCTACCAATCCATCAATTTTTGTGATCTAAGATTGAAAGATCATACTTCGGTTCAGTAAGAGAGTGTCTCCACAGCAGTGTTGTTATATAATCAATATAAATCAGTGTAGACAGCAAGAATAATTTATGCCAAGAAAACTACCCACATTGGAATATTTATTATCTTAGATTATTAGCATTGATCAAAATTATTAAAGCCAATTAGATCTGTGTAATACAACCTCATGTTTTCATTACAGAATTCTATACCAATTAATTTTGTCTTGTATAAATATGTTTTTATTTTAGGATTTAAGTCATTTCCTTTGGCAGGAATAATATTAAGTTCAAATTTATTTTTATTTAGATACAGTAGACAATGAAATAACAGATCAATAAATCTGTACCTAATAACATAAAATTTAGTGGTGCTTCTTATAGTTAGTTGGTAATACGAAGTTAAGAGGCATGATGTAAGTAAATCATTCAGATTTGGAAACACATTTGTTCTTCAGAGCCTCAATTTATAAATTCTAGAATTGAACTATTTACAATGTCCAACTTATGTTCCATAAATATCCATCCATACTGTGGGATTATTAATAACAGATGTATTTAACAAAAGGCATTAGTGGACGATGAATACTAACCAAGACTCTGATAATAGTAATGAAGTCAAAAGTTACTTAATCCTATTAGTGTCACACTCTCATTTATTTAAGACCTGACAGCATTAATAAGGATTCATTTGTGAAGACAATGAGTTTTATGTTGTCATTTTTTCCCCACTGGAAGTGTACTTTGATAATAACCCCAGCTTTCAGAAATCTCATAGTCATTAGCATTTGATTGTCATCACTTTTGCTTTTTAACACTAGATCAAAATATTAACATGCAAATTACAGAATTCATAGAGTATGAAATCAAGTAATCTTAAAGCTGAAATGGAGAAATTTTAAGTGAAACTTCATTTTATATTTGAAAAAATGAGGAAATCATTATATTCAAACTCTTCTGAGTCTCTTAGAGGCAAATAAACTAAGTAAGTTTTCTAAAATTGTTATACTCATTGTTATAGTATATTCTCTCTGCACTGACATTCATGAATCTTTACTCACTTCTCCTGATGTTACACATCACTTTGAGTTATGGTTACATAACGTTAAAAATGTTAATTTCTTCAGAACAACAAAGTTTGCTTGCTTTTGTCTTCACAATGTATTATTTGATGCCTTG
>NW_016807071.1:0-1271 GCF_001698545.2 Rhinopithecus bieti
CGAGTTTCTAGGGCTCTCCTGGGTGCCTGGGGCTGACTGCTGCAGAAATCTGGGGAAGGCAGGAGAGAAGCTGGGAGACACAGAAGAGTCCCTGAACGCTGGAGTTGAAGAGGTGAAAGAAATGGGGGAGGGTTGCAGTAAGGTCTGTGAGTTTGTAAGTGATTCTTGGGTGTGGGAAACTGACTCTAGCTGAAATCTGGAGATGGCTGGAGAGTAGCTGAGAGAGGCAGAAGAGTTGCTGAGGGCTGGGGGTGAAAACATGAGAGACTGGGGAGGAACTCGGTGAAATTGGTGAGTTTGGTGGTATGTCCCGGGTGCCTGGAACGGACTCCAGCTGGAATCTAGGGATGGTTTGAGAGTAGCTGAAAGAGACAGAAGATTCCCTGTAGGCTGAGGGCAAAGACCTCAGAGAGACTGAGGAGGATGTCACTGAGGTCTGTGAGTCTGTAGGTGATTCCTGGGTGCAGAAGGCTGACTACTGCCGAAATCTGGGCGTGGTTGGAGAGTAACTGGAACAGACAGGAGAGTGCCTGAGGTCTGGGTGTGAAGACACGAGAGAGACTGGGGAGTAGCTCAGTGAAATTGGTGAGTTTGTACTTGATTCCTGGGTGCCTGGAACTGAGTCCCACTGAAATCTGGGCGTGGTTGCAGAGTACCTGGGAGAGGCAGGAGAGTCCCTGAGGGCTGGGGGTGAAGACATGAGAGAGACTGGGGAGGAACTCCGTGAAATTGGTGAGTTTGGTGGTGATTCCTGGGTGCCTGGAACTGACTGCAGCTGAAATTTAGAAATGGTTGGAGAGCAGCTGAGAGAGACAGAAGAGTCCCTGTGGCCTGGGGATGAAGACGTGAGAGAGATTGTAGAGTAACTCAGTGAAATTGGTGAGTTTGTAGGTGATCCCTGGCTGCCTGGAACTGACTCCAGCTGAAACCTGGGTGTGGTTGGAGGGCAGGTGAGAGAGACTGAAGAGTCCCTGTGGTCTGGGGAGTAACTCAGTGAAACTGGTGAATTTGGTGGTGAGCCCTGGGTGCCTGGAACTGACTCCAACTGAAATCTAGAGAGGGTTGGAGAGTAGCTGACAGAGACAGAAGAGTGCTCAAGCGCTGTGGAGGAAGACATGAGGGAGACTTGGGAGGATCTCACTGAGCTCTTTGAGTTTGTAGGTGATTCTGGGGTGTGGGAGGCTGACTCCCCCTGAAATCTGGGCATGGTTGGAGAGTAACTGTCACAGTCAGAAGAGTGCCTGAGTGCTGTGGGTGAAGACATGAGAGAG
>NW_016807072.1:0-1885 GCF_001698545.2 Rhinopithecus bieti
TCACGACCAGGCGCGGTGGCTCACACCTGTAATCCCAGCACTTTGGGAGGCCGAGGTGGGTGGATTGCCTGAGGTCAGGAGTTCGAGACTAGCCTGGCCAACATGGTGAAACCCTGTCTCTACTAAAAACACACAAAATATTAGCCAGGCGTGGTGGTGTGCACCTGTAATCCCAGCTACTTGGGAGGCTGAGGCAGGAGAATGGCGCAAACCCGGGAGGCGGAGCTTGCAGTGAGCTGAGATCGGGCCACTGCACTCCAGTCCGGGCGACAGAGCGAGACTCCGCCTCAAAAAAAAAAAAAAAAACATACATTCCAGCAATCATGTTCCTTGGTATTTACCCAAATAAGGTGAAAACATGTCAACACAAAACCAGCACACACATTTTATAGCAGCTTTATTAATAATTGCCACAACTTGGAAGCAACCAAGATGTTCTTTAGATGAGATGGAGCACGTTCAGGGTGGTATGGCTGTAGACCAAGATGTTCTTTAGTAGGTGAGTAGGTAAATAAATTTTGGTACATCCAGGCAACAAAATATTATTCAGCACTAAAACAAATGAGCTAATAAGCCATGAAAAGACATGAAGGAAACCTGCACATTACTAAGTGAAAGAAGCCAGTCTGGAAAGGCTACATATTTTCTGATTCCGACCATATGACGTGTTGAAGAAGGTGAAACTATGGAAACAGCAAAACATCCGTGGTTGCCAGTGGTTGGTGAAAGGGGAAGAAGAGGTAGAGCACGGGCATTTTAGAGCAGTGAAACCATTCCACATGACACTATAATGGTGGATACATGCCATCAGATTTGTGCCAAAACCCACAGAATCTATGACACCAACAATGAAACTTAAGGTAAACTATGGAACTTGGATGATAATGAAGTGTCAATGTTGGTTCATCAATTCGAGTAAATCTGCCACTCCAGTGCAGGATATGGATGGTGTGGAGTGCTATGCATGTGTGGGAACTCTGTACTTTCGGCTCTATTTTCTATGAACCTAAAACTGCTCTAAAATATCAAGTGTATTTTTTAAGAAAAGGATTAGACACAATGAGTAGGTGGGAGTTACCCCACAAATGCAAACTGGGTTCAACATAAGAAAACCAGTCAATGTAGTACACTATATTAATAAAGGACAAACTCTATATGATAATCTCAAAAGACACAAAAAAATTGACAAACCCAAGACTTTTCAGGACACAAAATGTTCACCAGAGTAAGAATATTTCTCAACCTAATAAAGTCACCTACAAAATCCCACAACTAACATCTTACTTAATGATAAAAGCTGAAAGTGGCCGGGTGCAGTGTCTCATGCCTGTAATCCCTACACTTTGGGAGGCTGAGGTGGGAGGGTCACTTAAGCCCAGGAGTTCAAGACCAGCCTGAATAACATAGCAAGACATTGTCTCTACAAATAACAAATTTTTTTTTTTAAGACAGATTCTAGCTCTGTCACCCAGGCTGGAGGGCAATGGCACAATCTTGGTTCACTGCAACCTCCGCCTCCCGAGTTTAAGTGATTCTCTTGCCTCAGGCTCCTGAATACCTGGGATTACAGGAGCCCGCGACAACGTCCAGCTAATTTTGTATTTTAGTAGAGACAGGGTTTCACTGTGTTGGCCAGGCTGGTCTTGAACTCCTGACCAAGTGATCCACCCGCCTCGGCCTCAAAGTGCTGGGATTACAAGCGTGAGCCACCGTGCCTAATCTTACAAATAAAAATTTTTAAAAACTAGCTGGTCATGGTGGTGTGCACCTGCAGTCCCAGTTTCTTGAGAGGCTGAGGTGGGAGAATCACTTGGGTCCGGGCAGTTGAGGCTGCAGTGAGCCATGATCATACCACTGTACTCCAGCCTGGGTGACGATCCTGTCT
>NW_016807073.1:0-2762 GCF_001698545.2 Rhinopithecus bieti
ATATATATGTATAACATCTTTGAAGTTTTAATATTCTCTTTGTGCTATACCTTTTAAAATTTTATTTATAACCAGTATATGACATATAAACAATGGCAAGTTTTCAAAGTTTCAATTCATTACAGGTATTAAATGTACCCATAATTATACCTTTCTCCATTCACTTGAGGTGACCTGTTATTTGGCACTTTTTGGATGGAAATATTCTCATTCAACTCATGAAATGTTTTCAACTATGTTAGTGCTAGTATGTAGTAACTGCCTTATCCAGACATATAATTCTTAAAGAAATACTGGAATGGAACGCCATGAAAATTAATATTCTGTGTTTCCCCTGCAGACCCTTAGAAAAAGGAATTTTATATGATTTTTGCAGTAATCTGATATAAGCCTGTATAACTTAAGGATCACATTCACGTTATTTCCCATAATTACTTAGCACCAAGCCAACACCCTGTATACAATGCCATATTTATTTTAGGTGAACTATAGTTTTGAGGTTTTACAATTTCTTTGCGTAATGTGTATATTTAGAAAATATATACATACGGTTGACAGACGTTATAACTATTCCTGCTGTACAATATAGCCATTGAACCTTTGTCTTTGAGTCATATAAACATAATCTTATGAACTGTTTTAAACTTCAGGAAATAGATTACTTTATCCAGTATTTCAAATTTTAAATTTTTTATGGCCACATGTACATATATAATATTTATATATGTGAAAGGGATTCATAATTACTTATATAAATCTGTCTCAATTAATTTATTCATGTATTTCTCCTGAAAGTCTCCACGACTCTTCCTTTAGTAGTGAGAAGCATGATGTCATGGAGAGCCAGTGACCTACTAAGAATAAAATTACTTTTATAAAATTAAATCATTTAGAGATACAGTGATATTTCTAATGATATAAAATTTGAAATGTAAAAATGTGCGAAGCATCTATATGAGTTACGAAACATAATAGAAAAAGATCCCCGTGATTCTACCACCAAATTTAAGAACTAGAATATTACTGAGAGTATTTTATCTACTTATGTGTTCTCATTTATTTCCCCCCCAGAAGAAATAATTATACTGAATTTTGTGTTTATATTTCTAATCCTTTTAAACATTAGTTATTGATATATATATATATATATATTTAGAGATAGGGTCTCATTCTGTCACCCAGGCTGGAGTGAAGTTGTGAGATCCTAGCTCACTGCAGCCTCCAACTCCTAGGCTCAAGTTATCCTCTCACCTCAGCTTCTTGAGTAGCTAGGACTACAGGTGTATGCACACCACTTCACCCGCCTAATTTTAATTTTTTTTTTTTTTTTTTTTTTGTAGATATGGGGTCCTACTGTGTTGGATTTTTTTTTTTTTTTTTTTGTAGATATAGAGTCTTATTGTGTTAAATATCTTTTTGTAGATATGGGGTCCTACTGTGTAAGATTTTTTTTGTAGATATAGAGTTATTGTGTTAAACATTTTTTTTGTAGATATGGGGTCCTACTGTGTTAGTTTTTTTTTTTTTTTTGGAGATATAGAGTCTTATTGTGTTAAATATTGTTTTGTAGATATGGGGTCTTACTGTGTTACTTATGTTCAGGCTGATTACTTATGTTCATTGGTTTTCAATGACATATATAGCAGGGATTAGCAATCTATGTCCCACTGACCTATGTACTAAATCCAAACAACCCTATGTTTTTGTAAACCCCATGAGGTAAGAATTATTTCTATATTGTTAGTGTTGTAAAAAACATGTGAGATTGTATATGCCCCAAAAAGCTTAAGCTATTTAATATCTGACCCTTTATAGAAAAATGTTTGCCAAACCCTGCTGTAAAATATTCTGCTGTGTGAATACATCACACATTGGCTTATAATTGAGAGTTCATATGTAATTGATCTTAATCTACAGAAAATTGTGTGATCTATAAGTAGGATGTTTTTCTCCAAAAAGCTTGTAATTTTGTTACTCCTCGGAACTAAAAGGAGCTGCAGTCCTAGAAGCAAGGTAATCCTTTCATGGCTTAACTCAGAGCCTCAGTTTTAGCTCCCCTCTCTTCCATGATAGCTCTTGATGCTGATATTAACATTCACCCTCTGTGTAAACTCACCTTGAGTGCCTGTGTATTATTCACCATTTGAGTTTCAGTTTACATGATGATGGTGGTCACGGCGCTGGGAGTATCAGGCTTTTCTTTGTTACCCACAAGCTCACGTATACCACATATGTTATATTTTATGCAAGGTCTGATTATTACATAATGGGAAGAAGAACTGTCAGGATATCTAGTGTGCCTTATTATTTGAAACATAGCCGCCAAAATTTGCTTAATTTATTAGAAACTAGTAATTTAAAACCTGTGTCATAAAACTGTAAAGCGCTAAAAGTCCTTCTAAATTCTAAAAGGTTGTACATAGGTGTTTTAAAAGTTATTCTCAGTTTCAACTGTGAGAACAAAATACCATAGACTGGGTTAGCTTAAACAGAATAAATTTGTTTTTCATAGTTCTGGAGGCTGGGGAGTTCAAGAACACTGTGCCAGAATGGTTGGTTTCTGATGAGGGCTCTCTTCTTGGATGGTACGTGACTGCTTTCTCATGGCATTCTCACGTAGACTTCAGTTTGCTCAGCTGTAAAATTAGGATCTTGGATGACGTGATCCAAACCCCAAATACTAAATATAAGTCTTAATGTAGAGACTTGCACAAGAGAAAGTCAAAAGTGATTTTTTCTTTGTCAAGTTATATACATATATA
>NW_016807074.1:0-237 GCF_001698545.2 Rhinopithecus bieti
GTGTGCGTGTGTATGCGTGTGTGTGCGTGTGTGTGCGTGTGCGTGTGTATGCGTGTGTGTGCGTGTGTGTGCGTGTGCGTGTGTATGCGTGTGTGTGCGTGTGCGTGCGTGTGCGTGTGCGTGCGTGTGCGTGCGTGTGCGTGCGTGTGCGTGTGTGTGCGCGTGTGTGCGCGTGTGTGCGCGTGTGTGTGCGTGCGTGTGTGTGCGTGTGTGCGTGTGTGTGCGTGTGTGTGCGTG
>NW_016807075.1:0-239 GCF_001698545.2 Rhinopithecus bieti
TGCTGCCAGAGAGCCTCGCCTCTTGGGTGGTGCATGAGAATGCTCTCCCTCCTCTACCGTGCTGTCTTGCTGGCCCTCCAGTTCCAGGACCAGGTGTGACAGCAAGAGTGGAAGAGAGTCCTGCTGAGAAGGGTTGCTGAGGCAGAGAACCAGCCCTGACCACCTATCTCCCTGTAAAGTGGACAGCTCTCCCTAAGGACCATCAGATGAGGAAAGGCAGCACCAGCCTGCACTAGCTT
>NW_016807076.1:0-1374 GCF_001698545.2 Rhinopithecus bieti
AGCTACTGCCACTTTTCTCTACTCTCCCTTCCATAAAAACTTCAAAAATTAGTCTTTGTTTATTTATTTATTTATTTATTTATTTATTTATTTATTTTTTGAGACAGAGTCTCGCTCTGTCACCCAGGCTGGAGTGCAGTGTGGCATGATCTCAGCTCACTGCAACCTCCACCTCTCAGGTTCAAGAGATTCTCCTGCCTCAGCCTCCCAGGGTGGCTGGGATTACAGGTGCATACCAGCACACCAGGCTAATTTTTGTATTTGTTTTAGTAGACACGGGGTTTCACCATGTTGGCCAGGCTGGTCTCGAACTCCTGACCTCTAGTGATTCGCCCACTTTGGCCTCCTAAAGTGCTGGGATTACAGGTGTGAGCCACCTCACCTGGCTTGAAATTAGTCTCTACTTTCTGTTTCCATTTCCTCTACTCTCAATCTCTCTTGGATCCACTATAATTAGGTATTTTTCCCTATGTGAACAATCATATAGCATGTATCAGAAATTGTGGGTGCCCAGTGACCATTAAGTTCATATGAGAGAAGGAAGGCTGAATACTAATGAGCTAAGCATCCTTTTCTTTGTTTGTTTGTTTGTTTGTTTGTTTTTGGAGACAGAGTCTCGCTCTGTTGCCCAGGCTGGAGAGCAGTGGCGCGATCTCAGCTCACTGCAAGCTCCACCTCCCAGGTTCATGCCATTCTCCTGCCTCAGCCTCCGGAGTAGCTGGGACTACAGGCACCCGCCACCATGCCCCGCTAATTTTTTCTATTTTTTAGTAGAGACGGGGTTTCACCGTGTTAGCCAGGATGGTCTCAATCTCCTGACCTCGTGATCCACCCACCTCGGCCTCCCAAAGTGCTGGGATTACAGGCCTGAGCCACCGCACCCGGCCTAGCATCCATTTTTTTAGGTTAAAAAATCATAACTGCAAAGGAGGGAAATAATAAACCAGAAAATAATAAAATAGGAAACACATGATAAAGCAGATGAATAAACCAAAATTTGGCTCGTTGAAAACCTTAATGAAATGTGTAAACTTTAGCAAGATTGATCACGAAAGAAGAGAAAAGAATGAAAAACATTAAAAATAAAAAAGGCTGGACATGGTGGCTCATGCCTGTGATTCACTACTTTGGGGACGCCAAAGTGGGAGGATTGCTTGAGTCCAGGAGTTTGAGACCAGCCTGGGGAATATACCTCATCTCTACAAAAGATGTGGAAAAATTAGCCTAGTGTAGTGGCATAGGCCTGTAGTTCAGCTATTCAGGAGGTGGAGGTGGGAGGATCATTTGAGAATAGAAGGCAGAGGTTACCATAAGCCAAGATCACTGTACTGCACTGCAGCCTGGGCAACAGAGGAAGACTTTGCCTCAAAAATA
>NW_016807077.1:0-3861 GCF_001698545.2 Rhinopithecus bieti
TTATGCTCTGTCCCCAGAGGTGGAGTCTACAGAGGCAGGCAGGCCTCCTTGAGCTGAGGTGGGCTCCACTCAGTTCCAGCTTCCTGGCCGCTTTGTTTACCTACTCAACCTAGTTAAGCCTCAGCAATGATGGACGCCCCTCCCCCAGCCTCACTGCTGCCTTGCAGTTCAATCTGAGACTGCTGAGCTAGCAGTGAGCGAGGTTCTATGGGCGTGGGACCCTCAGAGCCAGGCACAGGATATAATCTCCATGTGTGCCATTTGCTAAGACCATTGGAAAAGTGCAGTACGAAAGTGGGAGTGTCCTGATTTTCTAGGTACCATCTGTCACGGCTTCCCTTGGCTAGGAAAGGGAATTCCCTGACCTCTTGCACTTCCCAGGTGAGGCAATGCCCCACCCTGCTTCAGCTAACACTCCATGGACTGCACCCACTGTTCGACAAGCTCCAGTGAGATGAACCCAGTACCTCAGTTGGAAATGCAGAAATCACCATCTTCTGCATTGCTCACGCTGGGAGCTGTAGACTGGAGCTGTTCCTATTCGGCCATCTTGGAACCAGACCCCCAACTTAACAGGGGTTTTACCTGCATTAGAGCTGGTGCTCTAAATTCAAATTTAAGTCCAAACTACCTCTAAAGTTTGATAAAATAACTCCAGCCCTACTGAATCAGAATTTCAGGGGTGGGGCCCAGAACTCTGTGTTTTAACAAGCTCTTCAGGTGATTCACAAACACACTCCAGTTTGAGAACAATTATCCTAGCATAATGTCTCTGTGCTCTTTCCACTCATTTTTCCAATCATCAAACCTGGCCCCTTCAATCTTCTTATGTTAGTAATAATAATCAACAACCACAAGGCCCCTTCCATGAGCCTTCAGCAATATGGAATCTTCTAAACCCTTTTCTATTTTTTTTTTTTTTTTGGAGTCTCGTTCTGTTGCCCAGGCTGGAGTGAAGTGGCGCAATCTTGGCTCACTGCAAGCTCCACCTCCCAAGTTCATGCCATTCTCCTGCCTCAGCCTCCCGAGTAGCTGAGACTATAGGCGCCTGCCACCACATGCGGTTAATTTTTTTGTATTTTTGGTCTCGATCTCCTGACCTCATGATCCGCCCGCCTCAGCCTCCCAAAGTGCTGGGATTACAGGTGTGAGCCACCTCGCCCAGCCTTCTAAACTGTTTTCAAAAAGAATGTCATCTGAATCGCAGGATAGCGCTGACCTCCCAAAATTAAGGAAGCCCTGCCACAAAATAAACACACATAGAGACCAGAAGGATAACAGGGGGAACCTAACGGTGATTATCTTGGGATGTTGGGATTATAGGTGATGTTTATTTTCTTCTTTGTACTTTTTCTGAATTTCTCAAATTTTCTATAGTTTACACAGTAAAAAAAGGCTATTTTTAAAAGCCAACAGAAGGGGAAAAAAAGCAGACAGCTTGTGTCACCTAGAGTCCATGAATACGCCCCTCCAAGTTCCTTAAGAGTTACCTTGAGGATGTTTTGGCACTCAGCGAAGTCACTGTGGAGATGGCTGGTGGCGTGCAGCTTGAGGAGCAGCTGAGGAATTCCACTCCACTTGGATTGTTTGTCCCTCTCTGTCAAAAAAGTCTCAGTGAACTGTGAGTTAAAAAAAAAGACAAAACATATTATTGTATTATTGATAATAGCTGATATGGCAAAGGAGAGCAGCTGATTTCCAAACCCACCCAGGACAGTTACAAATTTCTCCCTAAGCACTACTATAAAAGGCCTCTGTCTAGAAATCTTCAAAACCTCCCCAACAGCCTATTACTATAAGTAGTAAGAAGGAGGGACTGGAAATACTCTTGTACCACTCACAAACAGCACAATATCATTGAGAGTGGACTTAGACTAACTGTAAACATATACTGGAAATTCTAGGGCAACTGCTGAAAGTACTTTTACAAGAAGAAGAATTGATATGCTAAGAGATGAAAAATAATGGAACCATATAAACTGCACAGTTAGGCCCATAAAAGGCAGAAAAAGAGGAGAAGATAAACAAATAACAAGTATAATAAAACAAACATGGTATATATTAATCCAACTATATCAATAATCGCTGTAAATATCTATGAATGGTCTAAACAATCAAAGGACAGAGACTACAAGAATGGATTTAAAAAACCAAGATCCAACAACGTGCTGTCTACAAGAAACCCACTTAAATATACATACAGATAGGTTAAAAGTAAGGGGAAAGGCCGGGCACAGTGGCTCACACCTATAATCCCAACACTTTGTGAAGCCGGGGCAGGTGGATCACCTGAAGTCAGGAAGTTTGAGACCAGCCTGGCCAACATAAAACCCTGTCTCTACTAAAAATACAAAAATTAGCCGAGTGTGGCGGGAAGTGCCTGTAATCCCAGCTACTCAAGAGGCTGAGGCAGGAGAACTGCTTGAACTCAGGAGGCAGAGGTTGGAGTCAGCCAAGATCACACCATTGCACTCCAGCTTGGGTGACAGAGCAAGACTCTGTCTCAAAAAATAAAAAAATAAGTGGATGGAGAAAGATAAATCGTGAAAAGAAAGATGGAGTAGTTATATTAATTTCAGACAAAGCAGGCTTCATAAAAAAATTATCAGAAATAAAGTGGGTCATTTCATAATGACAAAGGGGTCAATTCTCCAAGAAGATACAACAATCCTTAACATATATGCATCTAACAACAGCATGTCAAAATATGAGGCAAAAACTGCCTAAAAGAACCACCAGACAAAAAAATGACAAATCAACTCTTACAGTTAAAATATTTTAAACTAAAAGAAAACAAAACTTATCAAAATTTGTGGGATGCAGCAAAAGCAGTAATAAGCCAGAGTTTATATCACTGAATGCATATATTAGAAAAGAATAAATATCTATAGTCAATAATCTAAGCTTCTACCTTAGTAAACCAGAGAAAGAAGAGCAGTTTAAGCCTAGAGCAAACAGAAGAAAAAAATAAAAATGAGAGCAGAAATCACTGAAATTGAAAACAGAAAATCAAGAGAGAAAACAAAACCAAATGTTAGTCCTTTAAAAAGATCAACACAATTGATAAACTCTAACCAGGCTTATCAAGAAAAAAAGACAAACACAAATTACTAATATGCGATACGTAAGAGGAATCATTATTACTGACTCCATGGATTTCGAAGGATAAAAGAGTATTATGAACTCTTTGCCCCGATATTTGCCTAGCACTTTGGGAGGCCAAGGCAGGAGGATCGCTTGAGCTCAGGAGTTCAAGACCAGTCTGAGCAACATAGCGAGAGCTCGTCTCTACTAAAAATCAAAAAAATTAGCCAAGGGTGGTGGTGCACACCTCTGGTCTCAGCTACTCAGAAGGATGAGGTGAGAAGATCACTTGAGCTTGGGAGAATGAGGCTGCAGTGAGCTATGACAGCATCACTACACTCCAGCCTGGGTGACAGCGCGAGATCAAAAAAAAAAAAAAAAAAAAGACATCATTATAACCAAAGAGTGGAAACAATTCAAATGTCCACCAACTGATGAATAAATATAGTATATCCATCCAAAGGAATATTATTCAGCAAGAAAAAGTAATGATGTACTGAAACTATAACAAGGATAAATCTTGAGACCATTATGCTAAATCAAAGAAGCCAGTGTCTGGCTGGGCACAGTGTCTCATGCCTGTGATGCCAAAGTAATCCCAGCACTTTGGGAGGCCAAGGTGGACAGATTCCTCGAGCTCACGAGTACAAGACCAGCCTGAGCAACATGGCAAAACCCCATCTCTAAAAAAAAAAAAAATATATATATATATATATATATGTATATGTGTGTGTGTATATATGTGTGTGTGTGTGTATATATATATATAAAAGCCCA
>NW_016807077.1:4390-9728 GCF_001698545.2 Rhinopithecus bieti
TATATATATATATATATACACACACACACACACACACACACACACACACACACACCATATAAATTAGCCGGGTGCGGTGGCACATGCCTGTAGTACCAGCTACTCGGGAGGCTGAGGTGGGAGAATGGCTTGAGCCCAGCAGGCAGAGGTTGCAGGGAGCCAAGATTGCGCCACTGCACTCCAGCCTGGGCAATAAAGCCAGACCTTGTCTCGAAACAGAAACAAAAACAAAGCGAGACTCCATCTTTAAAAAAAAACAAAAACAAAAACGAAACTAAAAGAAGCCAGTCTCAAAAGGCCACATATTGTTTGACTCTATTAATTTAAAATGTCCAGAATAAGCATATCCAAAGACAGAAAGATTACTGCTTGGCAAAGGTTGTGGGGATGGGGAAATTGGGGAGTAACTGCTACTGAATACAAGGTTTCTTCTTTGGGTGATAAAATGTTCTAAAATTGATTGTGATTGACAGATGCATAACTTTGTGCATACAGTAAAAACCACTGACTTGTACACTTCATTTTTCTTTTTTTTTTAACCCTTTTATCTCCTTGGTTTACCAACTTGTACACTTTAAAAGGGTGACGTGTGCAATATGTGAATTACACCTCAATAAAGCTGCTACAAAAACTAAATAAATAAATGAACATAAGTGAACTTTTTAGGGTGACAATGTTCTAAAACCACCTTGTGGTGATGGTTGCATAACTTCATCAATTTGCTGAAAATCACTGAATTGTAAACTTATAATGGGTAAATTTTATTGTATATAAATTATGCCTCAATAAAGCTGTTTAAGAAATATTTTAAAAAAGAAAAGGGAAGAAAGAATAGGACATTTAAAAAGCAAATATTGTATTAAGCAAGTATATTTAAACACCAAAATGTCAGTTATTATATTAAATCTAACTGTGCTAAATGCTCCAACTAAAAACAAAGTTTGGGCCGGTTGCAGTGGCTCATGCATGTTACTGCAGCACTTTGGGAGGCAGAGACAGACAGATTGCTTGAGCCCAGGAGTTAAAGACCAGCCTGGGCAACACGGGGAAACCGTCTCCACCAAAGAAAAAAAAAAATTAGGCACAGCAATGTGTGCCTGTAATCCCAGTTACTCAGGTAGCTGAGGCAGGACGATCCCTTGATGCTAGGACGCCGAGACTGCAGTAACCTGTGATCTGGTACCATACTCCAGTCCGGGCGACAGAATAAGATCTTGTCTCAAAAAATAAATAAAAAATAAAATAAAATAAAAACAAAGTTTGTTATGCCACCTACCAGAGAACAGAAAGGCTAAAAGAATGGGAAATAACACACAATGTAAACATATACCAAAAGGTAGTATAACTATATTAAAATCAGCAAGAGCAAAGAAAAAGCATTACCAAGTCAGGCGTGGTGGCACATGCCTTTAATCCCAGCACTTTGGGAGACCGAGACAGGTCGATCACTTAGGTCAGGAGTTTGAGACCAGACTGGCCAATATGGTGAAACCCTGTCTCTACTAAAAACGCAAAATTAGCTGGGCATGGTGGCACAGGCCTGTAATCCCAGTTACTCAGGAGGCCGAAGCAGGAGAATTGCTTGAACCCAGGAGGTAGAGGCTGCAGTGACCCGAGAATGCACCATTGCACTCCAGCCTGGGTGACAGAGCGAGACTCCGTCTCAAAAAAAAAAAAAGTACTACCAGAGATAGGCACTTTAATAAAGATAAAAACGGCAACCTGGATAATGTTAATGGTCCTAAATTTGAAAATATCTAATAAAACTTCAACATACACAAAGCAAAACTGACAAGGCTAAAAGGAAAATAAGGAAATCCATAATCGTAATGGGAGATTTTACATATCTCTTTCAAAACTGATACATAGAGACAAAAATTAATGAGAATATAGAATATTTTAACACAATTAAACAAAACGGACACACCTCGAGCAGTATATCTAGTAAATGCACTCTACGTGTCCTTTACAAATACAAAGAGAACATCTGCAAAATGACCAGCTGGTAGGCCATACAGCAAATTCAATACACTTAAATGAACTGAAATACAGACTGTGCTCCACATCAGAAAGATAATTATAAAATCCCCATGTTTGGAAAACAATATAATTCTCAAAAATGCACGAGTCAAAGAAAAAATCAAAGTGGATAGTGAAAATATCCTGAAAGATAATGAAAATACTACACATCCAAACTGATGAGGTATAACTAAAGCCATGCTTAGTGACCACTATAACCCTGATACCAAAACCTGTCAAAAGGAAAACTGCAGGCCAGTTTCACTAATGATGATGTAAGGAAAAAATCCTAATTCAAAAACTGAATTAAATTTAAAATTTGTATCAGAAATTAAAAGTTGGTTTAATATTTGAAAATTTGTTCAACGCAATTCAACATATTGATAACAAAACGAGAATAATGATATGAATACCTCAATTGATACAGAAAAGAATCTGATAAAATTCAACATCCATTCATGATAAACTCAAACTAAAAAAAAAAAAATGAATTTCTGTTAACAGGTATCCACAGAAAACGGACTGCAAACATCACACTTAATGACATAATGTTTAAGGTTTTTTCCTTCTTAGATCAGGAACAGGCTACTTCTATTCATCATACTGGAGGTCTCAGGCAGCAGAGTAAGGCAAGATATATAGAAGACAAAAGATCGTTAAGGATGAAAGATTCATTTGCAGATGATATAATATTCACAGACGACTGTACAGGTATACAAGCCGAAAGAATCTAAATGTAAATTATCAACTATTACAGCAATATAAAGGAATAATATAAAAATCTATCATATTTTATATTAACAGCTACGATTTTTAAATGTAGTTTTAAAAACTACTTATAATACCACTTCAAAAAATGCTAAGGAATAAATCTAACAGTTATGCAAGACGGCTACATAGAAAACTATAATACACTCTTGGCCAGGCACAGTGGCTCACGTCTGTAATCCCAGCACTTTGGGAGGCCGAGATGGGCGGATCACCTGGGGTCAAGAGTTCAAGACTGGCCTGACCAACATGGTGAAACCCCATCTCTACTAAAAACACCAAAAAAAAATTAGCTGGGCATGATGGCGGGCGCCTGTAATCCAGCTACTAGGGGAGGCTGAGGCAGGAGAATCACTTGAACCTGGGAGGCGGAGGTTGCAGAGAGCTGAGATCCAGCCACTGCACTCCAGTCTAGGAGACACAGCGAGACTCTATCTCCAAAAACATACAAAAAAATACAGGAAAATAACTTCCAATTTAGAATTCTATACCCAGCCAAACTAAATATACAAGTGTCAGAATAAGATATTTTCTGATCTGCAAGCTTAAAAAAAAAAAAAGTTACCTCCCAGGTACTCTTTCTTGGGAGGCTACCAGAGAATGTGCTCCAGGAAAAAGGAAGACAATTCAGGAAACAGGGTCTAAAACATGAGAAAACAAAGAAAAATGTTCTGGATTTAGAGAAGAGAAGTCCCAAGAATTCAGCTGTATAGCAGACCTAGTAACTAAACTAAACTGTTAAACTGCAGTAGAAGAATGAAGGGCTTCAAATGATTTCTTTAAAAAGTTTTAGAATTTAGGAACAAATTATAAGTATACAGAAAGCAGGTGGGCACAGTGGCTCACACCTGTAATCCCAGCACTTTGGGAGGCCGAGGCAGGTGGGTCACCTGAGGTCTGGAGTTCGAGACCAGCCTGGCCAACATAGTGAAACCCTGTCTCTACTAAAAATACAAAAAAAAATTAGCCAGACATGGTGGCAGGCACCTGTAATCCCAGTTACTTGGGAGGCAGAGGTTGCAGGGAACCGAGATCGTGCCATTGCACTCCAGCTGGGCAACAGTGCAAGACTCCTTCTCAAAAAAAAAAAAAATACAGAAAGCCAAACAAATTAAAAGGATGCATTACTGCATTATTCCCTGACTTCACCACCATGCAATACACCAATGTAGCAAAATTTCACTTGTACCCCATAAATACAAATTTAAAAACAGTAAAATAAAGGATGCACTATTATGCTAATGAAAGTCAAAAGGCTTACACAGGGTATAAGTATATTTATCCTTCGATTTAAAAAATGGAAGAGGACTGTTTTTAACACGACAAAAAAACAAAATTATACAAAACATATATAATTGTACAATATATGGCCCTGCTGTAAACAATAATGCTAACATCATAATGTAAATACTTAACGACAGCCAAAACTGTGATGTAACTACATTGGTAGAATAGCGGAGACGAATAAGAAGGAATCAAATGTGTGAATTAAATCCTAGCCTTTTTCGAGAGCGAAGAAAATAGAAGTATCTAAAAGTGAAAAGAAATAGCTTTATAACCATGTTATTTAGAAATACTGGCTCTCCTGTTTCCTGGATTCTTCTCTTGCAAAAGAAATAGCTAAGTATGGACACTGAACAGCATGGGGAGTATAGAACTTAGAGGTGCGAAGCAGGCAGTGCACTGCTGTTCTTTTGTTACAAGCCTCATGATACTCAGAGACTTAATCACAGTCCAAACACTTGACTTCACAAGCAATTTCTTCACTATTTCTGCATTGTCTTACAAGGCACTTACTCTCATTTAAAAATAGTAATTTGGGGTTGGACACAGTGGCTTACGCTCATAATCCCAGCACTCGGGAGGCCAAAGCAGGCCCATTGCTTGATCCCAGGAGTTTTAAGACCAGCCTGGGCAACATGGCAGAATCCTATCTCTACAGAAAAATACAAAAATGAGCTGCATGTGGTGGCATGTGCCTACAGTCCCAGATACTCCGGAGGCTGAGGTGGGAGGACTGCTTGAGCCCAGGAGGTGGAGGTTTCAGTAAACCAAGTTTGCACCACTACACTCCAGCCTGGGCAACAGAAGCAAGACCCTGTCTTAAAAAAAAAAAAAATCATCAGAATTTTGCTTTCCTTGTGAACAGCTTGGCACTGTGATGAAAGTGCCACCATTCAGTCATCTTCACAGTTGAATTACTGGCAGGTATCACATGGGTTTTCTCTTGAAGTACTTGTGGTTTAACAGTTTACAAGCAGTGATAATCTCTGACATCATACCCTCTAAACTGTCAAGCTGTTTAGCAAATGTGACATTTCTAGACATTTACAGTTTCCACCGATTTCACTGTTTTTCAAAATAATTAAAGGCTAAATTCCATGAAGATAAATGTGCACCTTGTTTCTTTAATCCTAAATGTAAGATATCTAATGCCTCAAAATATCATACCAAATGCAAGGGTCTCGTGCAATCTCACTGCAACCTCTGCCTCCTGGGCTCAAGTGATCCTCCCGCCTCAGCCCGGCCCCTTCCCCCTCCTGGCCCCCCA
>NW_016807077.1:10022-21320 GCF_001698545.2 Rhinopithecus bieti
CCTGGCCCCCCACCCCCCCCACCACCAAGTAGCTGGGATTACAGGCATGCACCACCACGCCTGGATAATTTTTTGTATTTTTAGTAAAGATGGGGTTCCACCCATCTTGCCCAGGCTGGTCTTGAACTCCTGAGCTTAAAGAATCCATCTAGCTTGGTCTCCCAAAGTGCTAGAATTATAGGTGTGAGCCACCACACTCGGTCTAAATAGATACCTTAAAGGATAATGAAGATAAAATACCTTGTTGGGTTATTTTGACAATGCATGTAAACCACTGAATACTTGCATCTCCTTTAATGGGGTATGATTCAGTAAAATTAGGAGTAAATTTTAGGGCTTGTGAATACAAAAACTTCCCATTGAAATTAATGGCGCATATATATATCTACATATATACATATATAGATATATATGTGTGTGTATATATACATGTATATGAATGAAACTTTATCCTAATCAGTTTTTCAGTATCAAATTACCTTTGAAAAGCAAGGGAAGGTTTATTTGACTTAAATGCCTAGGTTTCATAAATACTAATGCTTAGAATGAGGCTAAAACAAGTAGTGCCTAATGAAAAAGCTAGTTAATCTGGCTGGGCGTGGCAGTTCACATCTGTAATCCCAGCATTTTAGGAGGCTGTGGTGGGCGGATCACGAGGTCAAGAGTTTGAGACTACCAGCCTGGCCAGCACGGTGAAACCTTGTCTCTACTAAAAATACAAAAACTAGCCGGGCATGGTAGCACACGCCTATAGTCCCAGCTACTCGGGAGGCTGAGGCAGGAGAATCACTTGAACCCGGGAAGCGGAGGTTGCAGTGAGCCGAGATCGTGCCACTACACTCCAGCCCGGGCGACAGAGCAAGACTCCATCTCAAAAAAAAAAAGGCAGTCAATTTAAAGAAAAAATATAAAGTAACACTCAGGTGCATCTAGATATGCCAATAATCATAAAGGAAGCAACGACTGGCATGTGGGAAATTTAACAGCATCCCACAACCCAGTCAGTCACCAGACTGCCAAACTGAAGGGTATCTAGGGATGGTGGGTCATGACCTGTAATGTGAGTTGCACGACCCTAGAGCCCAGGGTTTACTCAGTCTGTCCTTTCCTTCAACTCCTACTGATCATTCAGGGCCTTGTACGCCCATGGTAAGGAATCCAGAATTGATTCTATCAACCGCAATGAGATGAGGCTGGAGAGTTTTAAGCAAATGATTTATAAGATCTGATCTGTATTAAGCATCAAATGTGCTGATGAACATGAAAAGGCTCAGTAAACAAAAGTACCATCCCAGCATATTTTACTGCCTTGACATAGGGCAGAACAAAAGGAAGGGAAGAAAATAAGGCAAACTAAAATCCAAGGAGAATTGACCCATTATAAATCATGTGGCCAGTAGTCATGACCCAGGCTTTCCTCATGCCCCATTTAGGCAGATGGAGAAGATCAGGTCTGGTGGAAAAGGGAGAGGATTTTGGCTTTCAACATACTAAGTTTGAGATGCCCATTAGACATCAAAGTGGAAATGCTGAGAAGGCAATTGGATATACCTACCCACCCGGAGCTAAAAGGAGAAACAGGAATGGAAACAAACTTAGGATCCCTCAGAGTATAGAGCAGTTACTAATAACAATACAAGCTAATCTTTATAGCAGTAAGCAATGTACTTACAGCTGAGGAAGTATGTTTCAGTCACTATTTTAAGTGCTTTATATGTATAACTCACTTGGTCCTCACCACAACCTTGGAAAGTCAGGTCCTATGATACTTACTTTACAAATGAATAAACTTAGGCATAAACAGATTAAGTAACTTGCCTAAAGACACACAGTAAGTAAATACCAGAGCCAGGTTTCAAACCTAGGCAATTTGACTCTGGAACTCTTTAAAGCCATGAGATTGCTTGGCGAGTAAGTCTAGACATAAATTAGACTGAGGACACAGTATTTCAATTCAAGCCATTTCCTGAGTATCAAATGGCTGGCAAGGTTTCAGGCTCTGCAGATACAATGAAAAACAAGACACAGTCTCTTCCAGAAACCCAGTTTAATTAGCTACTAGCTGAGAGTAACTATTTACTAAACAACTATTACTATATGCCATACTGGTTAAGCTTTTAAAATATATTATTTCATTTAATCCTCCTAACAACTTTATGGGATAGATGCTATCATCACCTCTTCAGAAACAAGGAAACTGAAGTTAAAAGAGGTTAAGTAACTTAACCTTGGCCACTCTGCTAGGACTCAATTCAGGTCCACCTCACCTTAAAATCTGATTATTTTCCCAAGGAAATTCCATCATATGCTACACCACAGATGATCCTTGAGGACATTACGTTAAGTAAAATAAGTCAGTCACAAAAAGACAAATACCGTATTGTTATACTGGGGTTATCTAAACTAGTCAAACTCATAAACACAGAAAGAAGAAGAATGGTTACCAGGGACCAGGAGAGAGAGAAATGGGGAGTTGTTCAATGGTAGTTTCAGATCTGCAAGACGAAAAAGTTCTGGAATCTGTTTCACAACAATGGGAATATACTTCATATTACTTAACTATAGACGTTTTTCCCCCCCAAAGATACAGGGTTTCGGCAGGGCGTGGTGGCTCAAGCCTGTAATCCCAGCACTTTGGGAGGCCGAGATGGGCGGATCACTAGGTCAGCAGATCGAGACCATCCTGGCTAACATGGTGAAACTCCGTCTCCACTAAAACTAAAAAATACAAGAACTAGCCGGCGAAAATACTTAGAGGTGAGCGGGCGCTGTAGTCCCAGCTACATAGAGAGAGGCTGAGGCAGGAGAAGGGTGTAGATATCTCTTGTGACGGGTAGCTTTGCGTGAGCTGAGATCCGGCACTGCACTCCAGCCTGGGCGACAGTCAGGACTCCGCTCAAAAAAAATAAAAAAAATATCTAATGTATACAGAGTGTTCAGCCAGCTGGTCTCAAACTCCTGGGCTCTAGCAATCCGCCCACCTCATCCTCCCAAAGTGCTGGGATTACAAGCATAAGCCACCACAATGGGCCTGACCTCTACACTTATAAATGGTTAAGATGGTAAATTTTATGTTTACATATATATTTACATATGTATATAGCTTGAAGCAGGGTCTCATTCCGTTGCCCAGGCTGCAGTGTAATGGTGAGATCATGGCTCACTGCAGCCTTGACTTGCCAAGCTCAAGCGATCCTCCCACCTCAGCCTCCTGAGCAGCTGGGACTACACGCATGCATTCCCACACCTGGTTATTATTATTATTTTTTTGTAGTAGAGATGGGCTCCACTACATTGTCCAGGCTTGACTCAAACTGGTTCAGGCGATTCTCCCATCTTGGTCTCCCAAAGTGCTGGGATTACAGACATGAGCCAATGTACCTGGCCTATATTATATATTTGTTTACTACAATTAAAAAATTTTGGCCAGACACAGCGGCTCACACCTGTAATCCCAGCACTTTGGGAGGCCAAGGCAGGCGGATCATGATGTAAGGAGTTTAAGACCAGCCTGACCAACATGGTGAAACCCTGTCTGTATTAAAAATACAAAAATTAGCTGGGTGTGGTGGCACGCGCCTGTAATCCCAGCTACTCAGGAGGCTGAGGCAGGAGAATTGCTTGAACCCAGGAGGTGGAGGTTGCAGTGAACCGAGATTGTGCCACTGCACCCCAGCCTGGGCAACAGAGCAAGACTCTCCGTCTAAAAAATTAAAAAAAAAAAATTTTATTCTGGTCTTTTCCTACTATACCACATGCCGTAACGGTATAAAAATATGGGTAATCTGGGCAACATAGTGAAACCCTGTCTCTACCAAAGATACAAAAATTAACGGGGTGTGGAGGTACACGCCTGTAGTCCCAGCTACCAGGGAGGCTCCAGCCTGGGTGACAGAGCAAGACCCTGCATCAAAAAAAAGGGTAAGCAAATAATTTATTCTGCAGGATGGGAGAGAGGAGAGGAAGGGCACAGCATGACAGAAATTTTTGTTAAAAACTAAGAATATCAGTTATTTGAAAGATGAAGGTCCCCATTTTATCCTCACATTTTATCCAGGCAGGGGGTCTCTATCTCAGCCTGTGAAATAGCTCCCATACCTATATACAACCATCAGTTACCACAATAACCTGCCTAAACCAGGCTCCAGAATATTCCAGTAGCCTTATATCTGGTGAGCTTTTTTTTTTTTTTTTTTGAGATTAAAGTCTCACTGTCACCCAGGCTGGAGTGCTGGAGTGCAGTGGCGTGATCTCAGCTCACAACCTCCACCTCCCAGGTTCAAGCAATTCTCCTGCCTCAGTCTCCAGAGTAGCTGGGATTACAGGTGCATACCACCACGCCCGGCTAATTTTTGTATTTTTAGTAGAGACGGGGCTTCGCCATATTGGCCAGACTGGTCTTAAACTCCTGATCTCAGATGATCCACCCGCCTCGACCTCCCAAAGTACTAGGATTACAGGCATGAGCCACTGTGCCCCGCCTCTGGAGAGCTTTTCTAGGCTCCTCCCATTCTGTCATTCGGCACTGGAAAGAAATTAAGGTGCCCAAATTGCCTCATTTATTATGCTAAAGAATTTCTGTGGCTCCCTATTACTCTCAGGACACTGATTATCAGGATGGGTGTTTAGGAACATATCACTTAGCCTTTCTGAGCCTCAGTTTCCTCATCCATATTAACAAATGAGTCTTGAAGCATAACTCAAAAGCTTGAGCATTAAAGATAACATATACCTTGCACCATACTTGTTCTAAAGTTATGTGCTCACTAAAAGTTAGTCCTCTTTCTGCCTGCCTCTACACACCCAGCTCAGTAAGGTATCTTAGCCTAAGAAGGAAAGACCAAGTATTTCTTCTTTTTTTTGAGAGAGGGTCTCACTCCATCAATCTCCGCCTCCCAGGCTCAGGTAATCCTCCCACCTCATCCTCCCACAGGCACGCACCACCCCACACCCGGCTAATTTTTTTGTAGAGACAGGATTTTGCCGTGTTGCTTGGGCTGGTCTCGAATTCCTGGACTCAAGCGATCTGCCTGCCTGGGCCTCCCAAAGTGCTGGGATTACAGGGTCTTAAGTCAGGTAGAGAACACCACAAGGGGGAAAAAGACCGCTCATCTATGGTTGTGTGATGGCCACGAAAACATCTCTCACTCACAACTGCTCCTTTCCTCCACAATCCTCCATACACACAGACCACCTAGCCTTTATTTTATTATATCCTTTTCGTCACTTGAGGAAGTGATATTTAAATAAAATTTAAATAAAGTTATACTGTGAAAAGTCTCACTCCCATTTTCTCCCCCTTTAGCCCAATTCCCACCTCACTCCCACCAACCACTTTATTAGTTTGAATACCCTTCAAACTTCCTTTACGAAAAAGCTGTCTTTAAATAAAACTACTGCTTTACAGGTGTCAGCAAGGTTTGGGGTGGGGGAGGGTGGAAGAAGTAGGAGACTAGGTCCTATTCAACCTGGTTTACCCTAAAGCAGTGTCCTTCGCTCACTCAAAAATAACAATAATCATATGTTGGGCACCTGTTATAAATCAGATGCTTAATATTAACTACCTTCAGCCCTTACTATGCACCAGAAATGCACCAACGCTTTACACAGTTGCCCCCTTTGATCTCCACAACAATCTTAAAACGTAGGTTACTAATTCTCATCTTCATCTTGCAAGTGAGGAAACTGAGGCACAGAAAGGTCTGCAAGTGAGGAAACTGAGGCACAGAAAGGTCATCTGCCCAAGCAAGAGAGAGAAGCAGGGCTTTGAACCCAGGCCTGACTCCAGAGTCCCTCTTAACCATGACGCTCTGCATTGGCAAACCAGATACAGTCTGTGCACCCGCTGGAACTCGGCCTAATGTGGGAGACAGGCGAGAAAAAGGCAGACAACAAAGAAATACTAAATTACAGACTAAGAAAGTAACGTAAACGAAATAAATTCGCGGCTGTGACAGAATAACAATGGGGACCTACTTTAGAAAGGGGAAGGAGTGTCAAGAAAAGGCCTGAGAAAATGACATTTATGAAACGCTTGAGAACCATTTGGGGGCTGCAATGATGACCCCCCTCTCCCACGCCCAATACACAGGGGAGAAACTCGAGGCCCATAGAGGCTAAAACAAACTCGCCAGGGTCCCCCAGACGTGTAGACGTGGCGCAAAGAAGGGAGGATCCAGAAACTGGGCCCAGCGTTCGTACACGCCATCAGTGCCCACAGCAGCCCAGCCCCGCTCGGCCCCTGAAAAGGGACAGCAAGCCAGCTGCTTCCCACGGCCCCGCTGCGGCTGAGAGCGTCCGGGCAGCTCACAAGGAGTCCTTGCGGCCAGCCAAAAGGGGTCTGGCCCGTCCAGCGGCGGCCTGGAAAGGCCTCTTCCCCGGCACCCCGCCAGCTCCCGCCTGGTCCGCCCCGCCCCGCCCCTCCTGGTCCAGCCTCGTACCTGCACCGCCCGGACCAGGCCCCGGCCGGTCAGCTGGCCCTGCCGCAGCTGCAGCAGAATGTTACCGGGCCGCGGCCGGCCGCCCCATCCGCCCCAAGCCGCCACTGTGGCTGCCGACCGTCGCCCACGGCCGGCTCCGGACCCAGCAGCTGCCGGCGCCGCCGCCATGTCTACTCGTCGGACAAACAGGAAGCAAGCGGCCTCGGGGCCGCGGAGATTTCTACGGGGCGGCGGAGGGGTCGCCGCAGCGCCCCCAGTGGGCTGTCGGCGGAGGCGCAAGCCGCGTGGCAGGGAACAGTGCGCGGCGCAGAGGCTGCTGGGAAATGTAGTCCTGCGCGGCCGCAGGGCAGGTGGGAAAAGAGATGTGGCCTTTCCTGCACTGCTGGTTTCTCTGGCCCCCGGGCCCAGCATTTCGGCGAAATCTCCAGAGGTCTGAGACCAGTCCCTGCGTGTGCACTCTCCCATTTTTCTCGCCCGTTTGGGGAGGATGCAGGCAGCTGGCCAATAAATGATCCTGGGCTTCAGGTCAGGAGTCAGGCCCTGGAGTCCGCTTCCTGCCTGCTTCTCTCTACACGTGACTCGCTGCGGACGTCGACCAAGTCATCGCACTCTGCCCCTGCGCCTGTGTCCTCGTCAGGTTACTCTATCTATAGATCCTGGGAGCCTGATCAATCAGTAGTTTCTGGGGCTTTCTCTGCGCCTGACACCATACCATGTCTGGGGGAAAGGGAGGGTGTCTGGGATACAGCAGTGAGCAGAAAGGCCTAGGACCCTTTATCACGAGATGCAGGTTACAGGGGAAGACAGCAGATCCATACACAAAGAAACGCAGTCTCAAACTGGATAAGTTGTGTAACTGGATAGGTTGTTGTGAAATTAAATAATGGAAGGCAAAGGGATTAGTAAATTGTGACATCACATTCTCTGTCAGGTGAAAACCCTGTCCTAATTTCTATCCACCAGATAGCATGTTGTCTCTACTATGAGCCCAAATACTCATTTTTTCAGCTAACTTCTGTAGCAGGATGGCACTGACTTCCCCCACCCAACACACACACTTTTTCCCTTCCTAGCAGGGGCTTGTAATAAAAATGAAAGAGGAGAGCTAAGTGTGATATAAGAAGGAATGGTGAAGAGTGTGACTCATAACTAAGATGACTGTAACTTACTACTCAAACCAGAACACTTTAAAGAATGAAAAGACACAATAAATAATTACACTGGGACGGTAGGCATAAAAGGGACTCTCCCAGGTGAACTGGCACTATGGTTACCATCCTCACACCCCATCTAAAAGGAGTGGACTCACCATCCATCTTCATAGAACTAGAAAAAAAAAAATCCTAAAATTCATATGGAACCAAAAAAGAGCTTGCATATCCAGGACTCTCCCAGGTGAACTGGCACTATGGTTACCATCCTCACACCCCATCTAAAAGGAGTGGACTCACCATCCATCTTCATAGAACTAGAAGAAAAAAAAAATCCTAAAATTCATATGGAACCAAAAAAGAGCCTGCATATTCAAAGCAAGACTAAGCAAAAAGAATAATTCTGGAGGCATCACACTACCTAACTTCAAACTATACTGTAAGGCCATAGTCACCCAAACAGCATGGTACTGGTATAAAAATAGGCACATAGACCAATGGAACAGAATAGAGAACACAGAATAAAGCCAAATACTTATAGCCAACCGATCTTCGATAAAGCAAACAAAAACATAAAGTGGAGAAAGGACATCCTATTCAACAACTGGTGATAACTGGCAAACCACATGTAGAAGAATGAAACTGGATCCTCATGTCTCACCTTATTCAAAAAGAAACTCAGCTGGGCGCAATGGCTCACACCTGTAATCCCAGCACTTTGGGAGGCCAAGGCAGACAGATCACTTGAGGTCAGGAGTTTGAGACCAGCCTGGCCAACATGGTGAAACCCCATCTCTACTAAAAATACAAAAATTAGCTGGATGTGGTAGTGGATGCCTGTAATCTCAGCTACTTGGGAGGCTGACGCAGGAGAATCACTGGAACCCAAGAGGCAGAGGGTGCAGTGAGCCAAGATCATGCCACTGCACTCCAGCCTGGGCAACAGAGACTGTCTCAAATAATAATAATAATAATAATAAACTCAAGATGAATCAAGGACTTAAATCTAAGACCTGAAACCATACAAATTCTAGAAGATAACATCGGAAAAACCCTTCTAGATTTTGACTTCAGCGAATACTTCATGACCAAGAACCCAAAAGGAAATGCAACAAAAACAAGGATAAATAGATGAGACTTAATTAAACTAAAAAGTTTCTGTACAGCAAAAGAAACAATCAACAGAGTAAACAGACAACCCACAGAATGGGAGAAAATCTCCTCAATCTATACATCCACCAGAGGACTAATATCCAGAATCTACAAGGAACTCAAACAAATCAGCAAGAAAAAACAAACAATCTCATCAAAAAGTGGTCTAAGGGCATGAACAGACAATTCTCAAAAGAAGATATACAAATGGCCAACAAACATATGAAAAAATGCTCAACATCACTAATTATCAGGGAAATGCAAATCAAAACCATAATGCCATACCACCCTACTCCTGCAAGAATGACTATAATAAAAAAAAAAAAAATAGAAGTCAGTGTGGATGTGGTGAAAAGGGAACACTTATACTTCTGGCAGGAATATAAACTAGTACAACCACTGTGGAAAACAATATGGAGATTTGTTAAGGAACTAAAAGTAGAACTACCAATTGATTCCAGCAAGCCCACTACTGGTTATCTACCCAGAGGAAAATAAGTCATTAAATGGAAAAGATACTTGCATATGCATGTTTACAGCAGCACAATTTGCAATTGCAAAAATATGGAACCAGCCCAAATGCCCATCAATCAATGAGTGGATAAAGAAATTGTGGTATGTATATACCATGGAATACTACTCAGCCATAAAAAGGAACAAAATAATGGCATTTGTGGCAACCTGGAGACCATTATTATTATTATTATTATTTTGAGATGGAACCTTGCTCTGTTACCCAGGCTGGAGTGCAGTGGCATGATCTTGGCTCACTGCAACCTCTACCTCCCAAGTTCAAGCAATTCTCCTGCCTCAGCCTCGCAAGTAGCTGAGATTACAGACACTTGCCACCACACCCAGTTAATTTTTGTATTTTATTAGAGATGGAGTTTCACCATGTTGGCCAGGCTGGTCTCAAACTCCTGACCTCAAGTGATCTGCCCACCTTAGCCTCCCAAAGTGCTGAGATTACAGGTGTGAGCCACCGCACCCAAGCTGGAGACCATTATTCTAAGTGAACTAACTCAGGAATGAAAAACCAAACATGGTATGTTCTCATTCATAAGTGGGAGCTAAGCTATAAGGATGCAAAGACATAAGAATGATATGATGGACTCTGGGGACTCGGAGGAAAGGGTGGGATGGGGGTGAGGGATAAAAGACTATAGACTGGGTACAGTGTACACTGCTTAGGTGATGGGTGCACCAAAATCTCAGAAATCACCACCGAAGAACTTATTCATGTAACCAAACACCACCTGTTCCCCAAAAACCTATTGAAATAAAATAATAGAAATAAAAGGATTGGTCTTTACTCACCTCCAGCAGATTGCTGCCAGATCTTCTGGTCTTTACAGAAAAGCCAAAATCACAGAGTTTTATGTGAAATTTCCCAATTCTGGGGGAAACAAGCAAGTGATATTCTGTAAAAGAGTCAATATCCAGAATTTATAAAGAATGACTGTCTCCTTTTCCTGGAGTTTTTATCCCCAGGCAAATATCTGAATGGCTTGCTTTCTCATCACCAGATCTCTGCCCAGGGACAATTCTTCCCTGACCACCTACTGTAGTGGTATAGTAGATCTCTCTCTTTTTTATTTATTTATTTATTTTTGAGATAGAGTCTCTCTCTGTCGCCCAGGCTGGAATGCAGTGGTGCGATCTCGGCTCACTGCAACCTCCGCCTCCTGGGTTCAAGCGATTCTCCTGCTTCAGCCTCCTGAGTAGCTGGGACTACAGGCACCTGCCACCATGCCCAGTTAATTTTTGTATTTTTAGTAGAGACTGGGTTTCACCATGTTGGCCAGGCTGGTCGCAATCTTCTGACCTTGTGATCCATCTGCCTCGGCTGGGATTATAGGCATGAACCACCACACCCACCCTAGTAGATCTTTTATGCTCTTCGTCTTATTACCTGCTTTCTATTTTTTATTTTTTGTTTTACATGTCATTGACTTGAAGCTCAGCTACCTGCTTTAAAAAAACCACTTACCTCCACCTGACCTACAGTTGTCACGCCCTCCCCCTGACTAGAGTATAATTTTGATCTGTTTTGTTCTTTGCTGCATCCATCCCTAGCACCCACAATAGTACCTGGCACATAGTACATAGTATTTGTTGATGGGATCAACAGATTAGTTAACAGATTCATGAACTGCTACAAAATTACAAAGATAAGTCAAAGAATATACTAGAAAAATAAATAGGAACAAGCAGTTCAAAGGGAGAAAAATAGCTAGTAAATGTATAAAAAATGCCTATCCCCAATGTTACCAATAGTAGAATGCTGATGGTGGAACATAAATTAATATATACCTTTCTGGAAAGTATTTTTTTAGCAATATGAATTGTCATAAAGAAATCCAAACTTTTTAACTTAATAATTATTCCTTTAGACACACTAGAAGTTCTAGCCAGAACAATTAGTCAAAAAAAGAATTAAAAAGCATCCAAATTAGAAAGGAAGAATATCTCTGCAACATCTCTGTTTGCAGATGACATGATCTCATATGTAGAAAATCCTAAAAATTACACACACACACACACACACACACACA
>NW_016807077.1:22176-37438 GCF_001698545.2 Rhinopithecus bieti
AAAAAAAAAAAAAAAAGACTTAATATTGTTAAAGTGTCCATTAATTAAAGCAATATACAGACTCAAGACAATCCCTATTAAAATCCCAATGGCACTTTTTGCAGAAATAGAAAAAAAATCTTAAATTTCATGTGGACTCTCAAAGGACCCCAAACAAAGTCAGAGGCCTCACATTTCCTAATTACAAAACATATTACAGTGTTACAGTAATCAAAACAGTGTGGTACTAGTACAAAGACAGACATATGGGCCAATAGAATAGAATAGAGAACCCAGAAATAAGTCCTCACTCATACAGTCAAATGATCATCAATAAAGATTCCAAAACCACACAATGGGGAAAGGACAGTCTCTTCAACAAATGGTATGGAAATGCAAAAGAATGAAGATGGATCCTTATACTATATGCAGAATTAAAATGAATTAAAGACCTAAATATAAGACATAAAACTAAAATGTCTAGATGAAAACTAAGAGGAAAATCTTCATGACATTGGATTTGGCAATGATTTCTTGGATATGACTCCAAAACACAAGCAACAAAACAAAATAGACAAATGGGACTACATTAAACTTAAAAACTTTTGTTCATCAAAGGACACAATCAACAGGTGAAAAGAAGCCGATGGAATGTGAGAAAATATTTGTAAATCATGTATCTGATAAGGATATAATATCCAGAATATGTAAAGAATTTCTACACCTTAACAACAACAACAAAAACAAATAACCAGATTTTTAGGTTGGGCAAAAGACTTGAATAGACTTATCCCCAAAGAATACACACAAATGTGCAAGTAACATATGAAAAGGTACTCAACTTCACTAATCATTAGAGAAATGCAAATAAAAACTACAATGAGTTATCACCTTACATTCATTGGGATGTCCACTATTTAAAAAAAAAAAAACGAAAATAACATGTGTTGGCAATGATGTGGAGAAATTGGAAACTTTAGGCACTGTTGGTGGGAATGTAAAATGTTTCCATAGAAAACAGTGTGGAGGTTCCTCAAAAAATTAAAACTCGAATTAGCATATGATCCAGCAATCCCATGTCTGGGAATATATCTGAAAGAATTGAAAACAGGATCTCAAAGAGATATCTGAAAATCCACATTCATACCATGATTGTTAACAATAGTCAAGTGGTAGAAGCAACACAAGTATCCATTAATAGATGAATGAATAAACAAAATGTGATATATACATACAATGGAATATTATTCAGCCTTGAAAAGGCAGGAAATCTCATCACATCTTACAGCACGGATGATCCTTGAGGATACTGTGCTAAGTGAAATAAGCCAATGACAGAAAAATAAATACTACATGATTCCACTTATATGAGTTATCTAAAGTAGTCAAACTCATAGAAAGTAGAAGGGTGATTACAGGGGCTGCGGGGAGTGGAAAATGGGAAGTTGTTCAATAGATACGGAGCTTCAGTGTTGCAAGCTGAAAAAATCCTAGAGATGGGTGTACAAAATAAAGCAAATTATAAAGGAATAAGTAGATTTCTGATCCCATAAATGTATAATTATGGCTGGGCACACTGACTTATGCCTGTAATCCCAGCACTTTGGGAGACAAAGGTGGGTGGTTCACTTGAAGTCAGGAGTTCAAAACCAGTCTGGCCAACATGGCAAAACCCCATCCCTACTAAAAAATACAAAAATTAGCTGGGTGTGGTGGCTTGTGCCTGTAGTCCCAGCTACTCAGGAGACTGGGACAGGAGAATCACTTGAACATGGGAGGCAGAGGTTGCAGTGAGCAGAGATTGTGTCATCGCACTCCAGCCTGGGAGACAGAGCAAGACTCCGTCTCAAAAAAAAAAAAAAAAAGGAAAAAAAGCATAATTAGATATTCCTACTCTGTATGTTCATATGCACAACCTGAAAGAAATGTCACCAAAAATGTTAACTATGGTTTTCACAACATAGACAGATTTCAGGTGATTTTTATGTCATTAACATTGAGACAGAGTAGAGACTCCTCTTAGGAGCCTGCAGGTCCCACAAACATGGAAATAAAGAAAAATCTTGAGTTCCTTCCAGGGAATTTCCAGGCAACTAGCTAGGCTTGAGAAGTAAAAAAGCAACTTGATAGGCAAGAAGGTAATAGTAGCTTAAAACAATAGCCAAAGCCCAGGTGCTGTGTCTCACGCCTGTAATCCCAGCACTTTGGGAGGCTGACGTGGTTGGATCACGAGGTCAGGAGTTTGAGACCAGCCTGGCCAACATGGTGAAACCCTGTCTGTACCAAAAATGCAAAAATTAGCTGGGCGTGGTGGCACACGCCTGTAGTCCCAGCTACTTGGGAGGCTGAGGCAGGAGAATCACTCAAACTTGGGAGACGGAGGTCACAGTGAGCCAAGATCACGCCACCGCACTCCAGTCTGATGACAGGATGAGACTCCATCTCAAAAAAAAAAAAAAAAAAAGCCAAAGAAGTTACAGTCAGGAGATATTTTGTTCCCTATAGAAACTGAAAATAATATCTAAAAATTTGTCCCTGAGTGTTGTTTCTCAGAAATTCGAACCCTCACCAAATGGATCTGCTGATAAGCAAACCTCAGATAAGGAAGAGCTGAGGACTAAACTTTGACTTCTATTTTTTGTTCTAAATTTCTTCCTAAGGGGGCTGGAGGAGGGCACAACCATAAGTTAGAGCTAACATTCTTCTCTGTGGATCCCAAATTTTTAGACAAAGCTTTACTGCCTTAACCAATCACAAGTCAGAAAATCTTTGAATCCACTTGTGGGCCCCAGTTGGAGACATCCTGTCTTTTTAGGTGGAACCAATATACAGCCCCCATGTATTGATTTATGACTTCACCTGTAGCCTCTGCCCTCCTGCCATTAAAAACCTATAAGTTGGCCGGACGCAGTGGCTCTCACCTATAATCCCAGCACTTTAGGAGGCCGAGGCAGGTGGATCACCTGAGGTCAGCAGTTCAAGACCAGCCTGGCCAAAATGGCAAAACCCCGTCTCTACTAAAGATACAAAACTTGGCCAGGCATGGTGGCACGTGCCTGTAATCCCAGCTACTCGGGAAGCTGAGGCAGGAGAATCGCTTGAACCCAGGAGGCAGAGCTTGCAGTGAGCTGAGATTGCACCACTGCACTCCAGCCTGGGCGACAGAGCAAGGCTCTGTCTTTAAAAAAAAAAAAAGGCCGGGCGTGGTGACTCACGTCTGTAATCCCAGCACTTTGGGAGGCGGAGGCGGGCGGATCACAAGGTCAGGAGATCGAGACCACGGTGAAACCCCATCTCTACTAAAATACAAAAAATTAGCCGGGCGCGGTGGCGGGCGCCTGTAGTCCCAGCTACTCAGGAGGCTGAGGCAGGATAATGGCGTGAACCCGGGAGGCGGAGCTTGCAGTAAGCCGAGATCGTGCCACTGCACTCTCAGCCTGGGGGACAGAGCAAGACTCTGTCTCAGAAAAAAAAGCTGAGTGTCTCTCACCACCAGAGGACGCAGTACGCCTCTCAGCACTAGAAAAAAAATGAAGCTCCCAAACTGGCTAATTTTTTTCCACCGTAATCCCAAATGACTTAACCAAACATGATGATGCTATTCAGAGAACATTCACTCTTGTAAATAAATAGCCAAACTCATCTCAGTTGGGCAGACAGATTTTCTGGGACTTTTTTTTTTTTTTTTAAGTCTTGCTCTGTGGCCCAGCCTGGAGTACAGTGGTGTGATTATAACTCACTGCAGCTGCCAAGCTCCTGGGCTCAAGCAATCCTCCTGCTTCAGCCTCCCAAAGTGCTGGGATTACAGGCATGAGTCATGGCACCCTGCCAAGAAGTCATTTTAATCAAAGCAACTGGCAGAGTTATATCACGCCACGGTAACACCTGTCCCATGCAACCACGCATCATCCTGTGGTGTCATTTTTTACAGTAATTTTTTTTTACATTACATTTCTAATGTACAACCTCTCAATGATTTGTCTTTCAAATGTTTGTTAAGTACTACCTTATGTGCCAGGCACTGCTATAGGTGCTGTGGATATTGTGCTAAATAAAAGAAACAAAATTCCCTGCTCTCGTGGGGCTTATACTTCTGGGTAAGATCTACCCTTTGTTGAGCACTTACCACTGGCCAAGCACTTTCTTTGCACTATCTTATTCTTTTCACAGCTTTCTGGAGAAGTTTCTCAAATCTACAGAAAAGTTGAAAGATACACCATGAACACTCATATACCCTTTGCTTAGACTTGCCAACTACTAAAACTATATTTTATCTTTCTCTGTGTATGTGTATATATATGTATATATAGCTCTTTCCATATATGTATCTCTGTCTCTATTTATACTTCATTTATATGTAGAGAGGGTTTTTGTTTGTTTGTTTTGATGTAAGCCACTGCACCCATCCTGCTGAGCCATTTTTTGCTTAAGCATTTGAAAGTAAATTATAGATATTGTATGACACTTCACTGCACATTTTAGAATGTATCCCCTAAGATCAACGACATGCTCCTAAAAACTATGATACTATCACACCTAAAAAATTTAATATTGATATAATTTATCTTTTTATTTATTTGTTATTTTGAGACAGGGTTTCACTCTTGTTGCCCAGGATGGAGTGCAATGGCGCGATCTCGGCTCACCACAACCTTGGCTCACTGCAACCTCTGCCTCCCAGGTTCAAGCTATTCCCCTGCCTCAGCCTCCCAAGTAGCTGGGATTACAGGCATGCGCCACCACACCTGGCTAATCTGTATTTTCAGTAGAGACGGGGTTTCTCCATGTTGGTCAGGTTGGTCTTGAACTCCCGACCTCAGATGATCTGCCCGCTTCGGCCTCCCAAAGTGCTGAGATTACAGGCATGAGCCACCACACCCAGCCTTTTCTTCTTTTTTGAGATGGAGTCTTGCTTTGTAGCCCAGGCTGGAATACAGTGGTGTGATCTCGGCTTTCTGCAACCTCTGCCTCCCAGGTTCAAGCGATTCTCTTGCCTCAGCCTCCCGAATAGCTGGGTTTACAGGCACCCACCACCACACCCAGCTGATTTTTGTATTTTTAGTAGAGATTGGGTTTCACCATGTTGGCCAGGCTGGTCTCGAACTCCTGATGTCAAGTGATCTGCCCACCTCGGCCTCTCAAACTGCTGGGATTACAGGCGTAAGCACTGCGCCTGGGCATTATTTATCTTATAATCCATATTCAAATACCTGTAATTATCCCCCAAATGTCCCTTACAGTCTCTTCCCCCCAGTCCAGAGTTCGATAAAGGATCATGTATGCATTTGAAAGCTGTCTTGTTGCTATCTTTTAGTCTAGAAGAGTCTCTCATCTCTTTTGTCCCTTCAGGATATTGACCGTTGTACTGAATATCCTGCCATCTGGATCTGCTTTATTGTTTTCTCACGATTTGGTTAGGATTAAGTTTTTATGGCTAGAATATTAAACAGGTGATGGTGTGCTTTCCCATTGCTTCATATCAGAAAGAAATATTGTAAATTTGTCCCATTATTGATGATGCTAAGTTTGATCTGTTGGGTAATATATCTTCATTGGAAAAGTACATTTTGGGGTTAATAAGTAATCTGCGGCCTTCAAGACTACGAGCCTGTCTTGTTCTCCACCCACCTTTCACCCAGTAGTGTTTGTGTTTGTTTGTTTTGAGATGAAGTCTCGCTCTGTCACCCAGGCTGGAGTGCAGTGGCACAATTTCGGCTCAAGGCAACCTTCTCTTCTTCTTCTTCTCTTGCCTCAGCCTCCCTCCTGAGTAGCTGGGACCACAGGCACGAGCCACTTCACATGGTAATTTTTTTTTTCTTTAGTAGAGACGGGGTTTCACCATATTGGCCAGATTAGTCTGCAACTCCCAGCCTCAGGTGATCCACCTGCCTCGGCTTCTGAAAGTACTGGGATTACAGGCGTGAGCCACCGCACCTAGCCCTCACCCAGTAGTTTTTAATCATCCCTTGATGAACCCTCCCTGGATGATTATGCTGGTGGTTGCAAAATGGTAACTTTCTAATTCTACCACTGCTTCCCCTTTTATTAGGTAATATTCCCCCCCAAAAGAAGCTCCCACCCTTTTTCTGGGGTATCACTATGGACTAATAACTTTTTTTTATGTGTTATAATCCATTACTATGGTTATTCTATTTTCTCTTGGTTTTATTAGGGTATCATTTACATAAAATGAAATGCATAGATATTAATATCTAATCTGATGAATTTTGACATATGTATATACTTGTGTAACCAACACCTTAATTTAACCAATACCCCCAATGGATATAGAAATTTCCATTACTCCAGAAAGTTCTCATGTACTTGTTACCTATTAACTCCAAAGGAGAAAAATGTACTTTTCCACTGTTCTAATTTTATCATCATAGATTAATTCTGACTGTTCCATAACTTCATATAAATGGAACCATCTAATATATAGTCTTTTGTGTTTAACTTCTTTCACCAAGGATGATGTTTTCGAGATTCATCCACATTGATCTGTATGTCAGTGGTTCATTCATTTTTTACTACTGGGAAGTCTATGGTCTCAGGAAATGATAGCCCAGGGCTGGGTGCAGTGCCTCACACCTGTAATTCCAGCCCTTTGGAAAGCTGAGGTGCGAGAATCACTTGAAACCAAGAGTCTCTACAAAAATTTAAAAATGAGCTGGGCTTGGTGGCACACACCTGTAGTTCTAGCTACTTGGGAGGCTGAGGTGGGAGGACTGCTTGAGCCCAGGAGTTGGGGTCTGTAGTGAACTATGATCCCACCACTGCACTCCAGCCTGGGTGACAGTGTGAGACCCTGTCTCTGAAAAAAGAAAAAAGAAAATGATACCCTAAGATAAAGGCTTCAGAAGCAGCTCTCTCTGACCTTCTCCTACTCTTCTGTCTCTGGCCTCTTATTCTCCCCTGAGGCTAGTCATGGAAACTAGAATCCCTCTTCCCCAAGGCAGGGCTTAGAAACCAGAAACTGGCGGGGCGCAGTGGCTCAATCCTGTAATCCCAGCTCTTTGGGAGGTCGAGGCAGGCGGATCGCCTGAGGTCAGGAGTTGGAGACCAGCATGGCCAACATGGTGATACCCTGTCTCTACTAAAAATACAAAAATTAGCCAGGTGTGGTGGCGCATGCCTGTAACCTCAGGTACTCGGGAGGCTGAGGCAGGAGAATCACTTGAATGTGGGAGGCGGGGGTTGCAGTGAGCCGAGATTGTGACACTGCACTCCAGCCTGGGCACAAGAGCAAAACTCCGTCTCAAAAAAAAAAAAAAAAAAGAAAAAAAAAAAGAAAAGACCAGAAACCTTCCTCCTTCCCCTTGCCAGCGGTGAAACTAAACCTACAAAAGATTACTCCAACTCCCTCCCCCTAAACCACACACACCTTTCTGTGCATAAACTGGCCATAAAGAAATTATCCGACCTACCTGGTTTGACCCCCATTCCAGAGAGGGTCCTACTGCACACCCGGAAGGATGGACAAGAGCAAAACTCTGCCTCAAAAAAAAAGAAAAAAAAAAATGTGTGTGTGTATTTCTCATTCTTTTTTGATGCTCAAATTGTCCCAAATTTGACCATTGATAGTCCTTTCAAATTAATTCTTGTGTCGTCCTTGGAACAATCTTGATTTAAAATGGTCCCTGTGGGACTTAAACTTGTCCAACTCTATGATCGGATCTGAGTTCAGAAAATACAGTGTCTCTAAATTTTTGTTGCAGTCTCCACAGATGTAGATTCTTAACTCATTCCCAAAGCTAGTCACTCCTTCATCTACAACAGCCATTCTTCAGCAACACTGAAGATTCTTTTATGACGTAAACTTGAAACCTCTTTCCCCAAATGATGCATGCATCCGACACACAGGCAGACACACACATGCGCGCACACACACAGGCAGACACACACATGTGCGCGCACACACACAGGCACACACACAGGCAGACACACACGTGTGCGTGCACACACAGGCAGACACACACGTGCGCAGACACACACACAGGCAGACACACATGTACATGCACAGACACACAGGCAGACACACGTGCACGGACACACACAGGCAGACACAGACAGACACACATGTGTGCGCACACACACAGGTAGTCACACATTCATGCACACACACATAGGCAGACACACACGTGTGTGCACGGACACACAGGCAGTCACACGTGCATGCACACACACAGGCAGACACACACGTGCGCGCACACACACACAGGCAGACACACACGTGCAGTGCAGACACAGACACACACGGGCGCGCACACACACACAGGCAGACACACACAGGCAGACATACACATATATTTTGCCAGTGGTTCTTGGATTGTTTACAGTGACCTCTAAATCGCTAAACACCTACTATGTATCAGAGATTGTGCTAGATGCAAAGAAACGCAAAGGGAAGAAAATAAGAAAATTAACATTTGAAAAAGACCTAGGCCCCATGTGGTGGCTCACACCTGACATCCCAGTACTTTGGGAGGCTGAGGCAGGAGGGTCACATGAGCCCAGAAGTTGGACACAAGCCTGGGCAACATAGTGAGACTTCATCTCTACAAATATATATATATATATATATATATATGCTGGCATGGATATATGCAAATATATATATTGGCTGGCATGGATGAGCATACCAATAGTTCCAGCTACTCAGGAGGCTGAGGNTTTAATTAGCCTGGCATGGTGGTGCATGCCTGTGGTCCCAGCTACTTGGGAGGCTGAGGTGCGAGAATTGCTTGAGCCCTGCAGGCCAAGGCTGCAGTGAGCAGAGATTGCACAGTCCAGCCTGGGCAACAGAGCGAGACCCTGTCTCAAAAAGAAAGAAAAGATCTACCATGTATGTTTCGGGCACTGTACCAGGTGTTTGATACATGTCATCTTAACAAATATGCATAAAATAGAAATTTCATAAACTAACAAAGTATCACAGCACACTAGAATACATACTATTATAAATAAAGGCATGTAGTCACTGAATTACATTCATTCACCAGGTATTTCTTGAAAACTTCTTATGTACAAGCTCTGTCCCAGGCGTTGGGGATACATCTGAGAATAAGACAAATACAGCTTGTGCCTTATAGGGCCCAAGTGTAGTGGAGGAAGGCAGACACATAAGCAATTACCATCAGGGCTCCAACCCACACAAGCATTTTAAAAAATATATTATTGTAGAGACAGGTTCTCACTATGTTGCCCACACTTGTCTCAAACTCCTGGCCTCCAGCAATCCTCTCACCTCTGCCTTTCAAAACATTGGGATTGCAGGCATGAGCCACTGCGTCTGACCCAAAAATAGGTTTCAAAAAGAAAAACAAAATCTAAAACCCACTACCTCTGAATCTGTACTACATTCTTTGGAAGCGCCTCACAGGTGACAAATTTGCATTGTCTTATATACAACTCAAAGCCCTCTGAGCACAGCTTGATGAGTAAGTGGATAATTAATACCATTTTTTTTTTTTTCTGAGACAGAGTCTCACTCTGTTGCCAAGCTGTAGTGCAGTGGCATGATCTCAGCTCACTGCAACCTCCGACTCCTTGGTTCAAGCAATTCTCCTGCCTCAGCCTCCTGAGTAGCTAGGACTACAGGCGTGCGCCACCACACCCAACTAATTTTTGTATTTTTAGTAGAGACGGCGTTTTACCATGTTGGCCAGGATGGTCTTGATCTCCTGAACTTGTGATCCGCAGCTGCAGATAGAAAGAAAAGAAATCCCAGATTGAGTGTTGTGCTGTAATCCTAGAAAACAGTCGATCAAATTAGAACAGACTCCATAAATAAAAAGAAGAGATTCCAACCAGAAATTAATGTCAGAAATTTGACAATGGAATATCATTTCAGATTCTTCAGCACTGAAAGATCGTAAGAAGACATGATGAATAACTTTATGCCTATATATTTGAAAATGTATGTAGAACAGACAAATTTCTAGAAAAAACAGGCTTACCTAAATGGACACAAAACATAACAGAAAATTGGAATCATCTTATGACTATTAAAGACATTTCATCTCTAATTTAAAAGCTTCCCACAAAGAAAACCCCAGTCCCTAATGCCTTTGAAATCTACCACACTTTTAAGGAAGAAATAATGCCAACATCACATAATTTCTTCCAAAGACCAGAAAAAAAGGTCACCAACCGACATGAAAGTAACATAACATTGACACCAACATAGCAGATAAGGTGCAAAAATCTCTCTAATTTCATTTCATTCAGTTCAAACTGTGATATGGTTTGCCTGTGTCCCTACCTGAATCTCATTTTGAATTGTAGTTCCCATAATCTCTACGTGTCACGGGAGAGACCTGGTGGGAGGTTATTGAATCACGGGGGCAGTTACCTCCATGCTGTTCTGATCATGAGTGAGTTCTCACCAGATCTGATGGTTTTAGAAGGGGCTTTCCCTGTCATTCGCTCTTCACTTCTTGCTGGCGCCAGGTGAAGAAGACCTTGTTTGCTTCCCCTTCCACAATGATTGTAAGTTTCCTGAGGCTTCCCCAGCTATGTGGAACTGTGAGTCAATTAAACCTCTTTCCTTTATAAATTGCTCAGTTTTAAGTATGTCTTTACTGGCAGCATGAGAATGGATTAATACAAACTGCTTTCATTAATAAAGTTGCATCATTTTGTTGCAGCAATGTTGGGAACATCTCGTAACCTTGTTCTCAGTCTTGAGCTTGCATTAGAATCACCTGGAGGGGTTGGCGTTGTTAAACTAGATTGCTGGCCCATCTGTGGTCAGGGATGGGGCCCAAGAGTTTTACTTATAACAAGATCCCTGGTAATGCTGTTGCCTCTGCACCAGGGACCACTTTTGACAATCACTGACCCAGTGGCACATACTATTTTGAAATCTTGCTTGCCATAGAAGTAATGTCGTTTGGAATGCTTGGACAGGCTCAGCATGTCGGAACAACTTCTAATTTAATTCTCTAAGGATGTAAAAAAATATATTGCTTAGATTGGCCAACATTGATATGATTGGCCAATTTCAATATGCTAAAGTAAATGATATGGTCAGCTGTAATCCCTGAAAATTTGTTTTCAAGAAGTTGATTATCACTGTTTTCCTCCAACATATATATGAATTTTAGCAGGATCCCTGTGTTTTCCTAAGATTTACAGCATATAAAAAGAGTATTCCAAATAGCATTGCTTTCAGATTCTTCTAACAACTTTATAATAATTTTATTATATTTTCATTCATATTTGCTACTCTCATACAATGCCTTTACATTTATCTGGACTAATTTGTATTGACCAAAGTTACAATTGCCAATTCTCTAAATGCTTTTAATCCAGTTTTGTGGGAGAAAATTAACCAAACAAGAAGACCCTCCTTAAAATGTTCTTACCACTCGTATAAGGTATAAGCTAATGTTGTGCAACTTTTGATTTGGCTTTCTGTGGTTGGATTACAAAATCTATATGAGATTGGAACAATATAATAAGCATTGTTTCCAACATTCTGCAATAGTATAGATTCAAGGAGAAACTCTACTATTGCCAAGGTATATTTTTATCACTTGCTACACCATAAAAACTGTACACACCAAATACATGCCAGAGAATAAATTTTTTTTTTTCAGGAACCATGTGAGCGATTTTTTTTTTTTTGGTACATAATATGCAACCCAATACAACGATAATAAGGCTTTCTCACTGACAGTCACAACCTGAATCATAAAATTTGCCTATCACATTATATATGTTTTTCTTTCTTTGGAAATATTCGAGAGACTGACTAATTCAACATGTCATGTTTCCAAGCATCTTTTAAGTTTTGATGGTTTTAACTTCTCATTTGCAAGAACATCATTATAATGCATTGGTGTACATGTCATTTTGTTGGATTTACACATTTGATAAAGTAATATATATATTTTTTCTGAGACAGAGTTTCATAATTATCACCCAGACTAGAGAGTGTGATCTCAGCTCACTGCAACCTCCACCTCCCGGGTTCAAGTGATTCTTCTGCCTCAGCCTCCGGAGTAGCTGTGATTACAGGAACCTGCCACCACACCCGGCTAATTTTTGTATTTTTAGTAGAGATGGGGTTTTGCCACATTGGGCAGACTGGTCTCAAACTCCTGACCTCAGGTGATCCGCCCGCCTTGGCCTCCCAAAGTGCCGGGATTACAGGCATGAGCTGGCCGGGCATAGTGACTCATGCCTGTAATCCCAGCACTTTGGGAGGCTGAGATGGGAGGATTGCTCAAGGCCAGGGGTTTGAGACCAGGCTGGTCAACACAGTGAGACCCCTATCTCTATTAAAATAAATAAACAAATACATAAAGCAAATCTTGCATTTACCCTTTTTAACAAGATTCAAATTATGTCAGTCTGTTGATTAGAGTTGATATTTTCTCCAATATTTCCATTTACTTTTCCCATGTTTTTCACCTTATTATTCTTGTTCTTTGTAGCATTAAAACAGTCAACTTAAGAGCAATTTGAACTAGTTCAATTAAAATGCTACAATAATCGCACATCCAAAATTTTTTACCTGATTATAAACTTTCTGAAAAACTGCACTGCAATTTCCTAACCAAAACCCAGTTGAAAGTCATGGCAATATTGCCAAAAAAAAAAATCCACTCTTCACGACTAACTACAAACTATTTTGATATAAAATTAAATAATACACAGCTGGGCGCGGTGGCACATGCCTGTAATCCCAGCGTGGTGGCACATGCCTGTAATCCCAGCACTTTGGGAGGCCAAGGCGGGTGGATCATGAGGTCAGGAGTTTAAGACCAGCCTGGCCAAGATGGTGAAACCCCATCTCCACTAAAAATATAAAAATTAGCCAGTCATGGTGGTGGGTGCCTGTAATCCCAACTATTCGGGAGGCTGAGGCAGAGAATTGCTTGAACCTGGGAGGTAGAGGTTGCAGTGAGCTGAGATCGCAGCACTGCACTCCAGCCTGGGCAACAAGAGCAAAACTCCATCTCAAAATAAATAAACAAATACATACATACATTATACTATACTATACTATACTGTACTATTCTGTCATTATAACTTGATGGTCATATTGGCAGTCAAGTACCAGAAAATCAAATGAGATGACAATTCACCAAATAAAACAAACTGCTTTTAGCCAATGTGTACATTTTTCACATCCCCTCCTCTGTCTCTCCCACACACAGTATAATGCAGTTAGCCTTGTGCGATTAGTAATGTGCTCCTGTCCTCAGTTCTTGTCAAGAATCCATACAAGTTACTCTTAATATTTCTGAATCCATTCTATTTCATTATTTAAAAAGTTAATGGGCCACATTAAATTTATTTCTTGACCCACTGAAGAGTCATGAGCGAAGTCTCAAAAACACTACTCTAAGGCACTGAACTATTAACTTCCGCAAGGGAGTTTGTGAAAAATACAATAAACAGAATAGCTTACTTCTGCATGCAGAATGTTTTCTTTGATAACTTTATTTTTCAAGGCTGGATTTATACCACACTGGGCTTGCAAACTACTGCTGCTTCATGGGTTGGTGGGGGGAGGGGTAGGAGATGGGTTTATGGGGTATATATGTTTTCTTTTTTATTTTGTGGTCTTTTTAAAACATTGAGATATAATTCATATACCATAAAATTCACACCATTAAAGTACAATTCAGTGGTTTTTAGTACATTCCCAATACTGTGTAACTATCATCACTCTCTAATTCCAGAACATGTTAATCACCCATCAAAAAAACCTATACCCATGAAGAGTAACTCCCCATTTTCCTGCCCCTGGTCCCTGCCAACCACTAATTTACTTTCTGTCTCCATGCATTAATCTATGCTAGATAGTTTATATAAAAGGAATCACACAGTATGTGGCCTTTTGTGTCTCGCTTCTTCCTCTTAGCATATATTTTTAAAGGTTTATCCACGTTGCAGCATTTATCAGTACTTCATTCCATTTAGTGATCGAGTAATATGCCATTGTATGACTATTCCACATTTTAACCATTTGTAAGTTGATGAACGCTAGGGTTGTTCCCACTTTTAGCTATTATGAATAATGCTGTTACACACTGACAGATAAACTTTTGTGTAGACATAATTCATTTTAGTTTTCTCTTGGGTGAGTGGAATTGCTGGGTCACATGGTAACTTAATCTTTAATTTTTATTTATTTATTTATAGGTTGAAGTGCAGTGGTGTGACCTTGGCTCACTCCAACCTCTAACCCCCAGGTTCAAGCAATTCTCCTGCCTCAGCCTCCCAAGTAGCTGCGATTACAGGTGTGCGCCACCACGCCCGGCTAATTTTCATATTTTTAGTGGAGACAGGGTTTCACCATGTTGGTCAGGCTGGACAATGTTTAATTTTTGATAAACTAACAAACTGTTTTCCAAACCAGCTGCCCCATTTTACATCCCCACCAACAATGGATGAAAATTCCAGGGCTGGGCGCGGTGGCTCACGCCCGTAATCCCAGCACTTTGGGAGGCTGAAGTGGGCAGATCACTTGAGTGCAGGAGTTCGAGACCAGCCTGGACAACGTGGCAAAACCCTGTCTCTACAAAAAATAAGAAATTAGCCAGGCATGGTGGCATGCGCCTGTGGTCCCAGCTGCTTGGGAGGCTGAGGTGGCAGTATCGCTCGAGCCCCAGAAGTTGAGGCTTCAGTGAGCTTTGTTTGCGGCACTGCACTTCAGCCTGGGCAACAGAGTAAAACTGTCTCAAAAACTAATAAATAAATAAATAAAATTTTTAAAAACAAAATTCCAAATTCTCCACATCCTCAATAACATCTTAAAAGCTGGGACTACAGGTGCGAGCTACCATGCTCAGCTAATTTTTGTATTTTCAGTAGAGACAGGGTTTCACCATGTTACCCAGGTCTTGAACTCCTGGACTCAAACTATCCACCCACCTTGGCCTCCCAAAGTGCTGGGATTACAGGCTTAAACCACTGCTCCTGGCCTTTTTAAAGAAATAAATAACTTTAAAAAATTTTTATATTGACAAGGCTGGGCGCAGTGGCTCATGCCTGTAATCCCAGCACTTTGGGAGGCTGAGGCAGGCAGATCACGAGGTCAGGAGATCAAGACCATCCTGGCCAACATGGTGAAACCCCGGCTCTACTAAAAATACAAAAATTAGCTGGGCATGGTGGTTCATGCCTGTAATCCTAGCTACTTGGCAGGCTGAGGCAGGAGAAGAACTTGAACCGGGGAGTCGGAGGTTGCAGTGAGCCAGGATCTCGCCATCGCACTCCAGCCTGGCGACAGAATGAGACTTCATCTCAAAAAAAAAAAAAAAAA
>NW_016807077.1:37786-81732 GCF_001698545.2 Rhinopithecus bieti
CCTTCTTCAAAAAAAAAAAAAAAAAAAATTATATTGACAAATAAAATTAGTATATATTTATCAAGTACATGTTTGGAAATAAATATACATTGTAGAATGGAATGGCTAAATTAAGGTAATTAGCATATGTGATTAACTTTAGACTTTAAGGATATGTACCAGTCATAATGGTCTCTAAGTATATTAGTTAGGAACCTGACAGGAAACAGATGGCTCATTCAAATTAGAAAGATTAGTGGAAGGTTTAATAGACTACTTACACGGTGTGGGCAGAGTGTTAGAGAACCACAAGGGAAAATACGGTCATCCTACACAGCCAATCCCATCCCTAGCCTGAAGGGAATAAGAGAATGGTTACTGTATTAGTCAGAGTTACAGAACAGAACTAATAGAATATGTTTGTGTAAGGCGGGCTAGGAGGCTCATGCCTGTAATCCCAGCACTTTGGGAGGCCAAGGTGGGTGGATCACCTGAGGTCAGGAGTTTGAGACCAGCCTGATTAACATGGTGAAATCTTGTCTCTCCTAAATACAAAACATTAGCCAGGTGTGGTGGCGGGCGCCTGTAATCCCAGCTACTTGGGAGGCTGAGGCAGGAGAATCACTTGAACCCGGGAAGCAGAGGTTGCAGTGAGCCGAGATTGTGCCACTGCATTCCTGGTTGGGTAACAACAGTGAAACTCCGTCTCAAAAAAAAAAAAAAAAAAAGGAATGTGTGTGTATAGAAAGAGGTTTATCAGGAATTGGCTCACACAATTGCAGAGATTGGCAAGTCCAAATATGCGGTGTGGGCTGGCAAGTTTGGAACCCAGGAGAGCCAGTGGCACCGATGAAGTCCCAGAGTGGGCTGCTAGAGAATTCCCTCTCATGTAAGGGAGAGGCCGTGTCTTCGTTCTCTTCAGGCTCCAGCTAATTGAATGAGGCCCACCCACATTATAGAGGGCAATCTTCACCAATTAAAATGTTCATCTCATCCAAAAATACCCTTGCAGAAATACTCAGAATAATGTTTGAGCAAATATTGGAGTACCCAGTGGTCCAGCCAGTTTGACACATAAAATTAACCACCGCTTGAAAATAAAAAGTTGCATAGAGATGGGCACCTTGGGATAAATGATACTCTTTTTTTTATTATTATACTTTAAGTTCTAGGGTACATGTGCACAACGTGCAGGTTTGTTACATATGTATACATGTGCCATGTTGGTTTGCTGCACCCATTAACTCATCATTTACATTAGGTATTTATCCTAATGCTATCCCTCCCCCATACCCTCACCCCACCACAGGCCCTGGTGTGTGATGTTCCCCACCCTGTGTCCAAGTGTTCTCATTGTTCAATTCCCACCTATGAGTAAGAACATACATGTCCCTACAAAGGACATGAACTCATCAAAAGGATATTCTTTTTTTTTTTTTGAGATGGAGTCTTGCTCATCGCCCAGGCTGGAGTGCAGTGGCACAATCTCGGCTCACTGCGAGCTCCGCCTCCCAGGTTCACGCCATTCTCCTGTCTCAGCCTCCGGAGTAACTGGGACTACAGGCGCCTGCCACCACGCCCAGCTAATTTTTTGTATTTTTAGCAGAGACAGGGTTTCACTGTGTTAGCCAGGATGGTCTCGATCTCCTGACCTTGTGATCCGCCCGCCTCAGCCTCCCAAAGTGCTGGGATTACAGGTGTGAGCCACCACGCCCGGCCAAGGATATTCTTTTTATACATATATACAGAGAGATGGGGTCTCACTATGTTGCCCAGGCTGGTCTTGAACTCATGGGCTCAAGCAATCCTCCCATCTCTGCCTCCCAGAGTGTTGGGATTATAGGTGTGAGCCACCATGCCCAGTCAGAAATGATACCTTTCGACTGAGAGATGTAGCCAGCCTGAAGCAAACCCTGCAAGAAGGGAGCCAGAGGGATAAACGCCCTTGAACTCATTCCACTCCCTTTCACCAATCTCCTGTCTGGGCTCCCCGTTGGATGGACCCAGCTGGAAGCCAGGAAGAATGAGCCCATTACTGTAGCTCATACCAGACCACAAGAACAGAGGATAATGAATTTCTTGGGGCAAAAAATAGGGTGAAAAAGGGTGAAAAGAGGCCGGGCGCGGTGGCTCACGCCTGTAATCCCAGCACTTTGGGAGGCCCAGACGGGCGGATCACGAGGTCAGGAGATGGAGACCATCCTGACTAACACAGTGAAACCCCGTCTCTACTAAAAATACAAAAATTAGCTGGGTGCGGTGGCAGGCGCCTGTAGTCCCAGCTACTCGGGAGGCTGAGGCAGGAGAATGGTGTGAACCCGGGAGGCAGAGCTTGCAGTGAGTGGAGATCGCGCCACCGCACTCCAGCCTGGGTGACAGAGCGAGACTCCGTCTCAAAAAAAAAAAAAGAAAAGGGTGAAAAGTACATCCACAGGGGGAAATGGAAGATATCCTACACACTAGCTTATGCCACAGTGATAAGCAATCCCAGCAGACTCAAAGAAAGTAGAAGAAAGGAAATAAGATCAAAGCAGAAATTAGCACAATAGACAAACATACGCTTGATAGCAACAAGTCAGTCCCAAGTTTGTTCTTCAAAAAAGAGAAAATAAGAAATCTCTGGCAAGACTAATCAAGAAAAAGAGAAGGCATAGACAATATTAAAAAACAGGCCAAGCATGGGGGCTCACACCTGTAATCCCAGCACCTTGGGAGGCTAAATCAGGAGAATCATTTGGATGCCAGGAATTTGAGACCACCCTGGGCAACATGGCAAAACCCTGTCTCCACACACAAAAAATTTTTAATTAGCCAGATGTGATGGTGCATACCTGGAGTTCCAGCTACTTGGAAGGCTGAGGCAGGAGGACTGCTTGAGTGTGGGAGGTCAAGGTTGCAGTGAGTCCTGATCATGCCACTGCACTCCAGCCTGGGCAACAGAGCGAGACCTTTTCTCAAAGAAAAAAAAAAAAAAAAAAAGAACAAAACAGATAGGACAACTTCATGCCAACGAATTTATAGAAAAGTACAACTTTCTAAGTTAGGGAAGAGTGGGGTTTAGGAAGGGACTTTCTTTCCACTCTCTGGTCTGGTCTGGAATCTGGGGTGTTGACTGATGATCAAGGGCATCCCTGGGTGTGGGGATGAGCTGGTCTTGGCCCAAAGAAGCCTGAATAATGAAGTGGACTGTGGTTCTAAGAGTAGTCATAGCTAATAGTAGCTGTTAGCTAGTAAATGATGTAATTTCCTTCCATTGTGCCTCAACTTTCAGTCAAGATTTCTTCAAAGTTATAGCAGTTCTCGTCTATGTTATGGGGAATTATGTGTGGGCCTGGGTCTCTATTTGAGGCAAAGTAATAGAAGAGAGGGCAAGAGGTGTATCCCTGCCTATCAAGGTAGCCAGAGGTTTGCCATGGTACTGAAGAAAATAATCAGCAGCTGAATTAGCCAAGGTTCATGAGCAAAGATGAGGTTGGCAGATAAAGCCAGACAAATTCCTGGTTAAAAGTCAGCTCCTGAGCTATTTAGAGAAACAGTTGATTCAGGGCTGGGATAGGAACAGGATCAGTTGAGCTTGGAACATCTTGTAATACCAGAAAGCAGGACACTATCAAAGACTATTGGGGTTGTATTAACAGGACTCAGGGCTAACTTGAAGAGCAGCTTCCACTGACCAAAAATGGGACAATCTGAGCTCTGATATGAAAAATAATTTCAATGAACTGAAAACCATCAAATGAGTTTAAATCCAAGGGTTCACAATACTTAAAAAACAAAACTTCATTGTCACCATTGGAGGATGTTAGGAAAACGATGCATTATTCTGGAAAATAAAAAATAAAAATTAAGAATCAAATATTTATCCTGCCTTTCCTGAATGAACTCTACCTCAAGGAACCCAAATAGTTGACGAGAGGAAGTCTTTCTTTAGAGAAGCAGTCTAGCCTCGGCTGGGTGCGGTGGCTCACGCCTGTAATCCCAGCACTTTGGGAGGCCAAGGCGGGTGGATCACCTGAGGTCAGGAGTTCGAGACCAGCCTGACCAACATGGCGAAACCCTGTCTTTACTAAAAATACAAAATTAGCTGGGTGTGGTGTCGCACGCGTGTAATCCCAGCTACTTGGGAGGCTGAGGCAGGAGAATTGCTTGAACCTGGGAGGTGGAGGTTACAGTGAGCCGAGATCAAGCCATTGCACTGAAGCCTGGGCAACAAGAGCAAAACTTCATCTCAAAAAAAAAAAAAAAAAAGAGAAATAGTCTAGTCTAATTAAAATCTCACTATTTTGAAACCCCTGTTGAAATGATAGATCTAAGCAATGATCAACAAATGGCTGTTAGTAATAGACAAGCAGACATGATGTGTCTCTTGACCAAAAGAAACAACAGTGCTTATGAACCACTCTTGAAAAATAAAAACACCAGCCTAGGCAACATAGCGAGACCCCATCTAAACAAAAAATTAAAAATTAGCCAGGCAATGGCGTGGACCCGAAGTCCCAGCTATTCGGGAGGCTGAGGTGGGAGAATCACTTGTGCCCATGAGGCTGCAGTGAACTGTGATCACCCCACTGGGTGACAGGGTGAGACGCTGTCTCAAAATAAATAAATATACAAATAAAAATAAAAACAAAAGTAAAAATTCAAATCTGATGATGCCTCTAGATCTTAACATCAACTTTAAAAAACAGATATTATAAATACCTCAGAGATGCAATTAACAAAATCCATAATATGGGAAATCTACAGGACATACAACTGTTGTCTTCAACAAACAAACTGCAGTGGGAGGAGTGGGAAGGGAGGGAGGGAAGGAGAGGGAAAGGATTTCTGTGAATTAAAAGACACTTCAGAGATATATCATCTAATTTCAAATATATAAATTAACCCTATGTGGGTCCTGATACAAACAACCTATAATACAAAGTTATGAAACAAAACATTTTGAACATTGGAGAGGATATCAAAGAATAATGATTGATTTTTACAGGTGGGCTTTGGGGATGCATTCTGAAATACTTTTAGGAATAAAATGTTTGGAATCCTAATCCAGTGTAGCTATAAATGAAATAAGGTTGGCCATGAGTTCATCATCTTTGAAGCTAGTTTGTTGAAACTGGTGAGCACACAAGGGATGAGCACACAAGGGATGGGTGTCCTGTTCTCTCCACTTTTGTGTATTTAAAATTTTACTTAGCCAGGCTTGGTGGCACACACCTGTGGTCCCAGCTACCTGGGAGGCTGAGGTGGGATGATCGCCTGAGCCTGGGAGGTGGAGGCTTCAGTGAGCTCAGATCATGCCACTGCATTCCAGCCAGGGGGTGAGTGAGATCCTGTCTCCAAATAAATAAGAAAAATAATATAAAATAATATAAAATAAAATAATAAAATAAAATAAAATAAAATAGTACAGCCTGGCCAGGCATGGTGGCTCACTTTGAGAGGCCAAGGTGGGCAGACTGCTTGAGCTTAGGATTTTGAGACCAGCCTGGGCAACGTGGTAAAACCCCATCTCAACAAAAAATACAAAATTTAGGAAAATTAGCCAGGCATGGTGGCATGCTCCTGTTGTCCCTGCTACTCAGGAGGCTAAGGTGGGAGGATCACTTGAGCCCAGGAGGTCAGGGATTGCAGGGCTTGCAGTGAACCGTGATTGCGCCACTGCACTCCAGACTGGGCAACAGGGTGAGACCCTGTATCAAAAAAAAACTTTACGGCCAGGCACAGTGGCTCATGCCTGTAATCCCAGCACTTTGGGAGGCTGAGGTGGGAGGATTGCTTGAGCCCACCACCCTAGGCAACAAAGCAAGACCCCATCTCTAATGTTTATAAATTCAAGACCACCCTGGGCAACAAAGCAAGACCCCATCTCTAATGTTTATAAAAATGTAAAATGAAAAAATTAAAATTATAAGAAAATAAAATTTAAAAAAAGAAATAAAATTTTACATAATTAAAGTTCACCTCCTCAGGGGAGGCTTTTCCAACCCCCCCCCCCCCCCATTTAAAGCAGCTTATCTTTCCCCATTATTTTCTAGCACAGCCCCCTGTTTTCTTCATGGAACCAATCACAATGTTGTTTTATCTATTTACTAGATTATTTCTTTCTGCTAGAAATTTAGTTTTACAAGAATAAAAACTGTTTGCCTTGTTTGCTGCTGAACCTCTGGGGCTGGGGCTGGCACACAAAGGTGCCTGCCCAACCCCATGGCTCAAGCCTGTAATCCCAATTTCTCAGGAGGCTGAGGCGGGGGGATTGTTTGAGCCCAGGAGTTTGAGATCAGCCTGGGCAACATAGGGAGACCCTGTCTCTACAAAATTTTTTTTTAAAAATCAGGCAAATTATAGTGGTGTGTGTCTGTGGTCCCAGCTACTCCAGAGGTTGAGATGGGAGGATCACTTCAGCCTGGGAGGTCGAGGCTGCAGTGAGCCATGATCATGCCACTACATTCCAACCTGGGTGACAGAGGGAGACCCTGTCTCAAAAGAAAAAGGGTGCTTAATAAATCTTTGTTGCTTGGAAGGACAGGTGGATAGATGAGTCAACTAAAGAGTAAGAAGCAGCCAGTCATGGTGGCTCACGCTCATAATCCCAGCACTTTGGGAGGCTGAGGCCGGTGGATCACCTGAGGTCAGGAGTTCGAGACCAGTCCGGCCAACATGGTGAAACCCCATCTCTACTAAAAATTAAAAAAAAAAAAAAATTTAGCCAGATGCAGTGGCGCATACCTGTAGCCCCAGTTACTCAGGAGGCTGAGGCTGGAGAATTGCTTGAACCTGGGAGGTGGAGGTTGCAGTGAGCCAAGATCACGCCACTGCATTCCAGCCTGGGAGACAGAGCGAGTCTCTGTCTCAAAAAAAAAAAAAAAAAAGTAAGAAGCACGTGTTGGAGCAAGAACTAACAAAGAAATATATTTATGACAACACTTTCCTCAAAGACACCAGAAAAGGAAGGGAGATTCAACTATCAACCCCTGGGATCTTTGGAGCCAGCTAATTGCATTTAGCCTTTTCTCCAGCTGCATGAGAAAATTAACTAGGTTCACAATTGCCCATAGCCACCAATCTTTTCTTTGAATGAAATCTCATGAAATAGCCCAATATGTAAAACGTGATAACCAAAACATGATACCCAAAAGCAATTTATTATAGTTTAGTCTCAAAAAAATAAAAATTAAAAAATTATCCAGTGGTTATGAGGAGTCAAGGAAAACCTGTCCCAGTAATGCCAACTTGGAGGTGAAGGGCTGACTGGGGCAGCTGAGAAGGGGGACCTTCTGTTTGGCAGGCTTCCTCTCCCTTGCCTGGTCATGGTTTTCAGGTGAGAGGAGTATTCCTGGCCTTGTTGGGGGTTCCCATGGCCCCGAACTCATAGTCTTTTTCTGAAATTTCGACCTGTTGCGTTTGAGAGAGTAGAATTCCCTCATTAAGTCCTCCACCTCCCACTGCTCTTCCTTCAGCCTCTGGCAGCAGTGCAGGGCAGCAGGGTCGATGGGGTGAGCTTCTGTGTTGAAGATGTACCCCCCAGCCCCCAGGATGCACTCCCCATAGGGAGTGATCACCGTGTCAAAGGTGGACCCATTATTGTGGATGAAGTTGGTTGGGTCAAACAGGAGGTAGAGGTATTTCACAGTCTCGGCCAGGAAGAATGACTCCATGCGGTTGTCCAGCTTGTGGTCTCGCAGATCTTTGATCTGACACGTGGGAGAAGGAAGCAAGTTGAATACCATCACAATTTGGTAAGGGTCAGGCAATTCCTTAAGAACTCTTGTTCTGCCACAAAGCAGCTGAGGGCCTGGGAGCAAATCACTAAACTTCTCAGAACTTCACTCTTTCCCAAGCCACCGTCATCTCACCTGGATTATCACGTCAGCTTCCAAATGGGCTTCCAGCCTCCATCCTTACCTCTGCAGTTTATATATACACACTATTTTAAAAAATAGGGACAGAGTCTCACACCATGTTGCCCAGGCTGGTCTCAAATCCCTGGGTTCAAGCAACTCCTCCTACCTTGGCCTCCCAAAGTACCAGGATGACAGGCGTGAGACACACGCCCAGCCCCTACAGTATATGTATAGCATAAATCTTCCCGTCAATTCTCTACTCAAAACTTTCTGTGAACCCTCCATTTCATGCAGGATAAAAATGGAAGTCATGACCTGGCCCCTGTTCCCTCCCTGCCCTCACCTCTTACCACTCTAAGAGCTCCAGCTGCTGACTTTCTATCCTGAGCTAGCACAGCACCCTCCTGCCTTGGGCTCTTTGCATCTGTGGTTCTTTCTGCCTGGAGCACTCTGCCTCCAGTTTCCCCCATAGCTTGTTCCCTCCCTTCCTTCAGGTCTCTGCTCAAATGCTTCCTCACCACAAATGTCTCCACTAACCTTCCTCTATGACATGACAATCTCCTATCCCCTTTATCCCACTGTTTTGTGACTATAAACATAGAGCTAATTGTCTCTTTTAATGATGGCATAGTACTCCATCGAGAAAATGGATCACCATTTACTTAGCTAATCCTCCCTGGAAGGGCATTCAGATGATTACCAAGTTTTTTTATTTTTTTATTTTTTTTCAGATGGAGTTTCACTCTGTCGCCCAGGCTGGAGTGCAATGACACAGTCTCAGCTCACAGTAACATCCGCCTCCCGGGTTCAAGCAATTCTCCTGTCTCAGCCTCCAGAGTAGCTGGGATTACAGGCACATGCCACCACACCCGGTTAATTTTTTTTTTGTATTTTTAGTAGAGACGCGGTTTCACCATGTTGGCCAGGTTGGTCTTGAACTCCTGACCTTGTGATCCACCCGCCTTGGCCTCCGAAAGTGCTGGGATTACAGGCCTGAGCCACTGCGCCTGGCCAATCACCAAGTTTTTGTAAGCAACTAATAAGGGGTCACTCAGACCCAAAGTATCGAAACTTACTAGGTTCAACTGTTGTTGATGAAAACTATTGACATTGTTTTAGTAAGGAGTCTTAGAGAATTTCAATTGAGTGTTCAGGAATGGATGACTAAGATTACTTGCTACAAATATTTATTTTAACTTCTCAGAATTAGTAGTACTTCTAAACAAAACATTCTCAGTGAACTCTTACATTTAAAAATATGACTCAAGGCCGGGCGTGGTGGCTCAAGCCTGTAATCCCAGCACTTTGGGAGGCCGAGACGGGCAGATCACGAGGTCAGGAGATCGAGACCATCCTGGCTAATACGGTGAAACCCCGTCTCTACTAAAAAATACAAAACCTAGCCGGGCGACGAGGCGGGCGCCTGTAGTCCCAGCTACTCAGGAGGCTGAGACAGGAGAATGGCGTGAACCCGGGAGGTGGAGCTTGCAGTGAGCTGAGAGCCGGCCACTGCACTCCAGCCTGGGCGGCAGAGCAAGACTCCGTCTCAAAAAAAAAAAAAAAAAAAAAAAATATGACTCAAATATGGTCTTGATGTATCAAGACTATTATTTCCTTGCCCTGTTTGACAAAGGTCAGATGCCTGTTCCCATCATTCACCATGGAAGACCTCCAAAGGGCTTCATGTTTATGGAAAGGAGCCCAGCATTCCTAGGAAGGCCCCAGTGGGCTTATCATTTTGGTTTTTCACATAATACAGCATATTAGAAGCCAAATCATATCAGGGGTTTATTTTTTCCCTTCCACATGTAGGTCTTCTCTCTTCCCCTACACATATCTACATTTTACTTAGAGAATATAATCACATTAAAAAATTTTACAAAATAAGTGTTTTGTTGTTGTTTTGAATTCCATACCCCAACACCAACTCTGTAGGCTTTTCGGGGAATTTTCTTCCAGACTATTTTCTTCTACATCTGTATTTATATCTTGCCTGCTTGGGTCTTGTATGGATGTGAGATGGCTCTCACCTTCAACCCTTTCAATCTATTCTCCACAGTGCAGCCAGAGCGATCTTTCTAAAGTACAAATCAGATCATGTCATTACTCTGCTGTAAATCCTACCAAGGCTTCACATTCCAAGTAGAAAAAAATCCAAACTCTTTCCTGTGGCTTACACAAAGGCCTATGTGATCTAGCCCCTGCCTACCTCTGGGACCTTATCTCTTCCCACATTTCTCCTTGCTTGCTCCACTCCAGCCACACTGGCCTTCTGTCTACCTGATACATATTCATGGTTTTTTCTCATTAAAACGTAAGCTCCATGAGAGCAGGGCCTCTGCTATAACCCTTGGGCCTAGAGAGTGCCTGACATGTGAAAGACAATGGGACTCTGGATTCCCCTTAAAATCTATTTTAGTGTCTCACAAAACTTTTCGCTAAACTCACCTTTTCAATGTCACCTACTCAAACAGATCAAGGATCTCTGCTGTGGGAGGAAATGCCAAGGGCCTGGGTCAAGATCCCAAGGAACTAATCCTAGCTCTACCTCTACTAGCTGTGAGATCTTTAGCAAGGCACTTAAGCTTCTCTGTTCTTTGGTCTTGCCATCTGTAAAATACAAGCATTATGTATATCTCCAAGGTCTCTTCTAGTGCTGATATATCAGAACTCCCAAAGCTCTACCCTTAAAGAGGCTTCTTAGCAGCAAGAGGAGACTCTTCCCAGTCTTGGGGCCATGGAAACACTTACTGTTGCAAATCCGCACTCCACCTTGCTGATTTTTTCAATGGATTCCACAGCATCTCTTCCGAGTTCTAGGAGAGTGGGATCCCCCGTGGCACGGTAGAGGTACATTGCGCTTTCAATAAGTTCTGCAAAGTCCAAAGTAGACCCTCCTCACTCAGTGGCTGCACAGAGATGGCCTGGGGCCTCTTAGGGCAGTGAGGGACTACTCCCCTCCATATCTTGTCCATAAGGCCCCAACTAGTAGGAACACAGGATACCTCATCCAACGCTGAGTTTCAGAGCCAGTATACCCAAAGCTTGAAGCTCAGTGGAGACCATCATTAAAGCTGACCAGTGACTCCCACCCCAAGAAGAGAAAGGTGGCCAGGTTCTGGGGTAGAGAAGCTGGCAGAGATTGTTGCCTATTTCCCAATATCTGTTCCCCGCTTCCTCCTTAGTAGCAGGATTCCTAACTTTAGCTAAGCACAGGCTGCCTGGCTGCCAACACTAACAACTATTCTAACAGCTATGTGGGATTAAGGACACCATGGCGAGCCATATAAGCCCAAAACGTGAGGGAGAAATAAATTTCTATCCTAATTAAGCTACTGTTTTTTTTTCCTGTCACTCAGAGTCTAACCTAATTCTAAAATGCAAAAGAAGAGTAAGGGGCCGGGTGCGGTGGCTCATGTCTATAATCCCAGCACTTTGGGAGGCCGAGGCAGGGGGATCATGAGGTCAGGAGATTGAGACCATCCTGGCTAACACGGTGAAACTCCGTCTCTACTAAAAACACAAAAAATTAGCCGGGCATGGTGGCAGGCACCTGTGATCCCAGCTACTCAGGAGACTGAGGCAGGAGAATGGCGTGAACCTGGGAGGTGGAGGTTGCAGTGAGCCGAGATCACACCACTGCACTCCAGCCTGAGCAACAGAGCAAGACTCCGTCTCAAAAAAAAAAAGAGTAAGAACCTGGCATCATAAGGCTCTTTCTGAGATAGGATAGGCCAAAAGAAAAGCCTGAGATATCCAAGAGCAGACCAGGCATGGTAGCTCATGCCTGTAATCCCAGTGCTTTGGGAATCCAAGGTAAGAGGATAGTTTGAGCCCAGGAGTTTGAGACCAGCCTGGGCAACATAGCGAGATCTTGTCTCTACAAAAGATAAAAATAATTAGCTGGGTGTGGCATGCACCTGTAGTCCTAGCTACTCAGGAGGCTGAGGTAGGAGGATCACTTGAGCCCAGGAGTTTGAGGCTGCAGTGAGCCATGATTAAGCCACTGCGGCATTCCAGCCTGGGTGACAAGAGTAAGACCTTATCTAAAAAAATAAAAATACAAAAAATAAAATAAACCACCAAACCATCATTCTAACAAAGATGTGGTCATCAGTTCACTGTGCCCAGAAGAAAGTGATGTTTTGTCTTGCCCAATTCTATGCCACAACTGGAATTTGATGTTAAGACACGAGCTCTATCTCAAGATGAATATTAGCCAACAGGAGTGGGTCCAGATGAGAATATTTATTCTAGAGAAAAGGAAATCCAAAAAAAATGTGTTTATTGCTTTCAAATACCTGAAGAACTATTGCAGAGTTGACTTCAAGGGTGGCCTCAGCTCAATATGTTTTTCTACTTCATCCATCTTTTCTTTTTTTTTTTTTTTTTTTTTTTTTTTTTGAGACGGAGTCTTGCTCTGTCGCCCAGGCTGGAGCACAGTGACTGGATCTCAGCTCACTGCAAGCTCCGCCTCCCGGGTTTACGCCATTCTCCTGCCTCAGCCTCCCAAGTAGATGGGACTACAGGTGCCTGCCACCTCGCCCGGTTAGTTTTTTGTATTTTTTTAAGTAGAGACGGGGTTTCACCATGTTAGCCAGGATGGTCTCGATCTGACCTCGTGATCCGCCCATCTCGGCCTCCCAAAGTGCTGGGATTACAGGCTTGAGCCACCGTGCCTGGCCTTCATCCATCTTTTCTAAGAGAGAGAAGAATCCCTGTCCCCTTTCTATACCATCATCTCCCCGACCTTCTCCTGTCCTGTTTCCACCTGGGCTTGATCAGTGCTTCTCTCCCTTTTGGCTTATTGCTGCAAACTCTAGTTCTTATTTTATTTAATTAATTATTTTTTGAGACGGAGTCTTGCTCTGTCACCCAGGCTGGAATGCCATGGCGTGATCTCCGCTCACTGCAACTCTGCCTCCTGGGTTCAAGGGATTCTCATGCCTCAACCTCCCGAGTAGCTGGGATTACAGGCATGCACCACCAGGCCTGACTCATTTTTGTATTTTTAGTGGAGACAGGGTTTCGCCATGTTGGCCAGGCTGGTCTCAAACTCCTGACCTCAAGTCATCCGTCCGCCTTGGCTTCCTGAAGTGTTGAGATAACAGGCGTGAGTCACTGCACCCAACCTCTAGTTCTTATTTTAGAGAAAAGGTCTCTGCCTATCTCCCCAGTTCTCTCTTAACTTCCTCCTCCTGCTCTCTCCTCACAGGCCTCTAGACAATTGCTAATCTAATTGCTCATATTCTAAGGCACAGACTAAGGTACACTCACTACCAGATGAACACATTCTGTGTGTTCAAAGGCAGAAAAGACAGTGCTCTCATGGGAGGCCTCCTCTTCTGCTTCTTTTTTGTGCTTCTTCTTCTTTTATTTTTTTTGAGAGCGAGTTTTGCTGTTACCCAGGCTAGAGTGCAATGGCACGATCTTGCTCACTGTAACCTCCGCCTCCCAGGTTCAAGCACTTCTCCTGTCTCAGCCTCCTGAGTAGCTGGGACTACAGGCACATGCCACCACGTCCAGCTAATTTTTGTATTTTTAGTAGAGATGGGGTTTCGCCATATTGGTCAGGCTGGTCTCGAACACCCGACCTCAGTTGATCCACCTGCCTTGGCCTCCCAAAGTGCTGGGATTACAGGTGTGAGCCACTGCACCCAGCCCTCTTCTGTTTCTAGCAGCTGGTGGCGCCAGTGCCCTCATGATCAGCCACTGCGCTTCTCTCCTCACATGTGGGCCTCCTAAGCATATTAGTTATTGCTTTACTTTCCTGTGCATCTGGCCAGCTCTGTCGAGCAGTGGTCCCCAACTGTTTTGGCATCAGGGATCAGTTTCGTGGAAGACAATTTTTCCATGAACTGGGGTTGTAGGGAATGGTTTTGGGATAATTCATGCATATCACATTTATTGTGTACTTTATTTATATTATTACGTTGTAATATATAATGAAATAATTACACAATCCACCATAATATAGAATCAGTGGGAGCCCTGAGCTTGTTTTCCTGCAACTAGACAGCCCCATCTGGGGGTGATGGGAGATAGCGAGAGATCATCAGGCATCAGCTTCTCATAAGGAGCACACAACCTAGATCCCTCACATACGCAGTTCACAATAGGGTTCGTGGTCCTATAAGCATCTAATGCTGCCACGGATCTGACAGGAGGCGGAGCTCAGGCAGCAATGTGAGCGATGAGGAGCGGCTGCAAATACAGATGAAGCTTCGCTTGCTCACACGCCGCTCACCTCCTGCTGTGTGGCCTGGTTTCTAACAGGCCACGGACTCATACCAGTCCATAGCCTGGGGGTTGGGGATCCCTGCTCTAGAGGAAGGTGACAGCCCAAAGTTCAGATTTGGACTTATAGGGAAGTAAAAACCTGCAGAGGCCTTTAGGATAGGCTCTGTGCTCCAACACTGCTGATCAGAGACATATATGAGAGTATAAGGATCTGGCAAATCCAGTGAAAGAGTAGTCCTTATCTCCTATTTGCCATTGTTTTGGGGTAGGAGGGATGACTGGATTAAGGCACTCCTGGATTCCTGACAGTGGTGCCTTATATTTTTTCTTTTTTTTGAGACAGGGTCTCACTCCATCACCTCAGGCTGGACTGCAGTGACACAATCACGGCTCACTGCAGCTACGACCTCCTGGGCTCAAGTGATCCTCCCACCCGAGCCTCCCAGGTAGCTGAGATGGGACTACAGGCATGCACCACCGCTCTTGGCTAACTTATTCTTATTTCTCATAGAGACAAGGTCTCACTATGTTGCCCACGGTAATCTTGAACTCCTGGGCTTAAGTGATCCTCCTGCCTTATCTTTCCAGAGTGCTGGGATTACAGGCATGAGCCACTTCATCTGGCCAGTAGTATCTTACTTTCCATGAATGCCTTCCTGCCAGGCTGTCCTGCAAATGGAGCAAGGTTGCCTCTGTTAAGTAGCAGGCTCCTTGTCACTTGTCACTCATGGAAACTAAGCAAAAACTAGATAACCACTTGACAGGGCCATATTAGGAAGATTCCAATTAGAACAACTCTCAAGTTCCCTCTAGGATTGTGCAAGCCTATGTCTTACATTTAGTCCCAAACCCTGATCTTTATCTGTTGGTAACAAACACTAGATATGATACCTTCTCAGAGCTTCTTATTTTTATAATGTATTTATTTATTTATTTTGAGATGGAGTTTTGCTCTTTTTTGCCCAGGCTGGAGTGCAATGGCATGATCTTGGCTCACCGCAACTTCCACCTCCTGGGTTCAAGTGATTCTACTGTCTCAGCCTCCCAAGTAGTTGAGATTACAGGCGCACGCCACCATGCCCGGCTAATTTTGTATTTTTAGTCGAGATGGGGTTTCATCATGTTGGCCAGACTGGTCTCAAACTCCTGCCTTCAGGTGATCCACCTGCCTTGGCCTCCCAAAGTGCTGGGATTACAGGCGTGAGCCACCACGCCCGGCTGAGTTTCTTGTTTTAAAAACATGCCATGAGAATGAATGCATGGGAAACATCAGTAGCAGTGGCCTCTAAGGAGTCAAAAGTGACTAATTAGCTCTTTATTCCCTCTCCTGGAACCCTCTACACCTCCCACATAATCATTTGAGTTAGAAGAGGAAGGAAATGAGGTAGAAGAAGGCAGCAGAAGCAGAAGCCACTAGGAAGGCCTGTCCCATGGCTGAAAGGCAATTCAGGTGGGAAAGTGGGAAGTGTCTAAGACAATGGGCTCATAGCCTATTTTGGGGTGGGGGATGACTATGCGTGCTGACTAAGCTTCCTTCCTTTGTCCCCCTTTTTCTTCCCCTCCTCACAATTTTCAGCTTCCCTGAAGTGAATCAGAGGACATCAGCGCTAGAAAGGAACCTAAGAGAGTGTCTCAAATATAGTCCTTTGCTTGATTCTGAGCTGCAAATAGGGAGGTGGAAGAGACTAGGTAATTCCTAAGGTCCGTGCCACAGTTCTAACATTCCATACACGTAAGCATAATTTATCTGACCCATGCACTTAGAAAGTTTGCCTACACTTCTGAACTCCTGATGGCAGGAGCTCAAAAGGAGTCAACCTTGGCCTTTTCCTTCTCACTCATTTCCTGATTTGAAAGAGTATACTGGCCAGTCGCGGTGGCTCATATCTATAATCCCAGCACTTTGGGAGGCCAACGTGGGTGGATCACCTGAGGTTGGGAGTTCAAGACCAGCCTGACCAACATGGTGAAACCCCGTCTTTACTAAAAATACAAAATTAGCTGGGCATGGTGGCTCATGCCTGTAATCCCAGCTACTCAAGGAGACTGAGGCAGGAGAATCGCTGGAACCCAGGAGGCAGAGGTTGCAGTGAGCCAAGATCACGCCATTGCACTCCAGCCTGGGCAACAAGAGCAAAACTCCATCTCAAAAAAATAAAAAGAAAAAAGAAAGAGCTTGCAATTTAGTTAGGAGTCTTGGGTTCCAGGCCTAGCTCCTACACTTAAGAACCCGAGGCGAGCCATTTCATCCCACTAGGCCTCAGTTTCCGTATCTGAAAACATGGGGATAATTAACTCCTAGGAAGAAAACCGCCCAGAGCCACTGGAAGGAACAGATGGAAAAAAATGAACTTGTGGGCAGTTGTGGAGCATGGAGCCTTGTAGAGGGGATTTGGGGTTTCAGCAACCAGAGCCTGCGGGCAGATGACAAGCTAGAGAGCCTGCTCACCTGGCCGAAGTGGGTAGCCCTCTCGCTTCTCCACTGTGTATCCCTGAGGAATGTTGTAGAATTCCGGGAGCCCCCCAAACTGCTTCCATACGGTGTAGTAGTTGAGGAAGGTCCTCATGGCATTGTCAATGTCTCCAATGAGGCTCTGTGAGAGAAAGTGGCTATTAGGCAGGTAGACAACAGGCATGAAACCCTACAGACAACCTTAGGGAAAGACAAAGTAAAATCTGTAGGGCCAAAAAGGCCTTGAATCAATCCGAGTCTGCCAGTTACTCAGTGTGGTGCTGAGCCAGGCACTGGACTTCTCCAAGCCTCATCTATAAGACTAACATACACCACCTATCTTATACATTGTTGGAAGGAACAGAGATTGTATGTTAAGTCCCTAAATCTTCAGAGTCACTGTCAGCTACTAACAGTTTTGGAATTCAGCCAGCCAGTTCAAAAGTCTAAGAATAGAGAAAAGTTTGTGCTAAGTCTCACTCCCACCACCACACCCCCAAAAGATAACCATTTTGTTTTGTTTTGAGACAGGGTCTTGCTCTGTCACCCAGGTGGGAGTGCAGTGGCACAGTCATGGTTCATTACAGCCTTCAGCTCCTGGGCTCAAGAGATCCTCTCACCTCGGCTGGGCGCGGTGGCTCACACCTGTAATCCCAGCACTTTGGGAGGCCGAGGCAGGTGGATCATGAGGTCAGGAGATCGAGATCATCCTGGCTAACGCAGTGAAACCCCATCTCTACTAAAAATACAAAAAAATTAGCGGGGCATGGTGGCGGGCGCCTGAAGTCCCAGCTACTCAGGAGGCTGAGGCAGGAGAATAGTGTGAACCCCGGGAGGTGGCACTTGCAGTGAGCCAAGATTGCGCCACTGCATTCCAGCCTGGGCGACTGAGCAAGACTCTGTCAAAAAAAAAAAAGAGAGATCCTCTCACCTCAGTCTCCCATGTAGTTGGGACCACAGGTGCACACCACAACTCCTGGCTAATTTTCTTATTTTACATAGAGATGGGGGTCTCATTTTGTTGCCCAGGCTGGCCTCAAACTCCTGGGCTCAAGTGATCCTCCTACCTCAGTCTCCCAAAGTGCTGGGATTACAACCACGACCCATCCTGCCTGGCTTCAGATAACCATTATAAGTTTCTTGTATAATCTTCCAGAGTTTCTACATGCATGAGTATATGTTATTTTCCCCACACTAAAAAATAGCCTTTGGTTCCTTATTAACAGGGATATTAATTATCTCCATATTTTTAGATACAGAAATTTGGTTTTCAAATATTTTTATTTGAATTGGTTCCAACAACTAATGTGGCAATAAATAATTCTGCATATATGTCACATCAAACAGATGTAAAGTGTTATGTGTGAGATACATTTTCAGAATTAGGATCACTGGGTCAAAGGATATATGCATTTATAATTTTACCTGCTATTGCTAAGTAGCCATTACTACTAATGTAATCTCACAGGGAAGCAACTGACCTTGACGTCTCCACTGGATGTCTCATGGACAGAACAAACTTGTCATTTCCTAAACAAAATTCTTGGTTCCCTTACATTCCCACAAAGTTGCCTCCTTACTCTGGCCTTTTTCCCTTCTTGGTAAATGACACAATGTCTACCTGGTTATTCTGGATAGAAACCTGGTGGTCATTTTTTTTTTTTTTTGAGACAGGGTCTCACTCTGTCACCCAGGCTGCAGTGATATGATCATGGCTCACTGCAGACTTGATCTTCACAGTTCAAGCAATCCTTCCACTGCAGTCTTCTGAGTAGCTGGGACTACAGGCATGTGCCACCACGCTCGGCTAATTTTTTATTTTTTGTAGAGATGAGGTCTCACTATGTTGCCCAGGTGGGACTACTTTTCTTAAAACTTTCAAAACGTAGATTATAAAAACATTTTGGTACATGTACTATTTTGGAACAGCAAAGTGAGGCAGATTAGATAAGCTCTAAGATCCTTCCAGCTGCAACTCTACCAGACCATGTAATGAGAAAATAACGAGATGGCAGAGCGGCATGAGCTGCTTCCTGCCCTTTCTCAGGCCCACTGTCAAGAATGAGATTGGACAGAAACGCCCAGTGGAGAAACAGCTGCTGCCAATGGCCATCCCTGCCCAGACTGGAAACGCACTGTCGACTTTTAAGTACCACAACGTTCCATGGCAAACTGGAAGCTCAGTTCCTGACACTTACTTTGGCAGAACTCTAAATCTATCTAATTCACTCTAGGTCTCTCTTCCATCCTCAACCTGTCCCTCCAAAAAAAAGTATTCAAGCAACTAACAAAGAACCTTATTTGACTTATACATCAGAATGAGCTTGCTTTGCCAGACCCATAGAAAGATGATCACATTCTTTGATCATTCCTACCTGAAGACCAGGCCAGTAGGCCTCCAAGGACTGGAAGACTGGCATGGACACAGTCCCCTTGTACATCTGCACCCAAAGGTACCAGTCATCGAAGCGGGTGTAGTTCCGGATGGCTTTGTTATACTCTGCAATGGGAGAGATGGGATAATGGACATATGAGTGATTAGGGAGACAAAAGGCAGACCTGGACAACGGAAGTGAAGACTTCCACTTTGGAAAGAGCACCAGGATGCAATGAGACAAGCAGGCTAGAAAAGAGCATGGATTCTGGAGTCAAACTTCCAGCTCAAATTCCAGCTCCAGCTCTACCACATTGCTAACCATGACCTGGGGTGGGTTTTTCCCTTTTAAGTCTCAGCCTTATGATCTATAAAGTGAGGAGGCCAGGCACGGTGGCTCAAACCTATAATCCCAGCACTTTAGGAGGCCGAGGCGGGCAGATCACCTGAGGTAGGGAGTTCAGTATCAGCCTGACTAACATGGAGAAACCCTGTCTCTACTAAAAATACAAAATTAGCAGGGTGTGGTGGTGCATGCCTGTCATCTCAGCTACTTGGGAGGCTGAGGCAGGAGAATTGCTTGAACCTGGGAGGCAGAGGTTGCCGTGAACCAAGATCACACCATTGCACTCCAGCCTGGGCAACAAGAGTGAAACTCCATCTTTAAACAAAAAAGCAGGGGGGAGTAATTGATATGGTTTGGCTGTGTCCCCATCTAAATCTCATCTTGAATTGTAGCTCCCATAATTCTCATGTGTTGTGGAAGGGACCTTGCGGGAGATAACCGAATCATGGGGGCCGTTTCCTCCATACTTTTCTCATGGTAGTGAATAAGTCTTACGAGATCTGACGGTTTTATAAGGGGTTTCCCCTTTCACTTGGCTCTCATTCTCTCTTGCCTGCCGCCATGTAAGATGTGCCTTTCGACTTCCGCCATGATTGTGAGGCCTCCCCAGCCATGTGGAACTATGAGTTGATTAAACCTCTTTTTCTTTATAAATTACCCAGTCTCGAGTATGTCTTTATCAGTAGCATGAAAATGGACTAAAACAGTAATGTTAAGTATCTGTGAGACTTTTCAGTCATTTATTGACACAACAAACATTCGCTGAGCACCTACCAGGTACTAGGCACCTATGAGTTTGTAAACAAGACAAAATCCAGCCCTCAGAGAACTTACATTCTAGTGGGAACTTGAATTTATCCCTTATATCTCTCCCCTAGATTGTAAATCCATGAGGTCTGGGACTTTGTTTTGTTTACTGCAGAATCTCCCACACTAGTACAATCAGCAATAAATATTTTCTGAATGAACAAAGTATCAAATATACATGCAAATAAATAAGATAATCTCAAACAGGAGTTGTAAGGATTATACGAAACAGTCCATGTTCAGAGCTTGGCACAATGCTTGGCACATCCATGGTATTCAATAAATATTTGTTGAATAAATGAGTAGAGTAGTCCCCCCTTATTTGAGGAGAATACGTTCTAAGGCCCTTAGTGGATGTCTGAAACCATGGATAGTACTATATAAACTCTATATACAGTCATGTGCCATATAACAACATGTTGGTCAACACTGAACTGTAGAGATGGTGGTGGTCCTATAAGATTATAATAGAGGTGAAAAATCACCACAGCCCAAAGATATCACAGCTGTTGTAATTTTATAATGTAATGCATTACTCACTTGTTTGTGGTGATATTGGTGTAAACAAACCTACTGTGCTGCCAGTCATAAAAGTATAACACATACAATTATGTACAGTACATGATATTTGATAATAACTATTTCCTCGCTTATGTATCTACCATACTATTCTCATTAGAGTATTCCTTCCACTTAGATAAAAAAGGTCAGCCGGGTGTGGTGGTTCACGGCTGTAATCCCAACACTTCGGGAGGCCGAGGCAAGTGGATCACCTGAGGTCAGGAGTTTGAGACCAGCCTGGCCAACATGGTGAAACCCCATCTCTACTAAAAATACCAAAAATTAGCCAAGTATAGTGGTAGGCCCCTGTAATCCCAGCTGCTCAGGAGGCCAAGATAGGAGAATCACAGGAGAATTGAACCCAGGAGGTGGAGGTTGCAGTGAGCCGAGATAGCACCATTTCACTCCAGCATTGGCAACAGAAGCGAAATTCCGTCTCAAAAAGAAAAAAAAAAGTCAACTGTGAAACAGCTTCAGGCAGGTCCTTGGAGGAATTCCAAAGGCATTGTTATCATCTGAGATAACAGCTCTGTGAGTGTTACTGCCCCTGAAGACCTTCTAGCAGGATAACATGGGGAAGTGGAAGACAGTGATATTGATGATCCTGACCCCGTGTTGGCCTAGGCTAATGTGTGCTTGTAGCTTAGTTTTTAACAAAAAAGTATAAAAGGTAAAACAAAATAAAATAGAAAATAGAAAAAAGCTTAGAGAATAAGGATATAAAGAAAATATTTTTGTATAGCTGTACAATGTGTTTTAAGCTAAGCGTTATTACAAATGAGTCAAAAAGTTTTTAAAAATTTTAAAGTTTACAAAGTAAAAAAGTTACAGTAATCTAATGTTAATTTATTATTGGAGGACAGGCATGGTGGCTCACGCTTGTAATCCCAGCACATTAGGAGGCCGAGGCGGGTGATCACCCGAGGTCAGCAGTTCGTGACCAGTCTGGCCAACATGGTGAAATCCTATCCGTCTCTACTAAAAATACAAATTTTAGGCCAGGCACGGTGGCTCATGCCTGTAATCCTAGCACTTTGGGAGGCTGAGGCAGGTGGACTGCCTGAGCTCAGGAGTTCAAGACCAGCCTGGGTAACATGGTGAAACTCCGTCTCTACTAAAATACAAAAAATTAGCTGGGCGTGGCAGCGTGCACTTGTAATCCTAGCTACTCGGGAGGCTGAGGCAGGAGAATTGCTAGAACCCAGGAGGTGGAGATTGCAGGGAGCCAAGATCGCGGGACTGCACTCCAGCCTGGGTAACACAGTGAGACTCTGTCTCTAAAAGAAAAAAAAAAATTAGGCAGGCATGGTGGTGGGCACCTGTAATCCCAGCTACTCAGCAGGCTGAGGCAGGAGAATCACCTGAACTGGGGAAGCAGAGGTTGCAGTAAACCAAGATCATGCCACTGCACTCCAGCCTAGGCAACAGAGCGAGACTCTATCTCAAAAAAAAAAAAAAAAAGAATTTATTATTGGAGAAAGAAAAAAAAATGTAAATAAATTTAGTGTAGCCTAAGTGTACAGTATTTATAAAGTTTACAACAGTGTAATGTCCTAGACCTTGACGTTCACTCACCACTCACGGACTCAACCAGAGCAACTTCCTGTCCTATAAACTTCATTCATGGTTAAGTGCCCTATACAGATGTACCATTTTTTATCTTTTATACTGTATTTGTACTGCACTTTTTCTATGTTTAGATACATAAATACTTATCATTCTATTACAATTATCTATAGTATTCAGGAGAGTAACATGCTGTACAGGTTTGTAGACTAGGAGCAATAGGCTACACTATATAGACTAGGTGTGTAGTTGGCTACACCATCTAGGTTTGCTGAAGTACACCCTATGATGTTTGCAAAATGATGAAATCACCTAACGATGCAATTCTCAGAATATATCCCTGTCATTAAGCAACGCGTGACTACTGTTTTCCTATACATACGCATCTATGAGAAAGCTTACTTCATTAAATTTTAAAATTTTATTTTGGCCGGGCGCGGTGGCTCAAGCCTGTAATCCCAGCACTTTGGGAGGCCGAGACGGGCGGATCAGAGGTCAGGAGATCGAGACCATCCTGGGTAACACGGTGAAACCCCGTCTCTACTAAAAAATACAAAAAACTAGCCGGGCGAGGTGGCGGGCGCCTGCAGTCCCAGCTATTCCGGAGGCTGAGGCAGGAGAATGGTGTAAAACCCGGGAGGCGGATTGCAGTGAGCTGAGATCCGGCCACTGCACTCCAGCCCGGGCGACAGAGTGAGACTCCGTCTCAAAAAAAAAAAAAAAAAAATTTATTTTTGAGATAGGGTCTTAGTCTGCCACCCAGGCTGAAGTGCAGTGGTATGATCATGGCTCACTACACCCTCAACCTCCCAGGGTCAAGCAATCCTTCACTTCAGTCTCCCAAGTAGCTGGGACTACAGGCACACACCACCACGTCCAGCTAATTTTTTAAAATTTTTTGTAGAGACAAGGTCTCACCATGTTGCCCAGGCTGATCTCGATCTTCTGGGGTCAAGCAATTCTCTTGCCTCAGCCTCCTAAAGCGCTGGGATTAAAGACACGAGCCACTGTGCCCAGCCGAAAAAGTTTAATTTATAAATTAGGCATGGGAAGAGATTAACAATAACTAATAATAAAACAGAACAATGAGGCCGGGCGCGGTGGCTCAAGCCTGTAATCCCAGCACTTTGGGAGGCCGAGATGGGCAGATCACAAAGTCAGGAGATCGAGACCATCCTGGCTAACATGGTGAAACCCCGTCTCTACTAAAAAAACCACAAAAAACTAGCTGGGCGAGGTGGCGGGCGCCTGTAGTCCCAGCTACTCGGGAGGCTGAGGCAGGAGAATGGCGTGAGCCCGAAAGGCGGAGCTTGCAGTGAGCTGAGATCCGGCCACTGCACTCCAGTTTGGGTGACAGAGCGAGACTCCATCTCCAAAAAAAAAAAAACAGAACAACGATAACAAAATATTGTATAGACGTTATGTGAATTTGTCTCTTCGGTAAGAGACAGAAAAAAAAAAGAAATTATGTAAATTTGGTGTCTCAAAATACCTTTTTTTTTTTTTTAAAGAGAGGGAGTCTTGTTATATTGCCCAGGCTGGTCTCAAACTCCTGGCCTCAAGCAATCCTCACTTCCAAAGCACTGGGATTACAGGCGTAAGCCACTGCACTCAGCCTCAAAATACCTTATCTGATTGTACTCACTTATTTTCAGACTGTAGTTGACCGTGGATAAATGAAACCATGGAAATCAAAGCTGTCGATAACAGGGGACTACTGTAGCTATAATAGTAATAGTAATTAGGTGCTCAACAATTCCTCAATATTGCTAGTGTCTAAGGGCCTGGAGGGTAAGATGTATTTATTCAACAGAGATTAATCTATTACCTACCACATGTAAAGCACTGTGAGAAACACAAGATGAATAAGGCACGGATTCTGCATTCAATTAGTAGAGCTGTAACTGTTGATAAGAGCTAACTGCAAGAAAGATGCTAAAGGTCCTAAATTCTGAAGAAGGATCAAGCTACTTCCTGGGCAAGGTGACATTTAAGTTAGGCTTTGAAGGGTGAAAAGAATTTGGACACAGGAAGACAGGAAAAAAGACATTCTAGGCAAAGAAGATGCCATGTGCAATGGCCAGGAGATAAGAAATACAGGGCTACATACACAGAATGCAGCATGCTTCAGGTGGCTTTTGCAAGAAGGCATGAAGTGGTGTAGTGGGCATGAAGTAGGCAGTGTAAGTCCATAATGACTCTGAATTCAGAACTGAATCTGCAGGCACTCAGGCCGGGCATGGTGGCTCACACCTGTAATCCCAGCAGTTTGGGAGGCCAAGGCAGGCAGATCACCTGAGGTCTGGAGTTTAAGACCAGCCTAGCCAACATGGTGAAACCCCATTTCTATAACAATTCAAAAATTAGCTGGGTGTGATGGTGTGCGCCTGTAGTCCCAGCTATTCAGGAAGCTGAGGCACAAGAATCACTGGAACCTGGGAGGCAGAGGTTGCAGTGAGCCTAGATTGTGCCACTGCACTCCAGCCTGGGAGACACAGCAAGACTCTTGTCTCAAAAACAAACAAACAAACAAACAAAAAAACGTTTTAAACAAATCACACATCAACAAGAAAAATCAGGGGAAAAGTTCCCTTACTCTGCCCTTTTTACCTAGGAACATGGCCATGAGCTTCTTATCCTGAAGCAGGATGGCTCCTTTCACCAAGTACTCAAAGTAGGAGTCCACGCCAGCCCCAATGCCTGCGTCCTGGGCCACCCACTTGCCAGTGAGCACATCAATGTGGTTGCCGACCTGAGAGAGAGAAAGACACACGGTCCCAAGGGGAAGGCTGATGGCCAAAGAAGGATCTACTCACCCCCAACCCTGACTACCCAGGAAGATGCTAGGTAGGCGCCCCAGTGCTTCTTGGGAGACACACAGACCGTGAGAGGGAAGGGCAAGGCTGGATCATGGCCAGCCTTCCTGTACATCCGCATAGTAGAGATGCATCTCATGCACATTTATGAAGACTTAATTACACACATTGAGCAAAAAATGAAAAAGAAAAATGATTTGGAGTGTTTATGTCCTGCCTAGAGTGAATGTGAGATGGGAGATGAGAATTTGCTGTTCCCACAATCTGTCCGATTTCTCAGCACTCAGCATGTGATCCCAGTATCTGAAGACACAGGCATGCTTTACATATGTCCATAAATTAACTCAAGAAGAACATTCACCAGGAAGCTAACAGAGTGGTTCTAAGGAGAGAAACCGAATAGCTGGAGACAGGGGCAAAAGGGGACTTCACCAATGTCACTGAGTACCTTTTTTTTATATCCTTTGACTTTTTTTTTTTTTTTAATTGTTCAGTCTCTGTAGAGACTGTTAAAAATTGCCAATGCTGGCCAGGCGCGGTGGCTCACGCCTATAACCCCAGCACTTTGGGAGGCTGAGGTAGGCGAATCACTTGAGGTCAGAAGTCCGAGACCAACTTGGCCAACATGGTAAAACCCCGTCTCCATTAAAAACACAAAAATTAGCCAGGCATGGTGGTGTGCGCCTGTAATCCCAGCTACTCAGCAGGCAGAGGCACGAAAATCACTTGAATCTAGGAAGGGGAGGTTGCAGTGAGCTGAGATCGTGCCACTGCACTCCAGTCTGGGCGACAGGAGGAGACTCTGTCTCAAAAAAATAAATAAAGATATGCATTTTTCTGTTTCATTTTATTTATTTTATTTTTTGTATTTTTTATTTATTTAGAGACGGGGTTTCTCCATGTTGGTCAGGCTGGTCTCAAACTCCCGACCTCAGGTGATCCGCCTGCCTCGGCCTCCCAAGGTGTTGGGATTAGAGGCGTGAGCCACCGCGCCCGGTCACAGATGTGTATTTTTCATACAACTTAGATCCTCATGGAAGCTGGTAACGTCATTTGGTACTCAAAGAAATAGCTGTTTTGTGTTAGTTTGGGTTCCCCCAGGGGCACAACCTCATTCTGATCGAAAGTAGTTGATTTGGAAGGCGAGTCCCTGTAAACACCAGTAGAGGAGAAGTAAAGTGAGGCAGGGCAAGGGATGCAGCATTTAAGGGGTATGCCATCAGGCAGGTTTCCACCATGGGAACTGGAGTTCAATCCTGCTGGGGAGCTCAGGAATTCAGTGCAGAGCCTGAGCTTCGGAGTGATCCCACCAAAGGGGCAGGGAACTGGAATGTTTATCCACCAACTCCCATTGGCTTGAGAGCTACTCATGGGTAGCATTAAATCCTGGTACCCTCAGCCAAAGGCAAGCAAAGTGGCTCCAGGCACCAGAGGAGACCCCTAGGCAAAGAGGTGCAGGTGATGGCAGTTGGAAGACTGGCCAGTGTGCATGGAAATGGTAAGAGTTGAGAGGATATGGGCACAGCACCAACAGAGTCTACTACGGTCCCATTGTTGGAGCAAAACCTGCCTGAGATGGACTAAGGGATTCACTACAGGTCTCCAGGGGGGCACTTTTTTTTTTTTTTTTTTTTTGAGACGGAGTTTTGCTCTTGTCGCCCAGGCTGGAATGCAATGGCGTGATCTCGGCTCATCGCAACCTCTGCCTTCCAGGTTCAAGCAATTCTCCTGCCTCCGCTCCCCAAGTAGCTGGGATTACAGGCATGCACCACCACACCCGGCTAATTTTGTAATTTTTTAGTAGAGACTGGGTTTCTCCATGTTAGTCAGGCTGCTCTCGAACTCCTGACCTCAAGTGATCCGCCTGCCTTGGCCTCCCAAAGTGCTGGGATTACAGGCATGAGCCACCGCGCCCAGCCTTAAGGGGGCACCCTCTTAAGGGATTTTCAAGAAGTCCTCACACAAGCTTTACTTTTCAAGCTAAATTAGCACCAGACTCTGCATAAAATGTGCCTAGACCTGAACACAGTCTTCCTATGTCAGAATGACTCAGCAAAGTGGGTATTAATATATTAACGTTACGGCTGAAGTAACTGAGGACAAGAGAGGTTGAGTGACTTGCTCAGAGTCACACAGTTTCGATGTAGCAAGGCCAGGGCTTAAATCCAGTTCTGACTAAATCCAGTGGTATGTCCTGGATGGCTTTGGCTCAATTACTGTTAATCTTACTGGATTATTCCATTTAGAAGCTGAAACTGACCTTAGAGATCATCTGGTCCAAAGTGTGTTCAATTTCCATGGGTTAATAGTACTAGAAGATAAAGGGAAGCTCTGGTGTTAAATAAGTTTGGGAAATGTTAAGTTAAGCAAAGTTGAACAGATCTCTTTACTAGAGGACTTTTATTCTGCTCATGTGCATTCTGACTCTCCAAAAAAAAGGGGGGGGGTATATTATGTGTAATATTCCCCTAACTTAAATGGCCAGGACTCATTTTGTCACACAACAGTCATTCAGTATCTCCCAGAACTGGTGTCCTAAGAAACAGCAAATACAGACAGACACTAAAAATGAAGGCCGGACGAGCTGATGAGCTGAAGTCACCACGTGAGTCAGGTGCATGAAATATACAACCCTCTTCCTAGAAATCAGAGAATCTCAAGTGGTCAAAGCTTAATGCAGCCCCTGCTGCCTGCCAGAAAAATGTGCTTTCCCACTCTCCTTCCCACTCCAACCCAAACTTGAATTGGAAGGTTGGTCTATTTTTGGTGTCCTGAGCCCAAATCCTGGACCACTCCTAAGGTCACCCTAAGTTTTCCTTGGCTTGATTACAACTTATTGCTCAGAGCCCTGGGCCTCATAAGCTGGGGCCAAGGTGGCAACTTTGACTCAAACAGGAAGGGCAGCAGCGAACCTACCAGCCCGATATCTGACCGGCTCTCCCAGAGGCGCATCAAAGCCACTCTGGCCACATCTTCAAACACCGGGTCACCAGTGAGGCTGCTCAGGGTGGCAAATTCAACAATGAAGGTCCCAATCCCTGCCGTACAGGTGACAGGGGTCTCTCCTGGGTTCACGCCATGAAGTAAGTTCACCGTTCCATATGGCATGCCAGTGGGGGTCTGAAAGGCTGAACAATTGAAAAATTATGACCCCGGACAGGAGCAGGGGGATAGGGATAGTTCTGATACACGCCCAAAGCCTGGGACCTTAGCCAGCACTTTCCTCTTTCTCCTGGCTGTCCTGCTAGAGTCTGAGCCAGAGAAGGATAAATGCCATAACTGGAGGGCCCTGAGCAGCCACCCAGCCCAGATGCTGTCAAACACTGCTCTGCACAACCCTTGGGTTCCTGCTCATGATGAGGGTGCAGGGAGCGGGCTGTGCTCCACACACACTCGCTTTAGCTAGAGCACTTTAGCTATTTTTATTTATTTTACACTATGCCTTCAAAGCCCAGGCAGATAACTTATTGTGATGTAGGCAGGGGGTAAGCCACAGAAAGTGGTGGGGCTTGTGGCACAATGCAAAGAGTAAGCCCCATTCAAAGCCATTCATAGACTTTTGGCTCACGCCTATAATCCCAGCACTTTGGGAGGCCAAGTCAGGCAGATCACTTGAGGTCAGGAGTTCCAGACCAGCCTGGCCAACATGGTGAAACCCTGTCTCTACTAAAAATACAAAAATTAGACAAGTGTGGTGGTACACGTCTGTAATTCCGGCTATTTGGGATGCTGAGGCACAAGAATTGTTTGAACCCAGGAGGCAGGGGCTGCAGTGAGCTGAGACTGCACCACTGCACTCCAGCCTGGGTGACAAGACGAGACCCTGTCTCAAAATAATAATAATAATAAACAAAGCCATTCATAGACTTTAAATAAAGATCTCTGCTTTAAATAAAGAGTATAGGGGCTAAATTATTTTTAAAAGGAAGTAAAATAGGATATAAACCACTAAACCACTGATACAGCATGACCCTGGATTTACAGGTAGGGAAAACCAGGCCTGTGAAGAAGTGATTCAGCCCAAGGCCACACAGAGAGTGTCAAACAGAGCTGGGATGGGAATGCCTGCCCCGTGCCCACCCCTAGCTCCAGTCCAGTTCTCTGCCCGCCCCACCCAAGTGTCTTCTGATTCAAGACGAGAACTAAATCAGCCAGAGGCAGAGATTTCCTCTCCGGGCCTAAAGGTCAAACAACTCCAGAGCAGCCTGTGCGTCACCAATCTGTGAACAAAGGTGTCGACACTTCCAAGAACCACAGGGTCTAGCAACTCTGTCTGCCACAGACAAGAAACTTGCTATCTGGCAGACACCAGTGGGACAGCAAGTCACAACCAGGAAGGGCTCTAAGGAATATTTCAGAAAAGTCAGGCCGTATTAAAAAGAAGGGGAGTGACAAAATCCTGTTTCTTGACCTTTTTTTATAAAATGACCAATGGCCAAAAATAATTAAATAATAAAGGAGGAGCAGCTAGACAGCGTTTCCAGAGTTTCCTCCAGGAATGTATCACACAGGACACAATGTCTGCAAGGAAGACGCTTAAGCCATTAGCCATGAGCCATGAGCCATGAGCCATGAGTGAGACCTGAACCCAGCTCACCCACTATCCTCAGCTCTCCCACAAAGGAGAGGCAAGTGCTATGTGAGAGGGATAAAGAGGCCAGGTGTGGTGGCTCATACCTGTAATTCCAACACTTTGGGAGGCCGAGGCAGGTGGATCACTTGATCCCAGGAGTTCAAGACCAGCCTGGGCAACATGGTGAAACCCCATCTCTACAAAAAAAATTTAGCCATGTGTGGTGGCGTGTGCCTGTAATCCCAGCTACTCAGGAGGCTGAGGTGGGAGAATCAACTGAGCCCAGGAGTTCGAGAGGCTGCAGTGAGCCATGATCACGCCACTGCACTCCAGCCTGGGTGACAGCAAGACCCTGTCTCAAAAAAAAAAAAAAAGAAAGAAAAGGGATAAATAAGTGAGATGGCCAAGAGGCTGGTGGAAAGCACAGTGTGACGTGTCTGGGTGTGAACAGTCCTCAGAGCTTCCACCACACCCTGTAGGGAACACAGTGTACAGTTGATGCTATTGAACCTGGTGTTACTGCCTCACTAGACAAAAATACGGAGGGTTGGCCTGCAGCCCTGGACACAGCTTAGCCACAAAACAAATCCCTCTCGTTTTAAAAGTGTTGGAGGTTCTCTAAGCAGTTTCTCCTTCCTGACCTCATTTTAGCCTCCCCAAAACCCGATGTGGTAGGGAGGTGGAAATTATGATTCTCATTCGATAGATGGAGAAATTAAACTGTGGAGAGAGGCCAGACACAGTGGCTCATGCCTGTAATCCCAGCACTTTGCGAGGCCAAGGCAGGCGGATCACTTGAGGTCAGGAGTTTAAGACCAGCCTGACCAACATGGTGAAACTTCACCTCTACTAAAAATACAAAAATTAGCTGGTCGTGGTGGCGGGCGCCTGTAATCCCAGCTACTTCAGAGGCTGAGGCAAAAGAATTGCTTGAACCCAGGAGGCAGTGGTTACAGTGACCTGAGATTGCGCCACTGCACTCCAGCCTGGGCGACAGAGCAAGACTCCATCACGAACAAACAAACAACAAACTGTGAAGAGAAAGAGTGGCTTGGTCAAGATGTTGACGGGCAGAGCCGAGTCTAGAATCCAGGGCTGCTAATGCTCACACCAACACCCTTCCCTGGACCCCTGTTACTCCAGCAGTGTGTGAAATAACTGTAGTACCTGGGAGGGGACAAATGGGTTCACTCAAAATAAGGGCAATGGCCTTCCACCCACCAGGCTGGTCACCTTTGACCATCCCCTGCAAACAATAATGAGGTCGACTCATCCATCTGGGTCAGGGCCCCAGCAGGCCCTTAAAATGCCCAGGACACTCCTGATTTCCACGGTGGGTGCTTGAGGGGTAGAAATACCAAATACACCTGGTGAGAAATACCAGAAATTAATTCAGCACTGCCACTCCCATCTTCAGCAAGGGAAGCAGGACCTAATGGACTTCATCTCTGTCCCATCTCTGTGTGGGTCTTACCTGGGAGGAGTTTTCGGGCTGCCTCCTCAGCCATTCTCAGGAGAGGCCCGGAACAGGGCCATCCAGCCTCTACTTCCACCCCAGCCTTCTTGGAGAGCAGATGAGCAGACAGGAGTCCTCCTACCACTACAGATGGCACAGAAAGCAAATGGCACAGTCCAAAGGGAAAGACCAAGGGACCAAGGATCTTTCCCCTGTGCGAGTTAAACCTAAACACTCTATTGGGGGTGCGTGTTCTCAGGACCTCCTGAGGCTATTCCATGGGTGAAAACAAACAAACAAACAAACAAACCCTCCCTCTATTAGGGTGGCTAACTGGGAAGAAGCTAGAGCCACCTAGTGAAAAAACAGTCCCTTAATCCCACATATTTATACAGTGTTAAGTTTATGGGTTTTTTTCTCTTGGTGCATCACAGGAACAGTGTCTATTTTTTGGTAAGTCCCTATTGTGTTCCAAGCACTAACTATTACTGCCCCCTGTTCATATGAAGATACTGAGGTTCCATGAGATAAAGTGACTTGCCCCAGGTCACCCATCTAGTAGGTGGTAGGGCTGAGTATCTTTGATTCCAAAGCCCAAGCTCATTCCATTTGTCACTCTGTCTGTCTCCCAGTCATCTGTCATATCTGGAGGGAGGGGGTAATGGTGGTTATTACCTTTATTTTACTAATTTATCTATTTCAACTTATTATGCAATATTTAGAACTTTTTTTTTTTTTTTTTTTTGAGTACAGAGTCTCATTTTGTCCCCCAGGCGGGAGTGCAGTGGCACAATTTCGGCTCACTGCAAGCTCCGCCTCCCAGGTTCACACCATTCTCCTGCCTCAACCTCCCGAGTAGCTGGGACTACAGGCGCCCGCCACCGTCCGGCTAATTTTTTTGTATTTTTTTTTGTAGAGACAGTGTTTCACTGCACTAGCCAGGATGGTCTCGATCTCCTGACCTCATGATCCGCCCGCCTCGGCCTCCCAAAGTCCTGGGATTACAGGCCTCAGCCACTGTGCCCGGCCTATTTAGAACTTTTAAAAAGACACAAAGGTTCTGTACTTGGAAATATAGCTAAATAGATATCCTGAGTAGCCCTCTCACTGAAAATAACTGGTGACCCTAAGCTTCAAAATTCCCTTCCTCCCTGCAGAGGGGGAATAGGAGACCAAGGCCAGGCCTACCTCAGGTGGAAGTCTGATAAAAGGTCCCTATGTAAGCCAGGCGCGGTGGCTCACGTCTGCAACCCCAGCACTTTGGGAGGCCGAGGTGGGCAGACCACGAGGTCAGGAGATGGTGACCATCCTGGCCAGCATGGTGAAACCCTGTCTCTACTAAAAATACAAAATACTAGCCGGCGTGGTGGCGCACGCCTGTAGTCCCAGCTACTCGGGAGGCTGAGGCAGGAGAACTGCTTGAACCCAGGAGGCGGAGGTTGCAGTGAGCCAAGATCGCACCACTGCACTCCAGCCTGGGCAACAAAGTGAGACTCCATCTCAAAAAAAAAAAAAAAGAAGTCCGGGTGCGGTGGCTCACGCCTGTAATCTCAGCACTTTGGGAGTCTGAGGCAGGCGGATTGTGTGAGCTCAGTTTACGACCAGCCTGATAAACACAGTGAAACCCCGTCTCTATTAAAAATACAAAATATTAGCTGGGCGTGGCGGTGTGTGCCTGTAGTCCCAGCTCGGGAGGCTGAGGCAGGAGAATTTCTTGAACCAGGGAGGCGGAAGTTGCAGTGAGCTGAGATCAGGCCACTGCACTCCAGCGTGGGCGACAGAGCAAGACTCCATCTCAAAAAAAAAAAGAAAGAAAAGAAGTCTACATGTATGTACATTATGGTAACACTGCAGAACACCAAAGGGAAAAAAGATCTCAAATGCAGCCAGAATCTATGTAATAAGTATTAATGCTGGGTGATGGGCACATCTGGTTCATTATACTATTTTCTCTACTTTTATGTTTGAAGTTTTCCATAATAAAAAGTTTTTAAAAGGAGGAGACAGCCAAAGTGAAAACCAAAACAAGATTCTCTACAAAGAAATAATAAATTGACAGATTACTTCTTAACAATAATGAAACCAGAAGATATTGGAAAATTTTTTCAATACAATGAGAGAAAGTAATCATCAACCTACAACCATACAAACAGCCAAAATATCACCCAAAGGCCAACCAAAGACAGTGGAATAAAGACATTTTCATATAAACAAAAGCTAGGAATGTTTGCGAATCACATACCTGCATTAAAGGAAATTCTAAAGGAAATACTTTGGAGAAAAGGTCTGACACACGAAAAGAAAAGATAGTCAAAAAAGTGGCAAAAAGGCCAGGCACAGTGGCTCACGCCTGTAATTCCAGCACTTTGGGAAGCCAAGGCAGGTGGATCACTCAAGGTCAGGAATTTGAGACCAGCCTGGCCAACGTGGTGAAACACTATCTGTACTAAAAATACAAAAATTAGCCTGGCGTAGCGGTGCACACCTGTAATCCCAGTTACTCGGGAGGCTGAGGCAGGAGAACCGTTTAAACCCAGGAGGTGGAGGTTGCAGTGAGCCAAGATCATGCCATTGCACTCCAGCCTGGGTGACAGAGTGAGACTCTATTTCAAACCAAAAACAACAACAAAAAAGTGGTAAACATATGCGTAAATGCAAAACTTCAACAGTATACAACAAAAATTATAATGTATGGAGGGTTTAAAACAAATAACTAAAATATATAACTATAGCATATAGGTCAGGATGTTCTCTAAGCCAGGTTTTACATTATTCAGGAGAACAAAGATTTTCACTAAATTTAGCCTTTGATAAGTTATGTGTATTAAATTTACTTGGAAAACTATGTAAAAAGCTAGATATTGTGCATAATTTCCCTATTGGTAAGAGGAAAATGGAATGGGGGGAAGCAATCTAAAGAAGGCATGAAAAAGGGCAGAATAAAGGAACATAAAGAAGATGGCACAGGGCCGGGTGCAGTGGCTCACACCTATAATCCCAGCACTTTGGGAGGCTGAGGCGGGCGGATCACCTGAGGTCAGGAGTTCGAGACTAGCCTGGCCAACATGGTGAAACCCCCATCTGTACTAAAAATACAAAAATTAGCAGGGCGTGGTGGCGAGCACCTGCAATCCCAGCTACATGGGAGGCTGAGACAGGATAATCGCTTGAACCCGGGTGGCAGAGGTTGCAGTAAGCCGAGATCGCACCACTGCGCTCCCGCCTGGGCAACAGAGCGAGACTCCATCTCAAAAAAAAACAGAAGATGGCACAGAGAGCACAATACTGTAGAAATGAGTGCAAATATATCAGTAATTACAGTAAATGTAAATGGATTAAATGTTTTAGTTAAAGATTGTCAGAATGGATAAAATATAATACACTACTTGCAAAAGCTGTCTCTAATCATAAAACTACAGAAAGATGGAAAGGATAGAAAAAGATACATGGGAAAATGTCAACCAAAAGAAAGCTGGTATTAATTATATTCGTATCAGAAATGAAGGTATAAGAACGACCTTCATTCACGGACGACAAACTGGGCTCAGAAGCTGGGAGACACAGCCAACAAGCACAGCCTCAAACTCACGCCGGATTCCTAAACCAGGATTTTAGACCATGTTGTCCCTCTGCTCTCTTCTCTGTTTCAAAATTTTTATGGATCATATGTCTGGAATATAAGTTTCATTGCAGAAAACATACAAAATAATGGGGAAAAATAGAACTCTGCCATCCAGAGGTGACAGCTGTTAAGTGGTCTAGAGGTCAATGCAAATAAGGGCTGTGGTAGCTTCACAAGAATCATTGGAAGTCTGCTATAAATACTGATCCTAGGACCCAACCCAGAGATTCCAATTCATTAGGTTTAGGGTGGAGCTTCAACATCTGAATTTTTTAAAGGGTCCTAAGTGGTTCCTACGGGCAGCCAAGTTTGAAAGATTAATGCCCTAGATTTGCACTGTCCAATACAATAATCACTAACTACATGTGACTATTTAAATTTAATATCATTAAAATTAAATGAAATTAAAAATTCAGTTGCATAGTTGTAGTAGATACATTCCAAATGCTCAAGAACTCATGTGGTTAGTGGCTACCATACTGGCCAAAACACAGATTAAAAAAACATTTCCATCATTGCAGAAAATTGGATTGGACAGACAGTAAGTTCCAAGAAGGCAAGGATCATATCTCTCTTGTTCATAGCTGTGTGCCTAGTATCAAATATATATTAAAGAGGTGAGTAATCTGGTGTATTTCTTTCCAGGCTTTTAGTCTCCTGCTCACTTTCATATCTGAAACTGATGTGGAAATCCTGAGACTTCCCCACCTCACCCTCCAGGAGGGAAGGAGAGCTCTGTCGGTCAGAGGTTTTGGCCAAGGGTCCTGGCATGGTCAGTCCTTAAAATCCTATTTACCACTTCTTGGTTTACAGAGGCAACTTCACACTCTCTTTTCTTTGAAAGGTCCTAGAGAGCAGCCCTCACCTCGAATGTTGGTTTCAAACACAGAGGCGTTCACATCAATATCAAAGTCCACGTTGTCCTGGAGCACTTCAACCACTCTTTGGAATTCTGAGACATTCCCCAAAATCTGGAAATAAAAAAAGAGACCTGACGCTGAGGCTCTTGCATGCGTGGAGGCAGATTCAGAGTCTGGGATTCTATGTTGATGTGGCCCTCACTAATTCCACTTAAGACCTCCAGTTTCTGTCCTAGGATTGGTGACAGCAGAAGAAAGCACTGAGAGCTAGAGATCATCCAGAGACTTCATATCAAGAGACTGGTTTAAGTAAATTCCTAGGTCCCAATTAAGAGTGACGATGTAGTCATTTAAACGCACACAATATAAAGAATGCGGCCGGGCGCGGTGGCTCAAGCCTGTAATCCCCAGCACTTGGAGGCGAGACGGCCGGGATCACGAGGTCAGGAGGTCGGAGAACCATCCTGGCTAACACGGTGAAACCCCGTCTGCTACTAAAAAAAAATACAAAAAACTGCGGGCGAGGTCGGGCGCCTGTAGTCCCAGCTACTCGGGAGGCTGAGGCAGCGAGGAATGGCGTAAAAACCCTGGAGGTGGAGCTTGCAGTGAGCTGGGACCGGGCCCCACTGCCACTCCAGCCTAGCGACAGAGCGAGACCCTCTCAAAAAAAAAAAAAAGAATGCAAACGACACAGAAGTCTTAGGTTTTTTGTTTTGTTTTTTTGAGACAGAGTCTCACTCTGTCGCCCAGGGTGGAGTGCAGTGGCGCGATCTCTGCTTACTTCAAGCTCCGCCTCCCGGATTCTCCTGCCTCAGCCTCCTGAGTAGCTGGGATTATGCACCACCATGCCCAGCTAATTTTTGTATTTTTAGTAGAGACAGGGTTTCACCATATTGGCCAGGCTGGTCTCGAACTCCTAACCTTGTGATCCACCCGCCTTGGCCTCCCAAAGTGCTGGGATTACAGGAGTGAGCCACCGCACCCAGCCAAAAGTCTTAGTTTGACATTTGCAGTAGGTATCAGTTGTTTTTAACCCTGTCTTGTCATGTTCAACCTTGTGGAAAACAGAACAGGTTGGCTGACCCAAAACTAAATTCATTCCTACCCTCTTTACCTCATGGCCTCCCACCAGAGGTTGGAAATCCAGAAGCTTTCTCAGCCTCCTTTGCTGCTGCAGTTGATTGTTTACCCAGTCAATTCTGACCCTTGAGAATTCTACTGGGGGCACTTCTGGGAAGGCTTCTGTTTTCTTAATACCAAGGGACAAACACAGCTAACATGGCTTTTAGTCTCTTTCTGCGTTGAACTCAGACTTGATTTCTGAAGCGATGGCAGCTATGTGAGACCATGAGGTACTAAGCACGAGAATAAAAGCCAAAACACTAACGATACTAGAATGCAAAGCTACAAAGAGCCTGGTCTCTGATAACACGGTTGAGTAGCTGACCCAACGCTAGAAATTACCTCTAGACTTTCTTTTACTTGAGAAAATAAACCCTTTTTATTTAAACCATTAGCCAAATGCAATCTCAATCTCTCTTCTTTTGACAATAAATAACATCTCAGTTTACCCTCTAGGAATCACTCTTCCCCAGTAGTCACTCCTGTGATTTGGGAGAGGCTGATCCCATCCCTCTGGCTATGGAGTGGGTACCTGACCTGGACCAGTCCAAGACTTTTTTTTTTTTTTTGAGACAGGGTCTTGCTCTGTTGCACAGGTTGGAGTGCAGTGGTGTGATCATAGCTCATCACAGCCTTGAACTCCGGGGCTCAAGTAATGCTGGCCTCCCAAACTGCTGGGATTACAGGCATGAACCACCACGCCTGGCCCTTTTTACCTTTCTAAGCATCAGGTTTCTTTTATATCTTTTTTTTGTTTGTTTGTCTGAGACAGGGTTTTATTCTGTTACCCAGACCGGAGTGCAGTGGTGTAATCTTGACTCACTGCAACCTCTGCCTCCCTGACTCAAACAATCCTCCCACCTCACCCTCCTCCCAAACAGATGGAGCCACAGACATGTGCCATCATGCCTAATTTTTTATATTTTTGGTAGAGATGGGGTTTCACCATATTGCCCAGGCTGGTCTTGAACTACTGTGCTCAAGCGATCCTCCCACCTTGGCCTCCCAAAGTGCTGGGATTACAGGCGTGAGCCACTGCGCCCAGTCGTAAGCATCAGGTTTCTTAGCCATAAGAAGGAGTAAATGTACTTACCTCAAGTAAGTGTTGGAAGAATTAATACATGTCTGTACTAAGCCCTACACAAACATACTAATTAGTCACGGATATTATTTTTTCATTTTTAATTTTTTTGAGACGGAGTTTCACTCTTGTCACCCAGGCTGGAGTGCAATGGTGCAATCTCAGCTCACTGCAACCTCTGCCTCCCGGGTTCAAGCAATTCTCCTGCCTCAGCCTCCCCAGTAGCTGGGATAACAGACATGTGCCACTATGCCAGGCTAATTTTTTGTATTTTAATAGAGATGGGATTTCACCATATTGGCTGGGCTGGTCTCGAACCCCTGACCTCAGGTGATCTGCCTGCCTCAGCCTTCCAAAGTGCTGGGATTACGGGTGTGAGCCACCATGCTCAACCTGATATCCTTTTATTATCATTGAACATGGCTCCTAGAATGTAAGCCTCTGAAAACAGGAGGATGTCAAAGTCTCTGTATCCTCCACAGACTTAAACAAGCCTATTACAATTCTCCGTACATAACAGGTCCTCTATAAATGTTTGCTAAATAAATGAATCTGCATAAGTTGTAGTTCGTTTTTCCCTATGTAGCTAGGCAACTGCAGCGGACAGTTCAGAATCATGAGATGCAAATAAAAGGCCTAGGAGAGGAATTCATTTTTCACCCACAGTCAAGCTGCCAAAAGAGGAAGGATGTTGGTTATGTAACGGTGGAAAGGAAAAGAAACAGACGAGATACTTACCAGCAAGGTGTCCAGTGCGTCAATGAGAGTCAGAGAAAAACTGCAAAAGGACAGAAATCCCAGCCGCTTAGTAAGAAAATCAAATACCAGACATTATGGCTGCCCTAGATCTGATCCCCCTAAAAGTAAACGAGGCAAAGTAATGCCTCTGCCTGTCCCACTTACAGTCACAACAGAGAAGCCACAGTGAAAATCGCAGGGATCCTCTGACCCACTTAATGCACCTGGGAGGGTTGGCTGATGTAGCTCCATTGTAATTAAATACATCACCTATATTCTGGCATTCTCCTCTGCCATTGGGAGGCAGTATACGATTGTAGCTTGAAGCACAGGCTTTTCACCAATTTTCACGTCTAGGAATTTACCCCACAGTGAACAGCTGTTTGACAGTGTTCAGGGTAGTATTGTTTAGAACAGCAAGAGGCTGGAAAGAACCCAACTGTCCGCCCATTAATGGGTGATTAAACTGTGTTATAAACAGTGCAAAACTATGAAGTTATCAAAAAGATTGTCATCAAGACTTCTATGGCTGATGGAAAGATATTCGAATTGTTTTTAATGAAAAAGACAGGGTGGTTTAGTATGTTTCCATCTGTGTTTCAAAAAGACATACTTACTGACAGAGAGCAGATCAGAAATTGTTAGGGTCAGTGGTGGTGCAAGGATAAACTATAAAGGGCCACAAGGGAACTTTTTAAGATGACAGAAGTGTTTCATATCTTGACCGTGATGGTGGTCACTATGCACTTAAAATGAGCGTAGGCCGGGCATGGTGGCTCATGCCTGTAATCCCCCAGCACTTTGGGAGGCCGAGGTGGGTGGATCACCTTAGGTCAGGAGTTCAACACCAGCCTGGCCAAATGGCAAAACTCTATCTCCACAAAAAAAATTATCCAGGTGTGGTGGTGGGCTCCTGTAATCCCAACTACCTGGGAGGCTGAGGCAGGAGAATCGCTTGAAGCCAGGAGGCGGAGGTTGCAATCACACCATTGCACGCCAGCCTGGGAAACAACAAACTCCATCTCAAAAAAAAAAAAAGAGTATACTTTATTATACGTAAATTATGCCTTTAAGAAGTTCATTTTAAAAAGATACACATACACACATCTATATGTATAATGGCATAAACCAAGAATATTTCTGGAGAGATACAAAGGAAAGTTAATAGTTGGAATTCTAGGGTATGGGAGATATTTATTGTATATAATTTTTTACCACTTGAATTTGCCATTTGTATTTACTTTGTTTCAACTTAAAAAAATTAAAGCCATCACAAGTTTTTAGTTTAACTTCTCTCGACCTTAGCACATTCGTGTGTAAAACAGGGATAATGGCACCTAACTCGTAGGGGTATTAAGATAATTAAAGGAGATGACACAGTAAAATGTTTAGCACAGTGTTCAATCAATGCCAGCTTCAGCTAATGCAATGATTCTTCACTCAGCAAGGAATAAGCCAGTGAATTCCAGCTCTCATAGATTTTTATTCTAGTGGGAACGAGAAAGACAAACAGTAGATAAGCGAAAATTAGAGTATCAAAGAGTGAGAAGTGCTACAAAGAAAATAAAACAGGTAACTTGTAAGAGTGACTTAAAAGGCAGTCGTGGGTCATTAGGGAAGCGGATGCTGAGGAGGTGACTACTGAGCTGAGATCTGAATGACAAGTAGCAGCCAGTTATGGGAGGAAAACGGGAAGAGTGTATTTCAGGCACAGGGAACACCAATTACAAACAGTTACGTTTTAGGAGTGTCACACTCCTTCCTTGACCTGAATGCCCACCTACACAATGAAAAGGTTGGGTTTTCTAATTCTTGGAGCCCTTCCACGGTTTCTTGTTACTCCAGAAATTGCCTATGTCCCCACAGCTGGTGCCTGTTACTGCTGGCGCTGAGCCCAGCGATCCAGCCCACCCGGCTAATCCAGGACTTTTTTTCACTGCGAGAGGCTAAATGGATCCTGGAGGCGATAGCAAGAATTGGAGGGAACGCGGTTGTAGCTCATCTGGGTGCTTTCCGGTGCCGGTGAGGAGACCATGAAGCCACCAGCCCCAGCTGACCCGCCCGCGTAGGCCCGGAAAGTCAGACCCTGGCCGCCCCTTGCCCCTCCGCTCGCACTACCTGCCCCAGGTGTCGTGCCCGTCACAGGTGAGAGGTCGTAGCTCATCGAAGGGAAAGGCATTCTCCAGGTAGCTGTCGTAGGCGTGGTAGAACATGGCCTTGACTCGCTCCCTGGGCGTGGGACGAGAAATCAGGCATGGGGCCAGAACACAAAAACAAGCGGGGGAAGAACAAGATACAGGGCGGAAAGTGGGAATCACTAGCTGATTTCTGCTTGGGACCTAGTGGCGGGGTCCGAGCAAGTCGGGGTAGGAGACCTGGGATGGACAGAAAGGGAAGGGACCCGGTTCGCGCATCCCATTCCCTAACTGCGAAAGGGCGGGAACCTGGCCTCCTTCACCTGTAGTGGGCGGGATCTGGCGCGGAGCCGTCGGGACCTGGCGCACCATGGTGCAGGGGCAGCAGCGCGCACAGGAGGCCAAGCGAGATGAGCAGCCGGAAAGGCATAGAGCTCGTGTCCTCTCAGCGGCCCCGCAGCAGCAGCAGCCACTGCAACCAGCTCATCCTGGGAGCTGCTGCGGGTTCTTCCGGGGACCCGCGCCACTGCGCCTGCGCGCTGAGAAATCAGCCGCTCACTTCCGGACCACAAGCCCCGGAATGCAATGCGCAGTGAAACGTGGCCGAAGAGCAACTTGGGATATACGCTTTCGGAAGCGCTGATCAACGTGTCTTAAAGACAGTGGCTATTGTTACTACTGTTGTTAATTAATGTTTTAATAATAACAGCTAGCGTGCATTGAGCACTTATTGTGTACTAGTACTGTACGAAGCATTTAAAATGCATTCTATCATATTTGTTTCAACAACCTTATTAAGCATGAAGGCTGGGTAAGCATGAGAAATGTTCAGCCTCTACCATTATTATGTAGCAGATGAGCCGCAGACAAAACTCCTCAGATGCCGGGTTAAAGAAGGAAGGAGCTTTAATCGGCTGGGAGCGTGGGCTGACTCACGTCTCAAAAACCGAGCTCCCCGAGTGAGCAATTCCTGTCTCTTTTAAGAGCTTACAACTCTAAGGCGGTCCGCGTGAGAGGGTCGTGATTGAGCAAGCAGTGGGTATGTGCCTGGGGGCTGCCTGCACCGGTAATCAGAAGGGAACAGAACAGGACAGGGATTTTTACAGTGCTTTTCCATACAATGCCTGGAATCTATAGATAATATAACCGGTTAGTTCAGGGCTCGATCTTTAATTACCAGGCCTGGAATGCAGCGGTGGGCTGTCTGACTACTGATTTCACTTCTGTCTTTAACTCCTACTTTTTATTTGAGGCAGAAATTGGGCATAAGACAATATGAGGGGTGGTCTGCTCCCCTATTTAGGGATATTAAGCTTCCCAAACCAGTTACTTGTTGATTGTATAAGATACAACTCACATTTATTTGTCCAAAACTTCCATTTTTTTTTTTTTTAAATCTCTTGCATTTTCTGATGCTGTCACTCTTGAGGTTTCCTGAAATCCCTTCAGTTCTAGAAATTCATGACATTTCTTTCCTTCCACTTTGGGATGTGGTTACACAATCACGGTCCCTTCAGTTTCCATCTCAAACCGGAAGCTTACCCCTATCAGCCCTGTAGAATGTCTTAGGTAAGAATGAATACCTTGGTCAGGCGTAGTGGCCCAAGCCTGTAATCCCAGCACTTTGGGAGGTCGAGGCGGGTGGATCACCTGAGGTTAAGAGATCGAAACCAGCCTGGCCAACATGGTGAAACCCCGTCTTTACTAAAAATACAAAAATTAGCCAGGCGTGGTGGTGGGTGCCTGTAAATCCCAGCTACTGGGGAGGCTGAGGCAGGAGAATCGCTTGAAACTGGGAGGCGGAGGTTGCAGTGTGCCAGGATCGCACCACTGCACTCCAGCCTGGGCAAAAGAGCAAAACTCCATCTCAAAAAAAAAAAAAGAAAGAAAAAAGAATGACTACTCTGAAGCACTATAGCTTTCAGGAGGTTTGTGATCCATTTCTCCATTTCCCTTATTCCCAAGTTTCTCAAGTTTGGTCAGCACCTTAGACCACAGCAACACCCATGACTTTGGTCAGTGTGGCATGCAGTAGAACCAACCCTGGATTTGAAGTCAGATCTAGGCTCCAGTTAATTACAACTCTGTCACTCATCTATAACCTGTATATGTGACCCTCTCCTCTGGGGCTAGCATCCTTGTCTATAAATAATGAGGTGTTTGAACAAATGGATCTTTGAGATCATTTTCGGTCGAGCTTTCTATGATTCTAGGATTGGCTATCTCCTATTTGCTGAAAAAGGCACATGGAAGTGGTAGCTCAGTCTGTTGAGCCGGAGTGCAGCCAGGCTTGGTCTCCTTTGGTCCCACATCCATCCCTGAAAACATCCCCCAAGTAAGTGTCTCAAAATGCCATCCATTGATAGAATTAAATCCCTGACAACCCAGAGAGATTGAGGTGATATAGCCTAGAGGCTAAAAGTATGGGCTTTATATTTGGGCAGACCTGAGTTGGAGTACTAGCTTCATCACTTGTTAGGATATGACCCTGCCAGTTTTTCTCTGAGCCTCAGTTATCTCATCTGTATAATAGGAATAGTATTAGTACCTACTTAATAGGATTGTGAGGATTTGGTGAGCTATTGCATGTAAAGTGCCTGGCATAGTGTCTGGCAGAAGAGACACTCAGTAAATATTAGGATGTTTTTATTTTTTATTTATTTATTTATTTTTTGAGATGGAGTTTCATTCTTGTCGCCCAGGCTGGAGTGCAATGGTGTGATCTCAGCTCGCTGCAACCTCTGCCTTCTGGGTTCAAGCGATTCTCCTGCCTCAGCTTCTGGAGTAGCTGGGATTACAGACGCCTGCCACTGCACCCAGCTAATTTTTATATTTTTAGTAGAGACAGGGTTTCGCCATGTTGGCCAGGCTGGTCTTGAACTCCTGATCTCAGGTGATCTACCCACCTCGGCCTCCCAAAGTGTTGGGATTACAGGCGTGAGCCACCGCACCCAGCCTAGGATGTTTTTAGAAACTCTTCTTGGGGCTTCCAGATGGAAGGGAAAGGAGATGACAGTAAGCTGAGACCTGGATAACAACACACGAGCACTGTATTCGTTTCCTGTGATTCTTCCAACAAATTACCACAAACCAAGTGGTTTAAAGCAACAGAAATTTATTCTCTTGCACTTTGGGAGGTCAGGAGCCTGAAATCAATTTCACTGGGCTAAAATTAAGGTCTTGACAGGGCCACACCCACTCCAAAGTCTCTAGGGGAGAATCCGTCCCTTGCCTCTTTATATTCTCCTGAATGCTCGCATTCCTTGGCTTATGGTTGTATCACTCCAGTATCTGCCCCTGTCTTCATATATCCTTCTCTGTGGATGTGTCACATCTCCTTCTGCTTTTCTCTTATAAGGACTTTTTTTTTTTTTTTT
>NW_016807077.1:82503-93778 GCF_001698545.2 Rhinopithecus bieti
AGAAAGAAACACCTCTTTTCCAAATAGAGAAACATTTACAGTTTCCAGAGATTAGGACCTGGACTTTAGGGGGCTATTTCCAGTCTAGCAGAGGGACTAAATATTTTTCAGACCTGGGCCTTGCCCTGTTATGAAACTCACCTTCTCCATATTATAAAACCTATAGCTTATTTTTTTTGTCTCCCATTCAAAATTCTAGTGTAGATAAAACTTTTGCAGGAAGGGTGGGTTCAGGTTGCCTGGATTTGGTAACGATAGGTCTCTCTTTATGAGCAAGACTGAAACACTCACGATTTTCCTTTATATTCTTTTTCTAGCTTGATGTCATTTTCCACACTGTCACTGAACAAATAAAACCATGACAGGTTTTCACAATTCATGTGACTAATTTCATAGTTCTCTAATGAGAATAAAAAACTTGTTTTACCCTCTGGAAAGTGCCAGAACTCTTCTTTCTCTCACTCTGTGTTTATAATATTGGATTCTAGAAGGTTATGACCCACCAGTGAAATGTCACACTTGAGCCTTTACTTGTGAAGAGACTCAGAGTAAGTTGCCTACCTCTCTGAGCCTCAATTTCCTATTGTAAAATACAGAAATTGATGATGCCATAAAGGAATTCTGGGAATTAAATGAGAAAGTGAAAATTCTCAGCACAATGACTGGTATATATTAAGTTCTTGATACATATTAATTCTCTTCCCTGCCTCCCCAACTCTTCCTTTTTTAAAGGCAGAGCAGTTGGTTCCATTTACTGAGCATCTGCCCCTAGTCATCCAAGGCGTTATAGGCAATAGTTCCTACCCTCAAAAGTCTGAGGCACAGTGCTGAGCATATAACTAAGATTCCAAAATAATCAAGTCATAGGCCTTTCCCTTGAAGTGCTTGCAATTTTGTTAGAAGGGGAAGATGTCAATTGGAGAATACTTGGAATCATAGGGTGTTCAAGTCTTCCCTGTGGGTGAATAGAGTTTGGAGGGAGCTCAGATGACATCAGTATCTGAGGCCAATGTCCTTGGACTCTGTGTTCAGTGGAACAAGACTTTGACTGGTCGTCAGAAACTCTTGGTCTTGTTACTTGTTTATCCACTCTCTCTGTGTGATCTTGGGCAAGTCATTTTCCCTTTTGGGGACTCAGTTTCCATATCTGGAAGATGAAAGAGTGACTATCAGCACAAGGAAAATATTAACATATCCATACAGAGTTATTGCAAAAAATCAGAAAACAGAATTCAACACACATCAACTGCAGAAATTTCCCCCCAAGAAACATCCATGAAGCAGAATAAAACAGTGCGACAGCATTCCAAACGGAATTTGACTATTTGCCAACAAAATAAGAAAGGAGGGGATGGGGAGGGGACAAGAAGACGGAGAAGGAGAAAATTGTCACATGTATTGATAATAGCTAAGATTTACATAGCAATTAATATGTTATTTGTACTTTACATCCATCGACCATTAATCCTTACCACAACCCTCTGAGAAAGTGTCATTATCACCATTTTATAAACCAAAAACCTGAAGCACAGATTCTAAGAACTGAAGGGAGATTTAGCAACTTAATCAATGTCTCATACCGAGTAAGTAGAAGAGTCAAGGTTTGGATCCAAACAGCCTATACTCTAACGCATTAATGAAAATAATGACAAATATATAAATAAAAGGCCAATATAGAATTTAACAATGGAGATCTGGTGAACTGCTACAGTGTCCTCTAGCTTCAGCTTCATGTGGTTTTAGGGTCAACATTTCCTTCCCTTTTGCTGTAAAATTAGAGGGAAAAGCTCAATTCCCTGAAGTTGGAAGCCAAGGCATTTTAGATCCCCTTTGGCCAAGTACACTTGACCTCTTTTAGCAGGCGAGAATCCTTTTTCCAGCATCTGAAGGTCATTTGGTTCTCCTAACTCCCAAAGCCGGGGTTGCATACTACATACTTTTGACTTGCCAAAAAATAAGTTTATCCCTGGGAAATTTCCCATCTGTTGCTTTGTAGAAATGCTTGAACTTCTGTGTGCAGCATGTCCAAATATTTAGATCAATGACTCCCTGGTTAGAGTCCCAGACCTCGCTATTTTTTTTTTTTTTTTTTTTTTTTTTTTGAGATGAGAGTTTTGCTTTTGTCACCCAGGCTAGAGTGCAGTGGCGTGATCTCAGCTCACCGCAACCTCTGCCTCCCGGGTTCAAGCGATTCTCCTGCCTCAGCCTCCCGAGTAGCTGGGATTACAGGCATGTGTCACCATACCCAGCTAATTTTTATGTTTTTGGTAGACAGGGTTTCACTATGTTGGCCAGCCTGGTCTCAAACTCCTGACCTCAGGTGATCCGCCCGCCTCGGCCTCCCAAAGTGTTGAGATGACAGGCGTGAGCCACCGTGCCTGGCCTTACGCTTTTATTCTCATTTTATTTTTATTCTTTTTGAGATAGGGTCTCACTCGGTCACCTAGGCATGATCACCGCTCACTTCAGCTTCGACCTCCCAGGCTCAAGTGATCTTTCCACCTCAGCCTCCCAATCAGCTGGGACCACAGATATGTGACACTATGCCCAGCTACTTTTTAATTTTTTGTAGAGACAAAGTCTCGCTATATTGCCCAGGTCAGTCTTGAACTCCTGGGCTCAAGCAATCCTACCGCCTTAGTCTCCCAAAATGTAGAGATTACAGGCATGAGCCACCACATCTGGCCTCAGACCACGTTTTTATTATGCTTATGTTCGAAGTGAACTCAGACCTGTAGCTAAATCTGCCATGGAATTGTGCACTTCAAAATGGTTAAGATGGTAAGTTGTGTCACATGTATTTTGTCACAATTTCTTAAAAATTAAAAAGTGAGCCTGGGCACAGTGGCTCAAGCCTGTAATTCCAACACTTTGGGAGGCTGAGGTGGGCAGACTGCTTGAGCCCAGGAATTTGAGACCGGCTTGGGCAACATGGCAAAACCCTGTCACTACAAAAAAAAGAAAAAAAAAAATTAGCAGGGTGTGGTGGCATGTGTCCCTAATCAAAGCTACTCAGCCTAAATGGAATGGAATAAATGGAATGTGAGCCAACAAAATTATTTTTATTATTATTATTATTATTATGTCTACTGCCCTTTTGAAATACCCAGTTCTGGCAGAGTGCAGTGGTTCATGCCTGTAATCCCAGCACTTTGGGAGGCCGAGGTGGGCAGATCACCTGAGATCAGGAATTCGAGAGCAGCCTGGCCAACAAACCCCATCTCTTCTAAAATACAAAATTAGCTGGGTGTATTGGCGGGCGCCTGTAATCCCAGCTACTCGGGAGGCTGAGGCATGAGAACTGCTAGAACCTGGGAGGTGGAGATTGCAGTGAGCCAAGATCATCCCACTGCACTCCAGCCAGGGCGACAGAGAAAGACTGTGTCTCAAAAAAAAAAAAAGAAAGAAAAGAAAAGAAAAAGAAATACCCAATTCTGTCACAGAAAATATATTCTTATTTGCTGGTGGGGAAAAGAGTGGTTGGTAGATGGGAAAAGGGTGCTTTCTTTGCTGATATCCAAAGCGGACACTTTCTCTGCCTATTTGATGATACAAAACTAGCCCTACCACACCAGGCTAAGGGAGAGAAGAGGATCTGTGTCCCACAGAATTCCCCCTATTAGCCTACCTGCCCCATAGCCCCTAACTCTGCTGCTAATCAATTGTGCCAGGTCAGGAAGAAGGAAACTGGAGGGAAAGAAGAAGCCTAATAGATTGAAAATCCTTCAGCAAACATTTATTGAGAGCCTTATAATGGTTAGTGTCTACTGAATTAAACTTACTAGTGTTAAGAAAAATTATCTGAAACATGTTACTAAGGTAAAAAGATGATTGTGTGACTTTTTGCTGTCATGATACAGCATTGACTAGCAAGTCTACTTGTCATCTATCCCTGAAGAGAAACGTGACACTATTTACATAATTAATTAGGGCCCAGACATTGTACAATTCTATAAAGTAATAAGATGTAACACTTTCATTTCCTGTGTGGTAGAGAAGATAATCCCAAAGGTTATGATATTATTACTCTGTGGGACATTAACCCATTTAGTATGTAATTTAGCAATCTTACTTCAATATTTTTCTTTTCCATTGACTATAAAAACTCCAGTTCTTTTTTCTTTCTTTTGAGACAGGGTCTCACATTGTTGCCCAGGCTGGAGTGCAGTGGTTCGAACACGGCTCATTACAGTCTTGACCTCCCACATCCCAGGCTCAAGTGATCTTGCCTCAGTCCCTCAAGCTGGGACTACAGGCATGTGCCACCATGCCCAGCTAATTTTTGTATCTTTTCGTATAGACAGGGTTTTGCCATGTTGCACAGGCTGGTCTGGAACTCCTGGCTAAGCGATCCACCCACCTTGGTCTCCCAAAGTGCTGGGATTACAGGTGTAATCCCACTGTGCCCAGCCCAAACTCTAGTTCTTATATTCTATTTTGAACTGGCTTTGTCATCCTGCTAGTCCCCTCATTAATGAGTTAAATGAAACTCTGACCCATGCTCACTGTCTATTTCAATGAGAATTATGGGGTTCTTTTGTTTTGTTTTGGGTTTTTTTGAGACAGAGTCTCACTCTGTTGCCCAGGCTGGAGTGCAGTGGTGTGATCTTGGCTTACTGCCTCCTGGGTTCAAATTATTCTTTTGCCTCAGCCTCCCAAGTAGCTGGGAATACAGGCACCCGCCACCACTCCCAGCTAATTTTTGTATTTTTAGTAGAGATGGGATTTCATCATGTTGGCCAGACTGGTCTCGAACTCCTGACCTCAAGTGATCCACCCACTTCAGCCTCCCAAAGTGCTGGGATTTACAGGAGTGAGCCACTGTGCCTGGCCAATAATTACATTTTTAACATGCTGATAATTATCCCTGACATTAAGTGTCAGACCCTGGATTAAGTAATTTATAGATCCATGAAACTCCTTTGAGATAGTTTTTTTGTCCCCATTTTCCAGATAAGAAAGTGAAGGCACAAAAAGACAAAAGAATTTTGTCAGTGCCAGTTTTGTGCCAGGAGCTTTACCAAGTTACAGTTTTTTCTCCTTCCCTGGGAGTCCTGTTTATCTATTCATTGATTTTAAAAAAAAAATCTATTGAGCACTTATGATGTGCCAAATACTCTGCTAAGCTGGTAATATAGAACTGTAAAACACATTCTCTGCCCTCTTACGGCTTTTGGTGTGGAAGACAGACGCATAAATAGACAATTATCATTTAAAGAAGTAAAGGAGGAAAACTCTCCAAACCTATTCTGGTTTGGGGGCTGCCTGCAAAAAAAATTAAGTAATTAATTAATTAAACTTTTTTTAAAAATAAAAAGAACTAAGGGAAAGAGAGGGCTCCAGTAGAACAGAGGCAACATCTAACCCTGGCTTGTGGACATGAAGTCAGGGAAGGCTTCCTGTAGTAGGTGACACCTGAGTATTCTAATAGGAATTAATAGGGCTGAAGAAGGTGGTGGGAAGAACCTCAATTCAAAATTTTGATTCTTTTGTGTATTATGAAAGGCTCTTCTTCTGACTCCTGCTTACCTCCCCATTTCACTTCTTCCTTCCTATCACCTACTCCCATTTGGCCATACTTAAGTATTACTGCTTTCTCAAGTACTTTCTCCTTTCCTATTATATTCTTTTGTACCTTCTTCACCCTGTACTTGAAACAACTTTTTCCTCATCCCCACTTGCCACTTACGCATTATCGGGGTTTTTTGTTGTTGTTTTTGTTTGTTTGTTTGTTTGTTTGTTTTTGAGACAGGGTCTTGCTCTGTCACCCAGGATGGTGTGCAGTGGTGCGCTGCAGTCTCAGCCTCCTGGGCTCAAGTGATCCTCCCACCTCAGCCTCCCGAGTTGCTGGGACTGCAGGCACGCATCACCATGCCTGGCTAATTTTTGTATTTTTTGCAGAGCCCAGACGAACTCCTGGGCTCAAGCAATCCTCCTGCCTCAGCCTCCCAAAGTGCTGGGATTACAAGTGTGAGCCACTGTACCCAGCCTGAAAAACATTCCTTTTTAAACCAGGAAAATGGCAAGAATATTCTCTTATATTCTCTATCACTTTTTTTTTTTTGGAGACAGAGTGTTGCTCTGTTGCCCAGGCTGGAGTGCCGTGGCACGATCTCGGCTCACTGTAGCCTCGGCCTCTTGGGTTCAAACGATTCTCCTGCCTCAGCCTCCCAAGTAGCTGGGATTATAGGCATTCACCACCGACCTGGCTAATTTTTGTATTTTTAGTACAGATAGGGTTTCACCATACTGGCCAGGCTGGTTTCAAACTCCTGGCTTCAAGTGATCCACCCACCTTAGACTGCCAAAATGGTGGGATTTCAGGCATGAGCCACTGTGCCCGGCCTTTTATTACTATCTCTGTTAAACATTGTACTAGAGGTTATAGCCAGAACAATAAGTTAAAAAGAAACAAACATTATAAAAATTAAAAAAGAAGAAATAATCTGCATTATCTATTGGTGCTATGATTATGCATGTAGAACATCTAAAAGAGTCTAAAAATAATTATTATAACAAACAAAAGAGTTTATTAAGATTGCTAGACACAAAACTAATGCAACAAAATCATCAGTACTTCTATATGCTGAGAATAAGCAGTTAGACCATGAGATTTTAAAAATATATTATTTGCAATAATATTTTTAAAATATGAAGAACTTGGCTGGGTGCAGTGGCTCATGCCTGTAATCCCAGCACTTTGGGAGGCCAAGGTGGGCAGATCACTTGAGGTCAGGAGTTGGAGACCAGTCTGACCAACATGGTGAAACCCTGTCTCAACTAAAAATATAATTAGCCTGGTGTGGTGGTGTGTGCCTTTAACCCCAGCTACTCTGGAGGCTGAGGCAGGAAAATCGCTTGAATCTGGGAGGTGGAGGTTGCAGTGAGCCAAGACTGTGCCACTGCACTTCAGCCTGGGCAACAGAGCAAGACTCTGTCTCAAAATATATATATATATATGAAGAACTTATAGGGGAAAATTTAACAGAGGATGGGCCATATGTTCAGAGAGAAAATCATAAAACTCTGAGAGATATCAAAGAAGATGTAAACAAAATACACCCTATCATGCACTGGATGATTCAATATTGTGAAGATATCAATTCTTCCCAGTCATTTACATGCTAAATGCAATACCAACCAAAATTTCATCAACTTCATAAAAAAGATTCCAAAATTTAGGTGTAGATGTTCAAATATTCAAAAATAGCCAAGACACTCTTGAAGAACAAAGAGGGAAGACTTGATCTACAAGAAATAAAGACATTATGAAATAATATTAATTGAGGGCCGGGCACTGTGGCTCATGCCTGTAATCCCAGCCCTTTGGGAGGCCGAGGCGGGTGGATCACCTGAGGTCAGGAGTTCGCAACCTGCCTGATCAACATGGAGAAACCACGCCTCTACTAAAAACGCAAAATTAACCAGGCATGGTGGTGCATGCCTGTAATCCCAGCTACTTGGGAGGCTGAGGCAGGAGAATCACTTGAACCTGGGAGGCGGAGGTTGTGATGAGCTGAGATCGCGCCATTGCACTCCAGCCTGGGCAACAAGAGTGAAACTCCATCTCAAAAAAAAAAATTAAAAAAAAAAAGAAATAATACTAATTGAGACAATGAGCATTGGTGCAGGGTGAGACAACTGGGCCACTGAAACAGAATAGACATATTTACTACAAGTCAGAGATGTCACTGCAGACAAGGAAAGGCCAACTTTTGATAACTGGTTCTGGGACAGTGGATATCCATTAAAAGAAACTAATCTTGGCCGGGCGCGGTGGCTCAAACCTGTAATCCCAGCACTTTGGGAGGCCGAGACGGGCGGATCACGAGGTCAGGAGATCGAGACCATCCTGGGAACCCGGTGAAACACCGTCTCTACTGAAAAAAATACAAAAAACTAGCCAGGTGAGGTGGCGGGCGCCTGTAGTCCCAGCTACTCGGGAGGCTGAGGCAGGAGAATGGCGTGAACCCGGGAGGCAGAGCTTGCAGTGAGCTGAGATCCGGCCACTGCACTCCAGCCTGGGCGATAGGGCAAGATTCCGTCTCAAAAAAAAAAAGAAACTAATCTTGACCTCTACTTCATACCATACCTCAAGGTGAAAGACAAAACTAAAAAGCTTTGAACATAAACAGAATATCTTCATGACCTTGGTGGTAGGAAAGGGTTGCTTAAATAAGGCACAAAAAGTACAAACCGTAAAAGAATAAGTTGATAAATATAACCACCTTAAAATTAGGAACTTTTGTTTATCTAAAGACATGATAAAGAAAGTGCAAAGGGGCTGGGTGTGGTAGCTCATGCCTGTAATCCCAGCACTTTGGAAGGCTAAGGTGGGAGGATCACTTGAGCCCAGAAGTTTGAGACCAGCCTGGGCATCATAGCAAGACCTCATCTCTACAAAAATAAGTTTAAAAAAAAAAAAAAAAAACCCTGCAAGGGTAAAACCACCTACTCAAGCCTCAGCCATGGTGGACACCCTACGACACCTAGGTGGTATAGCCTACTACACCCCTAGGTTCCTTGGTATAGCCTATTTCTCCTAGGCTACAAACCTGTAGAGCATGTTACTATACTGAATACTTTAAGCAATTGTAACACAACGGAAGTATTTGTGTATCTTAAGAAATCTAGGATTTGCTGGGAAGATGGCCGAATAGGAACAGCTCCGATCTGCAGCTCCCAGCGAGACTGATGCAGAAGGTGCGTGATTTCTGCATTTCCAACTGAGGTACCCAGTTTATCTCATTGGGACTGGTTGGGCAGTGGGTGCAGCCCACGGAGGGCAAGCTGAAGCAGGGTAGGGCATCACCTCACCCAGGAAGTACAAGGGGTCAGGGGATATCCCCCACTAGTCAAGGGAAGCTGTGAGGGACTGTACCCTGAGGAACAGTGCACTCAAGCCCAGATATTGCACTTTTCCCAAGGTCTTCACAACCTGTAGACCAGGAGATTCCCTCCGGTGCCTATGCCACCAGGGCGCTGGGTTTCAAGCACAAAACTGGGCAGCCATTTGGGCAGACACCGAGTTAGCTGCTGCAGGAGTTTGTTTGTTTGTTTGTTTGTTTCTTCATACCCCAGTGGCACCTAGAACACCAGCGAGACAGAATCGTTCACTCCACAGGCTGGGAGCGGTGGCTCACGCCTGTAATCCCAGCACTTTGGGAGGCCTAGGTGGGCAGATCACAAGGTCAGGAGATCGAGACCAGCCTGACCAACATGGTGAAACCCTGTCTCTACTAAGTAAAAATTAGCCGGGCGTGGAGACGCGCACCTGTAATCCCAGCTATTCGGGAGGCTGGGTCAGGAGAATCGCTTGAACCCGGGAGGCAGAGGTTGCAGTGAGCAGAGATAGAGTCTGTCTCAAAAAAAAAAAAAAAAAAAACAGAATCGTTCACTCCCCTGGAAAGGGGCTGAAGCCAGGGAGCCAAGTGGTCTGGCTCGGTGGGTCCCACCCCCACAGAGCTCAGCAAGCTAAGATCCACTGGCTTGAAATTCTCACTGCCAGCACAGCAGTCTGAGGTCGACCTGGGACGCTTGAGCTTGGTAGTGGGAGGGGTGTCTGCCATTGCTGAGGCTTGAGTAGGTGGTTTTACCCTCACAGTGTAAACAAAGCCGCAGGGAAGTTCAAACTGGGTGGAGCCCACCGCAGCTCAGCAAGGCTGCTATGGCCAGACTGCCTATCTAGATTCCGCTCCTCTGGGCAGGGCATCTCTGAAAAAAAAGGCAGCAGCCCCAGTCAGAAACTTATAGATAAAACCCCTGGCCTCCACAGTGGCTCACGCCTGTAATCCCAGCACTTTGGGAGGCCAAGACGGGTGGAGCATTTGAAGTCTAAGACTAACATGGTGAAACCCCATCTCTACTAAAATACAAAAAAAATTAGCCAGGCGTGGTGACAGATGCCTGTAATCCCAGCTACTCGGGAGGCTGAGGGAGGAGAATTGCTTGAACCCAGGAGGTGGAGGTTGCAGTGAGCCGAGATTGTGCCATTGCACTCTAGCCTGGGTGACAGAGTGCAATGTCTCAAAAAAAAAAAAAAAAAAAATCTCCCTGGGACAGAGCACCTGGGGGAAAGGGTGGCTTGGGCACGGCTTCAGCAGACTTAAACATCCCTGCCTGATGGCTCTGAAGAGAACTCCCAGGACAACATTTGAGCTCTGATAAGGGTCAGACTGCCTCCTCAAGTGGGTCCCTGACACCTATGTATCCTGACTGGGAGACACCTCCCATAGGGGCCAACAGACACCTCATACAGGAGAGCTCTTGCTGGCATCTGATGGATGCCCCTCTGGGACGAAGCTTGTTCCAGAGGAAGGAACAGGCAGCAGTCTTTGCTGTTCTGCAGCCTCCAGGGGTGATACCCAGGAAAACAGGCTCTGGAGTGGACCTCCAGCAAACTCCAGGAGACTTGGAGTAGAGGGGCCTGACAGTTAGAAGGAAAACTAACAAACAGAAAGGAATAACATCAACATCAACATCAACAAAAAGACGTCCACTCAGAGACCCCATCCGAAGGTCACCAACATCAGAGACCAAAGGTAGAGAAACCAACGCAAAAGGCTGAAAATTCCAAAACCAGAATGCCTCTTCTCCTCTAAAGGATCACAACTCCTCGCCAGCAAGGGAACAAAACTGGACAGAGAATGAGTTTGACGAATTGACAGAAGTAGGCTTCAAACTCCTCCGAGCTAAAGGAGCATGTTCTAACCCAATGCAAGGAAGCTAAGAACATTGAAAAAAGGTTAGATGAATTGCTGACTAGAATAATCAGTTTAGAGAAGAACATAAATGACCTGATGGAGCTGAAAAACACAGCACAAGAACTTCGTGAAGCATACGCAAGTATCAATAGCCGAACTGATCAAGAAGAAGAAAGGATAACAGAGATTGAAGATCAACTTAATGAAATAAAGAGAGAAGACAAGATTAGAGAAAAAAGAATGAAAAGAAACAAACAAAGCCTCCAAGAAATATGGGACTATGGCCGGGCGCAGAGGCTCAAGCCTGTAATCCCAGCACTTTGGGAGGCCGAGACGGGTGAATCACGAGGTCAGGAGATCGAGACCATCCTGGCTAACACGGTGAAACCCCATCTCTACTAAAAAATACAAAAAACTAGCTGGGCGAGGAGGCGGGCGCCTGTAGTCCCAGCTACTTGGGAGGCTGAGGCAGGAGAATGGCGTGAACCCAGGAGGCAGAGCTTGCAGTGAGCTGAGATCCGGCCACTGCACTCCAGCCTGGGCAACAGAGCAAGACTCCATCTCAAAAAAAA
>NW_016807077.1:94857-96606 GCF_001698545.2 Rhinopithecus bieti
ACCAATGGAACAGAACAGAGCCCTCAGAAATAATACCACACATCTACAACCATCTGATCTTTGACAAACCTGAAAAAATAAGAAATGGGGAAAGCATTCCCTATTTAATAAATGGTGCTGGGAAAACTGGCTAGCCATATGTAGAAAGCTGAAACTGGATCCCTTCCTTACACCTTATATAAAAATTAAGATGGATTAAAGACTTAAATGTTGGACCTAAAACTATAAAAACCCTAGATGAAAACTTAGCAATACCATTCAGGACATAGGCACGGGCAAGGACTTCATGTCTAAAACACCAAAAGCAATGGCAACAAAAGCCAAAATTGACAAATGGGATCTAATTAAACTAAAGGGCTTCTGCACAACAAAAGAAACTATCATCAGAGTGAACAGGCAACCTACAGAATGGGAGAAAATTTTTGCAATCTATCCACCCGACAAAGGGCTAATATCCAGAATCTACAAAGAACTTAAACAAATTACAAGAAAAAAACAACGAGAACACATGGACACAGTGAGGGGAACATCACACACTGGGGTCTGTCAGGGGGTGGGGGTCTAGGGGAGGGATAGCATTAGGAGAAATACTTAATGTAGATGACGGGTTGATGGGTGCAGCAAACCACCATGACAAGTGTATACCTGCATAACAAACCTGCACGTTCTGCATATGCACCCCAGAACTTAAAGTATAATAAAAATTTAAAAAAGAGATCTAAACATAGAAAAGGTGCAGTAAAAATATGGTATAGTCGATTTTAAAAGGTATACCTGTAGAGTGTGTACTTCATGAATGGAGCTTGAAGGACTTGATGTTGCTCTGAGTGGGTCAGTGAGTCAGTGGTAAGCAAATGTGATGGCCTAAGACATTACTGTACACTACTGTGGACTTTATCAACACTGTTCACTTAGGCTGCACTAAATTTATGCAAAAACATTTTTCTTTCTTCAATAATAAATTAACCTTAGCTTCCTGCTAAAAAAAAAAAAAAGTGAAAAGGTAATATTTATGTGTTCTGTGTTCAGGAAACCAGGAGGAATGGATTTGGCTGAAACTGGAATACATGGGTAGATAAGGCTAGAGAGATAGGCAGGAGCCAAGCCAACAATACCAGGCTACCACCAATTGCTGGGGTAGGCAAGAGCAGGCAGCATCCTGGGTGTTTGGAGCTTCTTTTCATGTTCCCTAAGTTGGAGTGTGTTGGGGGGGATGATACAGGGGGAAATTCTGATTAAGACTTACATCTATTCCTTTGCCTTCTTTTCAAGAAGTCATACTTAATGTCCATCCCTCCTGGACAGGGTCTGTTCTGTTTGCTGCTAAGCTCCTTTCTTATCTCTCTCACCTACTGAACATGTACTGTGTTCTGGGAGCTTTGAATGCATCATCTTGTTTATCCTCATGAGATGGTCTAATAATGAAGAAAGCATGTTTTGGCATTCAACTCACCTGGGTTTGAGTCCCAGCTCTGCCTTTTACCAGCTGGATGTCTTTGAGCAGCTCAGTTCACTGTTCTGTGCTTCTGTGTCCTCATCTGCAAAATGGGAATGATGGCTATTTCTTCAGAGTGCCTTCCCTCCCTTTTTTTCTTTCCCTCCCTCCCTTCCTTCCTCCCTCCCTCCTTCCCCCCTCCTTCTCTCCTTTCTTCTTTCTTTCTCTTTCTCTTTCTTTTCTTCTCTTTCTCTCTCTCTTTCTTTCTTTCCTTCCTTCCTTCTTTCCTTTTTTCCTTCTTTCTTTCTTTCTTT
>NW_016807077.1:97518-111676 GCF_001698545.2 Rhinopithecus bieti
CTTTTTTCCTTCCTTCCTTCCTTCCTTCCTTCCTTCCTTCCTTCCTTCCTTCCTTTTCTTCCTTCCTTCCTTCCTTCCTCTCTCTCTCTCTCTCTGTCTGTCTTTCAACAGGGTCTTGCTATATTACACAGTCTTGTCTCAAACTCCTGGACTCAGGCAATCCTCCCAGCTTGGCCTCCCAAAGTGCTAGGATTACAGGCCTGAGCACCTGGCCTGGACTTTCTTCAGACTTTTCACAGGGTACTAGTGAGAAAAAAATACATGGACTCTGCTTACTTAATACTGTGCCTGGCACATTACAAGCTCTTCACACACGTTATTGCTATTATTCCACATCCTAAGGGGGAAGTGCCTTTGAAGGGTCCACGCTCTTTTATTACCCAAATTAGGCCAGGTTGCTTAAACTGCCATTCTCCAGTAGCTAAAAACAGGGGTGGGAGAGCCCGGTCCTCTGAAGTCCAGCTGGGCACACGGCCAGTCTCTGGCCCATCCCTGCTCCTGCTGCCCTGGCAAGGCCTCCCTTACCCACTGGGGCTGCACCAGCACTGGCCCCAGCTCAGCTTCCTGTCTCCCTTATCTTCCTCCAGCATGTGCTCTCCGGAGTAGGAAACACTACCGCTTGCTTCCTTCATTTCCCTTTGCTCAACAGGACCCTCATTCTTTAGGTCTCAGTCAAATCCCAGCTGCTGGCCTGGTGCCCACTCTGTGATTTTCTACACCTCAGCACCCAGCCCAGATTCAGTGTAGGCCCTGGCTCCAACAGCAGCATTTCTCTTTTCTTCCCTACCCCCATCCCTGCGTTTAGAATGAGAAAATGCTCAAGTTGCCCCTCTCCCAACACTGTTTTTATTTTCTCTGTTCCCTGGGGCTCCATACTTCCATCTTCTTTTTTTTTTTTTGAGACAGAGTCTTGCTCCGTTGCTCAGGATGGAGTGCAGTGGCAGGATCTTGACTCACTGTAAGCTCCACCTCCCAGGTTCAAGTGATTCTCCCACCTCAACCTCCTGAGTAGCTGGGATTACAGGTGTGCCACCATGCCCAGCTAATTTTTGTATTTTTAGTAGAGACGGAGTTTTACCATGTTGCCCAGGCTGGTCTCAAACTCCTGGCCTCAGGTGATCCATCCACCTTGGCCTCCCAGAGTGCTGGGATTACAGGCATGCCCAGTCCCATACTTTCTGAGTTCAAATCCTCACTCTGCACTCCTAAGCTGTGTGACCTTGGGCTACTTACTTAACTATTTTTCTGGGCTTTAATTTTTTCTTTCTTTTTTTTTTTTTTTTTTTGTACAGAGGAAGCAGAGAAGGTTTCATCAGGTTATCCAGGTTAGTCTCAAACTCCTGGGCTCGAGGGATCCTTCTGCCTGGGCCTCCCAAAATGCTGGGATTACAGGCATAAGCCGCCATGCCCAGTTTTTTTGGTGGTTGTTTTGTTTTGTTTGAGACAGGGTCTCTTTCTGTCACCCAGGCTGGGGTGCAGAGGCACAGACATAGCTCACTGCAGCCTTGACGTTTTGACATCCTGGGCTCAAGCCATACTCCTGCCTCAGCCTCCCGAGTAGATGGGACCACAGGTGTGTACCACCATGCCTGGCTAATTTAAAAAAAATTTTTTTTGTAGAGATGGAGTCTCATATGTTGCCATGCTGGTTACTGATTTACAGGCATGAGCCACTACACCCAGCCAGCTTTATTTTTTTTTTTTTTGTCTGTAACATGGAAACAATGAGCATGGTCTGCCCCAGAGAAAGTGATTAAAGGCCTAGCACATAGTATGAATTTTAAGAATGTTTTATAACATATATATTAAACATTCAAGCATGTTGGAGGTATGTGTTCAAAAATGTATTGATGAAGAGTGATCAAAATAACTTTTGAGACACTGTGTGGGGGGTTAAATTCACAAACTTTGGCACCAGAGAGAGAGAAAGTTTCAAATTATAGCTTTTGCTGTGTGACCTTAGGTAAGTCACTTAACCTCTCTGAGCCTCAGTTTCTTTATCAGTAAAATGGTGATGCTAGTGAAACCCATTTTATAGGGCTAACATAAGAATAAAGTAAGATTATTTATGTAAAGAGCTGAGCACTGTTCCTGGCCTGAAATAAGTGTTACCTATAATAATGGTATTATTGTCTCACTGTTCAATTTTCAGGGCTCTAGGATATGAGAGGGGTGTTTGGAAAATAGCTATTGCTGCTGCCATTTGTCCATGATGGATCTTAACCTGATTAGAAAGGCCTCGATGTGACTGGCCCCCTGGGATTACAAATCCCAGCACTTTGGAAGGCCAAGGTGGATGGATTACTTGAGGTCAGGAATTCGAGACCAGCCTGGCCAACATGATGAAACCCTATCACTACTAAAAATGCAAAAATTAGCCAGGCGTAGTGGCACCTACCTGTAAATCCCAGCTACTTGGGAGGCTGAGGCAGGAGAATTGCTTGAATCCAGGAGGCGGAGGTTGCACGCTGCAGAGATCATACCGTTGCACTCCTGCCTGGGCAACAGAGCGAGACTCCATCTCAAAAAACAAAAAGGAAAGAAAGAAAGAAAAGCAAAGAAAGCCCTTGATGTTATGAGCTCTGTATAAGATAATGTGGGCAAAAGTGGACCCAGACCCTACCCACTTAGATCGAAGGCTCACAGCATTCAATTCCAAATTGGTTCAATCATACACTCTCTCTCTTACCCATCCCAAAGTACCCTTCAAGCCTTCAAGGGAGAAAGAAGTCAAAGCAAAAATATGCACAACCTCGCTAAGAATCAGATCAGTGCAAACTAAAACCAAAGAGAAATGCCATTTTACACCCAACCATCTGATAATGCCAAGAGCTGGCAAGGATGTGAAGCGAGGGAATTCTCATACGCTGCTGGGAATGTAAATTGGCACAACCTTTTTGTAAAATAGTTTGGCAATATCTAGTAAAACTGAAGATGCATATACCTTATTACTCAGAAATTCCACTCTCAAGTTTGCACCTACAAAAACTCCCACATATGCACAAGGACTCGCGTATGAGAATGTTCATACCAGCACTGTTTGTAATAGCAAAAAACTGGAAAAAAACTTAAATGTTCAGCAACAAGAGAATGGATACATAAATAATAATCTATTCCCAAAATTTATTTATTTTTTTTTTTTGAGACAGGGTCTCGCTCTGTTGCCCAGGCTGGAGTGCAGTGGCATGATTATGGCTCACTGCAGTCTCATCCTCCCGGGCTCAAGCAATCCTCCTACCTCAGCCTCCTGAGTAGCTGGGACCACAGGCACACCCCACCACATCCAGCTAATTTTATTTTATTTTTGTAGAGATGGGGGTCTCACTATGTTGCCCAGGCTGGTCTTGAACTCCTGGGCTCAAGTGATCCACCCACCTTGGCCTCCCAAAGTGCTGGGATTATACCTCCTCAGCCGGAATATTTTAAAGCAGTGAAAATGAATGGTCTACACATAGCCACATGAATGAATCTTATTAATATATTAAGTGAAAAAAGCAAAATGTATAGAGGAATACATACATTTTAATATCATTTATATAAAGCTTAAAATATATGAAATACCACTATCTATTGTTTAGGGATATATACATAAGTAGTGTAAGTATATAGAAATATAAGGAAATGAAAAATATCAAATCTTCATTTTCATTTGAAGTGGTTACTTCAGGGGCTGTGGCAGGGAGAGAGAGATGCAACTGAGGAGGAGCCCATAGGGGGCTTCAACTATATTAGTAATATTGTATTTCTTATGTTGGGTGGTGGGGATAGGTATGTTTGAAATGTAATCCTTTAAGCATGAAATAACTCATCAGAAATGAAATATTTCAGGCTGCACACAATGACTCACGCTTGTAATCCCAGCACTTTGGGAGGCTGAAGTGAGCAGATCACCTGAGGTCAGGAGTTTGAGACCAACCAGTCCAACATGGTGAAACCCCATCTCTACTAAAAATACAAAAATTAGCCAGGTGTGGTGGCAGGTGCCTGTAATGCCAGCTACTCGGGAGACTGAGGCAGGAGAATCACTTGAATCCAGGAGGCGGAGGCTGCAATGCGCCGAAATCATGCCACTGCACTACAGCCTGGGAGACAGAGCAACACTCCATCTCAAAAAAAAAAAAAGAAAAGAAAAAGAAAAAAGAAATGTTCCATAATTTTTAATAAAAGTCAAGACAATATAAACTGGTAGTGATTTAAGTCATTCTACTTTTCCTGAGGCCCAGGGCAGGAAAACAAGGTTCCTATCCCTCTTCCAACTAGACCATTTTGATAAGCTGCAAAAAGAAAAGACTTTGATGCTATCTATATCTTAGCCAGTTTGCAAGAGCTGAGAGGTGAGCATGGAAGCTCTTGCATATATTCAGTTCAGAGAATGGGTGCCTAGTTTATGTCCAGACTTTGTCCCAGATTTCACTATGACGTCAACTTTCCAGGGAGAAGTATATAAAATAAAAGTTAAAATCCCCTCAGTACTTTACCCAATCCCATTCCCCAGAGGTAATCTCTATTGACAGTACCCCTTTGGACATTTTCCCTATGTATAGACAAATACACAAATACACACAGAAAGTTAATTTTGGCCAGGTGCAGTGGCTCCTGCCTATACCAGAGGATCGCTCGAGTGCAGAAGTTCAAGACCAGCCTGGGCAACATAGCGAGACCTTGTCTCTAGTAAAAATCAAAAAAATTAGCTGGGTGTGGTGGCACAGTGGCACATACCTGTAGTCTCAGCTACTCAGGTGGTTGAGGTGGGAGAATCACTTGAGCCTTGGAGGTCAAGGCTGCAATGAGCTATGATTGCTTCACTACACTACAGCCTGAGTGACAGAGCAAGACCCTGTCTCAAAGAAATAATAATTACATATATATATATATAAGGATGAAATTATATATGTATTATTTGAACAGAAGTGAAATATTTTCTTTTTTTTTTTCAGACAGAATCTTGCTGCATCACCCAGGCTGGAGTGCAGTGGTGCAATCTCAGCTCTCTGGAACCTCCACCTCCCAGGTTCAAGCGATTCTCATGCCTCAGTCTCCCAAGTAGCTGGGATTACAGCCATGCACCACCATGCCCAGCTAATTTTTGTATTTTTAGTAGAGACATTCGCCTTGTTAGCCAGGCTGGTCTCAAACTCCTGGCCTCAAGTGATCCACCCACCTCAGCCTCCCAAAGTGCTGGGATTACCGGCGTGAGCCACTATGCCCAGTCAGAAGTGAAGTTTTTTAATTAAAATTTTTATTTTATTATTATTATATTTATTTATTTATTTATTGAGACAGAGTCTCACTCTGTTACCCAGGCTGGAGTGCAATGGCATGAACTCGGCTCATGGCGACCTCTATCTCCCGAGCTCAAGCGATTCTCCTACCTCAGTCTCCCAAGTACCTGGGATTACAGGCTCATGCCATCACACCCAGCTAATTTTTTTGTATTTTTCATAGAGATGGCATTTCACCATGTTGGCCAGGCTGATCTCGAGCTCCTGACCTTGTGATCCGCCTGCCTCGGCCTCCCAAACTGCTGGGATTACAGGCGTGAGCCACCGTGCCTGACCAAGAAACAAGTTGTTTAGTGGTTCTGTGTGTGGTTGACACATAAATGGTCCTAAACTGTTCATAATATTCTGCAACTTATTCTTGGACATCTATGTACATCATAACTATCTCAGTCATTCACTTTGCTGATATTTATTATGTGATGTGCACTCTTCCAGGGAGACTATTGCACAAGATAAACGTCCTCCTTCCTCATAGAGATTACATTCTGGTGAAACATTCAAACAATAAGCATGTAAATAAATAATATAATTTCATGTAGTACTAAGTAATATGATGAAAATAAAGTGGGGGCCGGGCGCGGTGGCTCAAGCCTGTAATCCCAGCACTTTGGGAGGCCGAGACGGGTGGATCACGAGGTCAGGAGATCGAGACCATCCTGGCTAACACGGTGAAACCCCGTCTCTACTAAAAAATACAAAAAACTAGCCGGGCGAGGTGGCGGGCGCCTGTGGTCCCAGCTGCTCGGGAGGCTGAGGCAGGAGAATGGCGTAAATCCGGGAGGTGGAGCTTGCAGTGAGCTGAGATCTGGCCACTGCACTCCAGCCTGGGAAACAGAGCGAGACTCCGTCTCAAAAAGAAAAAAAGAAAAAAAAAAAGAAAAGAAAGTGGGGATTGGGCAGGGGAGGGTGTACTTTTTTTTAACTATTATATAGTATTCACAGTATGGATTAACATAGCTTGGGGGAGTGACTTTAAAACTTTTCTACTTGCTTCCTAGAGTAAGGAACACACTGCTATCCAGAACTCATCATAGAAACATACACACAAAACCAAAGCACACATGTACAACTGAGCAAATATTTCATGATATAACACTTTCTCTTACTAAGGGTGATGCACTGAACTTTTGTATTCTGTTCTATTTCATTTTTTTTTTTTTTTTGAGACGGAGTCTTGCTCTGCCGCCCAGGCTGGAGTGCAGTGGCCGGGTCTCAGCTCACTGCAAGCTCCGCCTCCTGGGTTCACCCCATTCTCCTGTCTCAGCCTCCCGAGTAGCTGGGACTACAGGCGCCCGCCTCGTCGCCCGGCTAGTTTTTTGTATTTTTTAGTAGAGACGGGGTTTCACCGTGTTAGCCAGGATGGTCTCGATCTCCTGACCTCGTGATGCGCCCGTCTCGGCCTCCCAAAGTGCTGGGATTACAGGCTTGAGCCACCGCGCCCGGCCCTATTTCATTTTTTAAAAATGGTAACCATGACCTGCTAAATTGTTTTCATTGTCCACTAATAAATTATGACCTCAGTTTCAAAAATATTGCTTTAGGTAACCAATCATCTTCTGAGATTTATACAGATTGCTCATAATTCTCTCCTATTTAAAAAAAATTGTTGCAGTGAACTGCTTTACAGTCATTTTATGACTACTTCTGAGACCAAGATCCTTGATTACGTAATTGCTATTTACTTAAAATTCTGGTAAAATGTAGCCATTATACTGGAAAACTAAATTTTAATCTTGGATCTGTCATCACCATGATATATAAACTCTGGGCAAGTCCCTGCACCTGTGGACCTCCATTTCCCCATCAGCAACCTGCTGATCCTACATCCAGGAGTGTGCTCTAAGTTGACAGTAGATGCCCCACCCCCTGCGTCAGCGCCAGCAGGACTTCTCACCAAGCCCTTCTCCCCCTTTTCCGCTCCCTGTTCCTGGTTCCTAGGAAGCAGCCCATGGAGGAGGGAAAAGGCAGGTCTGGGCAGGAGGGCGCAATGAAGGGCGGGGCAGAGGGAGGGTAGGAGGGAGGCCAGCCCCCTAGTAGGAAATGAGACACAGTAGGAATAACACTTTATAAGCCCGACACCCTCTTCCTCCTCCCATCTCCTGGCCTTCTTCCATCCTCCTCTGCCCAGACTCCGCCCCTCCCAGACGGTCCTCACTTCTCTTTTCCCTAGACTGCCGCCAGTGGAGCCCCAGCCTGCCGGAGCCAGGAACCCAGGTCCAGAGCCTCAACTTCAGGATGTTGACAACATTACTGCCGATACTGCTGCTGTCTGACTGGGCCTTTTGTAGCCAAGACGCCTCAGATGGTGAGTCGGGGGCACATCTCCTGCCTCAGGATGGTTCTGGAGAATCTCATTCTATCTGGGTACGTGGCAAGACCACAGGATAGCTTATCTCATAGCATCTGTGTCTGCAGCTGGCTAGATCGCTCTACAGGGCAGGCAGAGTCTTGGGGACTGGTTTGTGTCTCAAAGCCAAGGTGAGTTAGTACATTTAAGCCCTTGAAAAGGGGGAGATGAAAGAGGCTAGGGGAAACAGGATGACTGGAAACATGAGAAAGAAACCAGCAGAGAGGGTAGGAGAATCAGCCTCAGGGAGAGGGGAGAAAGGGGAACTAAGGGTGATGGTAGATAGGGGTACATCTAGGAGAGACGGGAAGAGGCTCAGATGAGAAGAGAAATGGAGGGAATGGGAAGACACTGGGAAAACGGATGGAAGAACTGAGGGAAGACTGGGGCAGAGAGAGGTGAAGGGAGGCTAGGGAAAATGGAAGAAGACTGGATGCAGCTGGTGAAACTGGAGAGAAAGAGATGCTGTGCCTAATAGAACTTATGGGCGATCAGGCTGCCTGAAGTGGCCCTGTTTAAGCAGAAAAGGGAGTTATTACCCTCCCTTATAATTGCACAGGGGCCTCCTTTTCCCTCTCTCACAGTCCCCATAGCTTCAGTCTCCCCCTCAGAGAGGCAGCAAATAATAACCAGTATTCAATGGGTGCTCACTATGGTTAATACATGGATTGACCCATTTAACTCACACAAACCCCGAAAGGTGGGTAATATTATTACTATCTCCATTTTACAGAGGAGGAAGTTGGGTCACAGAGTAGTTAAGGACCATGTCTAGGGTTATCCATAAATATACTTATTCACATCTGCAGATACAACGCACAACTTCTCAAATGCAAACACAGACAGGACCCACTCACACACACAGATTTACAACCCTGGACTCATCCAAATGTGCTCTGGGCATCAACTCTGTGCCAGGCTCTTTTCTGAGTGTAGGAAGCAGAGATCACCAGGCATGGTTCCATAGCCTAGAGGCGTCCATTGTAGCCTGTGTGTGTTTGAAGACAGTCAGGTAGAATCTAGTGAGATATTCACTAATATATGGTGGTCTGGGATCACTGAAACAGACCCACTGTGTCTCGTGGGGCATCAGAAAAAAATTTCCAAGGAGAGGGCAACTGAGCTGGGTCTTTTTTTTTTTTTTTTTTTTTGAGATGGAGTCTCAGGCTGTCACCCAGGCTGGAATACAGTGGCACAATCTCAGCTAACTGCAACCTCCACCTCCCAGGTTCAAGCGATTCTCCTGCCTCAGCCTCCTGAGTAGCTGGGACTACAGGCATATACCACCACGCCTGGCTAATATTTGTACTTTTAGTACAAATATGGGTTTCGCCAGGTTGGCCAGGCTGGTCTTGAATCCCTGACCTCAAGTGATCCACCCGCCTCGGCCTCCCAAAGTGCTGAGATGACAGGCATGAGCCACTGCTCCCAGTCTCTAAGCTGGGTCTTAAATCATGAATAAACTCCGCTAGGCAGAAAAAGGGAGGCAGAGCAATCCTGACATGCTCTTCATGTGTCAGCCAAAGGCAGCATGAGGAACCCCAACTAGTTTGATAAATAAGCAGTGGGAAGCGGCCAGAAAAGGCAGCAGGGGCCAGGTATCTGGCAGCCTTGAATGCCAGGCTAAAGACTCTGGACTTGATCCTGTGGGGAGGCAGTGTAGCAGAATGGCTAAGCGTACTGGACTTGACTGCCTACATGCAAACCTTGGCTCTGCCGCACTATCTCTGCCTCAGTTTCCCATGTAGACTGGGGTTAATAATAGTAGCTACTGCATTAAGCCATTGGGGAAAGGCACAAAGATAATAATGTATGTAAAGCCCATTGCCCAGGTTATAATAAGCACTTAATGGACATTGGCTATGATTATTTTTGATTAATGAAGGGGAGGAGGTTATGGCACTGGAAGATTTTAAGAAGGAAAAGGACATGATATCATCACTGGGTCAGGTGGAGGTCGGAATAGAGAATGGAGAGATGTAGAAAGGTACTACCCCTGTCCAGATGAGACGGGTGAATCCTGAATCAGGGCAGTGGAAGAGGAGACAGAGAACAGGCGATGGAACTCGGATTTTATTCAGGTCAGGATTTGTTAACCATTTGTTCCGTTGGTTAACAGGAAACGGGGGGAGGGAGAGCCGAGGGTGAAAAAGGAGGCAGAAAGGAGTGTCTCTTCCACTGCAGGCCTCAGTTTCCTCATCTGTAAAACGGAGATAATAATCCGTGTCCTGCCCTCCTGGCAGAGTTACTGTGAGCGTCAAATGGGAGAAGCGGTGGGAGGGCACATTATAGTTTATGAAGGGTCGAGAAGGTGGGCGGCCAGCCTCAAGGTAGGGGGTTATTATCTTCCGCTGCCCGCCGCCCCCTCCCACGCCGGCCCAGGCTGACGCTGACTCTGACCGCAGGCCTCCAAAGCCTTCACATGCTCCAGATCTCCTACTTCCGCGACCCCTATCACGTGTGGTACCAGGGCAACGCGTCGCTGGGGGGACACCTGACGCACGTGCTGGAAGGCCCAGGCACCAACGCCACGATCCTCCAGCTGCAGCCCTTGCAGGAGCCCGAGAGCTGGGCGCGCATGCAGAGTGGCCTGCAGTCCTACCTGCTAGAGTTCCACGGCCTCGTGCGCCTGGTGCACCAGGAGCGGACCTTGGCCTGTGAGTGGGCGCGCAGCGGAGGCGGGGTCTGGGCGGGACTGGTGGGGGCGGGGCCTGACTGGTGGAGGCGGGCTGGGGCTTGCAGGAACCGGGCCGCCACTGGAGCTCGGTGGCGCCTGGGCCTTTGAAAATGCTGGGTGGGGGCTGGAGAGAGGCAGGTGTCCCCGCTAAGAAAGCCCCGACTTGGGCGGTCGGCCTGCTGGCATAACCTCTTGGGGTAGACCCTGTTGGGGGGCCCTCACACCGTGACCCCGAAGGTCCCCTGAAAACTCCTCACCCCTCACCTCACAGTCCTCCAACCCCTTTTCTTCATAGATCCCCGTCCTTCTCTTCCCACACCCCCAGCACTTCACTCTCCACCGTCCAGCCACCTCTCCTCATACAAGCTGATGACTTCGCTCTTAGCTCCACTCATGACCCCAACTCCTCCCCCAAAGACCCCAGTTTCTTCTCTCAAAGCCCCACTCCCTCCCCGTCACAACCCCAACTCCTTCTTCTCAAAGACCCTAGTTTCTTTTCTCAAAGTACCACTCCGTCCCCCACCCGGATCATAGCCTTTAACTCCTTTCTCTCCTAGTCCCCCACCGCACCCACCTTTTTTTTTTCTTTCTGAGACAGAGTCTTGCTCTGTCGTCCAGACTGGAGTGCAGTGGCCCGATCTCGGCTCACTGCAACCTCCGCCTCCCGGGTTCAAGTGATTCTTCTGCCTCAGCCTCCCAAGTAGCTGATATTACAGGCGCTCGCCACCGCGCCCGGCTAATTTTTTGTATTTTTAGTAGAGATGGGGTTTCGCCATGTTGGCCAGGCTTGTCTGGAACTCCTGACCTCAGGCGATCCACCGCCCTGGCTTCCCAAAGTGCTGGGATTATAGGTGTGAGTCACTGCCCCCCGCCGCCCAACCCCCATTTTTTTTTTCTATCACCAGTTGATCAAGGCCTGACAATTCCCTTTTTTCATCATAGTCCCTGGCCCCTTCTTTCTCAGCCTGTAACAGTCTAACCACAAACCCCTCCTCACAGCCCCAGGCCCTTCTCCCTGACCTATAGACTCCCCTCTCCTCACAGCACTGACTCTCACCTTCCTATGTTCTTTTCCCCTTGCTGGGCCTCCTCCCACACCTGGCATCCTCTCTGCACAGTCCCCTGACCCTGACTCTCTATCCACAGTTCCTCTGACCATCCGCTGCTTCCTGGGCTGTGAGCTGCCTCCCGAGGGCTCTAGAGCCCATGTCTTCTTCGAAGTGGCGGTGAACGGGAGTTCCTTTTTGAGTTTCCGGCCGGAGACAGCCTTGTGGCAGGCAGACACCCAGGTCCCCTCCAAAGTGGTCACCTTCATCTTGCAGCAGCTCAATGCCTACAACCGCACTCGTTATGAACTGCGGGAATTCCTGGAGGACACCTGTGTGCAGTATGTGCAGAAACATATTTCCACAGAAAACATGAAAGGTATGATGGGACTGGGGCCCAGGCCTGCAAGCTGGGGAGAGGGCGGGTTCCAGACAAATGGATGGACCTGAAGAATGGATGCCTAGAGCAACAAGAGGCCCACAGATGGGGATTTGGGACAGAACACACTCAACTTCAGTCAGTTGGTAAACGGGTCCCTTTCTTTTTTTTTTTTTGAGACAGAGTCTGGCTCTGTCGCCCAGGCTGGAGTGCGGTGGCCGGCTCTCAGCTCACTGCAAGCTCCGCCTCCCAGGTTCACGCCATTCTCCTGCCTCCGCCTCCCAAGTAGCTGGGACTACAGGCGCCCACCACCTCGCCCAGCTAGTTTTTTGTATAATTTAATAGAGACGGGGTTTCACCGTGTTAGCCAGGATGGTCTCGATCTCCTGACCTTGTGATCCGCCCGTCTCGGCCTCCCAAAGTGCTGGGATTACAGGCTTGAGCCACCTCGCCCGGCCAAATGGGTCCCTTTCCCCTGGGGCAGAAATGCTTTGGGGTTTGACTCAAATCATGGACTCCTTGGGGGGTCTATTCTTCGGGCTAACTCTCTGCATGTTCTGCAGGGAGCCAAACAAGCCGCTCCTACACTTCGCTGGTCCTGGGCGTCCTGGTGGGCAGTTTCATCATTGCTGGTGTGGCTGTAGGCATCTTCCTGTGCACAGGTGGACGGCGATGTTGATTACTCTCCAGCCCCCTCAGAAGGGGCTTGGCTGATGGAGGCTGGCAAGGGAAAGTTTCAGCTCACTGTGAAGCCAGACTCCCCAACTGAAACACCAGAAGGTTTGGAGTGACAGCTCCTTTCTTCTCCCACATCTGCCCACTGAAGATTTGAGGGAGGGGAGATGGAGAGGAGAGGTGGACAAAGTACTTGGTTTGCTAAGAAACTAAGAACGTGTATGCTTTGCTGAATTAGTCTGATACGTGAATGTTTATCTATCTTTGTGGAAAACAGATAATGGAGTTGGGGCAGGGGGCCTATGGCCCATCCTCCAAAGATAGACAGAATCACCTGAGGCATTCAAAAGCTGTAACCAAATAAACAAATCATCCACAATCAAAATGCGACATTCAATGCTTCCAGGTGTGTCAGACTTGGAATGGGACACTGGTATAATAGGGTAGAAAGAAGTAACACGAAGAAGTGGTGGAAATGTAAAATCCAAGTCATATGGCAGTGATCGATTATTAATCAATTAATAATATTAATAAATGTCTTATATTTAAAGCATTGTTATCTCCTCCACTTTGCAAAATTTTTGGAAAAGTAACCTATACCCATTTCTTCTGCTTCCTTATTTCTCACTCATTTTTTTTTTTTTTTTTTTTGAGACAGAGTCTTGCTCTGTTGCCCAGGCTGAAGTGCAACAGCGTGATCTCAGCTCACTGGAACCTCTGCCTCCCAGATTCAAGTAATTCTCCTGCAGCAGCTGGGATTACAGATGCGTGCCACCACACCCAGCTAATTTGTGTATTTTTAGTAGAGATGGGGTTTCACCATGTTGGCCAGGCTGGTCTTGAACTCCTGACCTCGTGATCTGCCCACTTCGGCCTCCCACTGTGCTGGGATTAGACGTGAGCCACCGTGCCTGGCCTTCACACTCATTCTTAGACCCACTGCAATCTGACTTCTCTATAAACTGCTCTAAGATCACTAGTAACCTCTAATTGTCAAACTGTCACCCTACATGGTATCTGCAAATTTGCAGACTAGAACTCTCTTTTTACCTTAACTTCTGAGATACCATACTTCAATTTTTAAAAACTGTTCTGTCTACTTTTTTTCAATCCCTTTGACTATGTCATCTTACTTGATTCACCCTGGAAATGTTGGCTTCCTTAGAATTCCATTTTTTTCCTTTTGTTCCTGTTTGAACTATACCCTTTCTAGGTGACCTACTGACCTTCATGGCTTCAAATACTATCTACCTGTGGTTTCCATGGAGAAGCAATATAATTTTATCTTTAGGAGCATGTATTTTGTTGGCCAGGTGCGGTGGCTCACGCCTATAATCCCAACACTTTGGGAGGCCAAGACGAGAGAATCACTTGAGGTCAGGAGTTCAAGACAAGCCTGACCAACACAGTGAAACCCTATCCCTACTAAAAACACAAAAATTAGGTGAGTGTGGTGGCACACGCCCTGTAATCCCAGCTACTTGGGAGGCTGAGGCAGGAGAATCACTTGAACCCGGGAGGCAGAGGTTGCAGCGAGCCCAGATAACACCACTGCACTGCAACCTGGGCAACAGAGCAAGATTCTTTTTTTTTTTCTGAAAAAAAAAGAGTATGTGTTTTGTCATCAGACTTAAGTTTTACTTCTTTGAGCGAGAAATTTAACTTCTTCTAGTCTCAGTTTTTTTGTTCCCAAATGGTATTAATAAAATATAACAAAGGGTACAAGAAAAACAATACCGGCTGGGTGCGGTG
>NW_016807077.1:112532-116754 GCF_001698545.2 Rhinopithecus bieti
AAAAAAAAAAAAAAAAAAAAAAAAAAAAATGCCAAACACTGACTAGCTCACACCTGTAATTCCCAGCACTTTGGGAGGCAGAGGCAGGAGGATTGCTTGAGCTCAGGAGTTTGAGACCAGCCTAGGCAACATAATGAGACCCTGTCTCTATAAAAAAGTAGAAAAAATTAGCTGGGCGTGGTGGTGTGGGCCTGTAGTTCCAGTTATTCAAGAGGCTGAGGTAAGAGGATTGCTTGAGCCCAGGAGGTTGAGGCTGCATTAAGCCATGATCGTGCCACCACACTCCAGCCTGGCAACAGACCCAGAAAAAAAAAAAAAAAGATAGTATATGTATAGTCAGTAAATACAGCAGTGGCTTCTGATCTCCAGACCTCTCATTTGCATTGATTCTTTAAAGTAATCTCTACCTTAATGCTCTGTAGACATTTCAGAATCAACATGTTCAAAATCAAGTTTATTATCTTTCTCCCCAAATCTGCTCTCTCTACTTCTGCTGTTTACTGTTCATTAATGGATAACAGAATAACCATCAAATCATGTAAGTGGAGAGACCTCACTGTTAACCTTTATTTACTCCCTCTTATTTATCCCCACCTACCAAATACAGTATCTATAAAACACATTCACTCCTTTCTACCCCATTGCCTTTGTTCAAGATATCATAATTCCTCTCTTTCTTTGTGGTAAACATGAAGGTGTACCATTCAGTTCTACCTCCAAAGAAAGACTTCCTGTTGGCCAGGCACGGTGGTTCATACCTGTAATCCCAGCACTTTGGGAGGCCGAGGTGGGGGGATCACCTGAGGTCAGGAGTTGGAGACCAGCCTGGCCAACATGGCGAAACCCTGTCTCTACTAAAAATACAAAAATTAGCTGGGCGTGGTGGTGCGCGCCTGTAATCCCAGCAACTAGCAGGGGCTCAGGCAGGAGAATCGCTTGAACCTGAGAGGTGGAGGTTGCAATGAGCTGAGATCTTGCCACTGCATTCCAGCCTGGGCAACAAGAGCGAAACTCCATCTCAAATAAATAAATAAGAAAAAAAAGACTTGCTGTTCAGCTCTAGGGGGAATAGCTAGCAGACAACTTCTGCCTGCTTCAGTTCTTTCAATGTCTGCCTCAGCTGTAGAGGACAGTCCTACACAAGATCATGTCCATCCCAGAGCTGCCCTCGGTACCTGAGCAAGGCAGGGGTATAAAGGTTCGACCATTTTGGCCAACTGCAGGACAGCTCTGAGAATAGGTTGGCTTGACAAGGGCTGGCCAGGGCTGGAAATATTCACTCCAGAGCCCCCTACCAGGGAGGCTGGGTCTTTGTCAGATCTGCATTGCAGTTTGACTTCTCTCTTAGCTCAGCCCTGCTTCTTCCCCCCGGTAAGCATCTTGCACCTCAAACTCTGTCTCAGCCTCTGCTTCCAGATAACCCAACTTGTGTGTGTGTGTCTCTCTCTCTTTCAAAATTGAGAAATGTTCTCAATCTTTTGTCTGGACCATGGCAGTAGCCTCCTCCTAAGAAATTGTCTCTAATTTCTCCATGTTTTAATTCATCTTCTACATTGCAATAAAAAACACAGATCTAATTGTGTCATTATTCTGTTTTTGTTGTTGTTTTGTTTTGTTTTGTTTGTTTTGAGACAGAGTCTCTCTCTGTTGCCCAGGATGGAGTGCAGTAGTGTGATCTCAGCTCACTGCAACCTCTGCCTCCCAGGTTCAAGCAATTCTCCTGCCTCAGCCTCCTGAGTAGCTGGGATTACAGGCATGTGCCACCATGCCTGGTTAATTTTTTGTAATTTTAGTAGAGTCGGGGTTTCACCATGTTGGTCAGGCTGGTCTTAAGCTCCTGACCTCAAGTGATCCACCCACCTTGGCCTCACAAAGTGCTGGGATTACAGGCATGAGCCACCATGCCTGGACTGTTTTTAAAATTTTTCATACTTATTGAGTTAAATTCAGAATCCTCAAAATGACATTCAAGGCCATGCACAATGTGGCCCCAACCTAATTTTCTAATTTTTATTATTATTATTATTTTTAGATGGAGTCTTGCTCTGTTGCCCAGGCTGGAGTGCAGTGATGCGATCTCTACTCACTGCAACCTCTGCCTCCTGGGTTCAAGCTATTCTCCTGCCTCAGCCTCCTGAGTAGCTGGGATTACAGGCATCTGCCACCATGCCCCACTCATTGTTGTATTTTTAGTAGCGACAGGGTTTCACCATGTTGGTCAGGCTGGTCTTGAACTCCTGACCTTGTGATCTGCCTGGCTCGGCCTCCCAAAGTGCTGGGATTACAGGCATGAGCCATCGTGCCCAGCCCCTCAAATTTTATTTTCTACCATTTCTCTTTACCCACTATGCCCTAGGTTATTTATTTTAAAAGCATATTTTTAAATGACGGAAGTGGTACAACAATAGCAATAACACAGATGTTTACAAAGAAATTTCATAAAGGAAAAATGGAACACCTCCTGCTTTCTCATTCTCCCCAAATCCTTACTCCAGAGGTATGCTAAGATTATTAGTTGCAAGCAACAGAAACCAACTCTGCCAACTTAAGGGGAAAATAAGTGTATTGGAAGGTTATGAAGTAATCCTTAGAGTTGATGGGAAAGCCAGATAATCAAGCTCAGAAAGTAGAACCAGGGACCACAGCCAAAGTCACACTACAGGAATGATATTAAGGATACCTCAGCTGGAAGCACTACCTCCATCACCAATGCATGCTGCCATATTAAAGGAATTCTCTGACCCCTGTGTCTTTACATCATTTGTTCAAGAGTCAATGTCCTGAGTGGAAGCAGCCAAATGACCAAGCCTTGATCACGTTGCTTTTGCCTTAGCTGCAAGTGCAGCGGGAAAAAGGAAAACTTTAGATACCTTTGACTCCTCTCCTCGGAGATGAGATCCTGCCTCCCATTAAGACTCACACAGAGGAAGAGATTTCAGATGCTGGGCAACCAAAACAGGTACAGGTGATTTTAAAGAATTGATACGGCCGGGCGCGGTGGCTCATGCCTGTAATCCCAGCACTTTGGGAGGCCGAGGCGGGTGGATCACGAGGTCAGGAGATCAAGACCATCCTGGCTAACACCGTGAAACCCTGTCTGTACTAAAAATACAAAAAAATTCGCCGGACGTGGTGGCGGGCGCCTATAGTCCCAGCTACTCGGGAGGCTGAGGCAGGAGAATGGCGTGAACCTGGGAGGCGGAGCTTGCAGTGAGCCGAGATTGCGCCACTGCACTCCAGCCTGGGGACAGAGCAAGACTCCGTCTCAAAAAAAAAAAAAAAAAAAAAGAATTGATGCAAATGAGAAGCCTGGAGATGAGCAGCCACTGCTGTATTTACTGACTCTACATATATTATCTTTTTTTTTGAGACAGAATCTTAGTCTGTTGCCCAGGCTGGAACTGGTGGCACGATCATGGCTCACTGCAGCTTCAACCTCCTGGGCTCAAAAAACAGAACAAAAGAAAAATAAAATAGAAAAGCAAAAACAACAAAACCCATAAATGTTCACTATACCTCACATCATTAATTTATTTACTCATTTAATACATGTTTGTCAGAAACTTCCATATAGAAGGCTTTATGCTATGTACTTTGGAAGACACAAAACGATTAGGATATGATCTTTTTCAAGGAGCCCAGTCTTTTCTTGGGAAGATAAAACATACACAAAAAAGAACAACACAAGGCAAGATGCTTTGTATAACTAGAGGAAACACACAAATAAAAATATTATGTTATGTGGCTGGGCATGGTGGCTCAGGCCTGTAATCCCACAACTTTGGGAGGCTGAGGTGGGCAGTTCACCTGAGGTCAGGAGTTCGAGACCAGCGGGGCCAACATAGTGAAACCCTGTCTCTAGTAAATATACAAAAATTAGCCAGGCATGGTGGCACATGCCTGTAGTTCCAGTTACTCAGGAGGCTAAGAAAGGAGAATAGCTTTCACCCAAGAGGCAGAGATAGCAGTGAGTTGAGACTGTGCCACCGCACTCCAGCCTGGACAGCAGAGTGAGACTCTGTCTCAAAAAAGAAAAAAAAAAAAAGGAAAGAAAGAAAGAAAAATGCTCTGATTTACTCTTGTAGCTATCATTTACATATTGCTATATAGTCTTTGGAATTCTGTAACTTGCATTTATCATTTAATACTCTCTTTGGTCTTATAAGATAGATATTCTCATTTTATTTTATTTTATTTATTTTTTTTTTATTAATTTTTTTTT
>NW_016807077.1:116965-120502 GCF_001698545.2 Rhinopithecus bieti
TCCGCCCGTCTCGGCCTCCCAAAGTGCTGGGATTACAGGCTTGAGCCACCGCGCCCGGCCGATATTCTCATTTTAGATTAGGAAACATGTTTAGGGATAATAAGAAAGTTAATAACTGATATGGTTTGGATGTTTTGTCGCTCCCAATCTCATATTGGAATGTGACCTCCATTGTTAGAGATGGGCCTAATGGGAGGTGTTTGGGTCAAGGGGGCAGATCCCTCATGAATGGCTTAACACCATCCCTTGGTGATGAGTGAGTTCTTGCTCAGTTAGATTACACATGAGATCTCGTTGTTTAAAAGGATCTGAGACCTCCCTTCCTCTTTCTTGCTTCCTTCTGTCTCCATCTTATATGCCTGCTTCCCCTTTGCCTTCCACCATGATTGAAAGCTTCCTGAGACCTCACCAGAAGATGCTGATGCTGTGCTTCCTGTACATCCTGCAGAAGTGTGAGCCAAGATAAACCTCTTTTCTTTTATAAATTAGCCACTTGCAGGTATTCCAGTATAGCAACACAAGAATAGACTAATACAGTATCAGAGCTAGCATTCAAACCCACGCCTTTGTGTTCTAGGTTTTATGCTTCCTCTCCTCTACTAAAACTGAAGGAATCAGAGGAATCTGGGGGAGAAACATGGTATTTGTGAATGGATGAGATATGACCATGCTCAAATAGGAAAGATAGAACAGATTCAATAATGAAAATAGGAAAAAGCAGAGTAAATTTTAGACATTTCTTACAGAAGATACACCAGTGGCCAATAAGCACATGAAAAGATGCCCAACATCATTATAGTCATTATGGAAATGCAAATCAAAACCATGAGATACCACTTCATACCATCAAGAATGGCTATAGGAGGATGGATATAATCAATATTGTGGAAATGACCATACTGCCAAAAGCAATCTACAAATTCAACGCAATCTCCATCAAAACACCACCATCATTCTTCACAGAGTTAGAAAAAACAATTCTAAAATTCATATGGAACCAAAAAAGAACCCACATAGCCAAAGCAAGAGTAAGCAAAAAGAACAAATCCGGAGGCATCACACTACCTGATTTCAATAATACTATAAGGCCATAGTCACCAAAACGGCATGATACTGGTATAAAAATAGGCACATAGACCAATGGAACAGAATAGAGAACCCAGAAATACACCCAAGTACTTATAGACAACTGATCTTTGACAAAGCAAGCAAAAACATAAAGTGGGGAAAGGACACCCTTTTCAACAAATGGTGCTGGGATAATTGATTAGCCACATGTAGAAGAACGAAACTGGATCCTCATCTTTTACCTTATACAAAAATCAACTCAAGATGGATTAAGCAGCTGGGCGTAGTGGTTCACACCTGTAATCCTAACGCTTTGGGAGGCTGAGGCAGGCAGATCACGAGGTCAGGAGATCGAGACCATCCTGGCTAACATGGTGAAACCCATCTCTACTAAAAATACAAAAAATTAGCCAGGCGTGGTGGCGGGTGCCTATAGTCCCAGCCACTTGGGAGGCTGAAGCAGGAGAATGGCGTGAACCTGGGAGGCAGAGCTTGCAGTGAGCTCTGATCACGCCACTGCACTCCAGCCTGGGTGACAGAGCGAGACTGCGAGACTCCCTCTCAAAAACAAAAAACACAAAACAAAACAAACAAATAAACAAAAAACAAGATGGATTAAGGACTTAAACCTACGACCTGAAACTATAAAATTTCTAGAAGATAAGTTTGGAAAAACCCTTCTAGACATTGGCTTGGCCAAGGATTTCATGGAACAAAAAAAAAAAAAAAAGCAGTTGCAATATAAATAAAGGTAAATAGCTGGGACCTAATTAAACTAAAGAGCTTTTGCACAGCAAAAGGAACAGTCAGTAGAGTAAACAGACAACCCACAGAGTGGGAGAAAATCTTCACAATCTATACATCTGACAAAGGACTAATATCCAGAATCTATGATGAACTCAAACAAATCAATAAGACAAAAAAAAAATCGATCCCATCAAAAAGTGGGCTAAGGACATGAATAGACAATTCTCAGAGAAAATATACAAATAGCCAACAAACATATGAAAAAAATGCTCAACATCACTAACGATCAGGAAAATGCAAATCAAAACCACAATGCGATACCACCTTACTCCCATAAGAATGGCCATAATCAAATAATAAAAAAAAGATGTTGGCATGGATGCAGCAATCAGGGAACCCTTCTACACTGCTGGTGGAAATGTAAACTAGTACAGCTGCTATGGAAAACAGTGTGGAGATTCCTTTAAAAACTGAAAGTAGACTACCATTTGATCCAGCAATCCCACTACTGGGTATCGACCCAGAGGAAAAGAAGTCATTATTCGAAAAAGATACTTGCACTTGCATGTTTATAGCAGCATAATTCACAATAGCAAAATCGTGGAACCAACCCAAATGCCCATCAATCAACGAGTGGATTAAGAAACTCTGGTATATGTATATGATGGAGTACTACTTAGCCATAAAAGGAATGAATTAACAGCATTTGCAATGACCTGGAGGAGATTAGAGACTATTATTCTAAGTGAAGTAACTCAGGAATGGAAAACCAAACATCGTATGTTCTCACTGATATGTGGGAGCTAAGCTATGAGGATGCAAAGGCGTAAGAATGATACAATGGACTTTGGGGACTTGGGGGGAAGAGTGAGAGGGGGTGAGGGATAAAAGACTACAAATATGGTGCACTGTATACTGCTTGGGTGATGGTTCGCCACAAATCTCCACCAAACAACTTACTCATGTAACCAAATGCCACCTATACCTCAGTAACTTAGGGAAAAATAAAATTTAAAAAAAGAATGGCTATAGGAAAAAAGACAGACAATAACTAGTCTTGGCAAGAATGTGAAGAAATTGGAAACATCATACATTGCTGGTGGCAATGGTATAGCACTTTGGAAAACCATTTGACAGTTCTTCAAAAAGTTAAACATAGAGTTATTATGTGACCCAGCAAGTCCACTCCTAGTATATATCCAAGAAAATTGAAACATACGTCAATGCAAATATTTGTATATGAATGTTCCCAGCAGCATTATTCATAATAGCCAAAAATGGTAATAATCCAAATGTCTGTTAATTGACGGAGAAACAAAATGCAGTATTTTAATACAATGGAATATTATCTAGCCATGAAAATGAGATACTGATACATGTTACAACATGGATGAGCCTCAAAAACATGATAAGTAGGCCGAGTGCAGTGGCTCACGCCTGTAATCACAACACTTCGGGAGGCCGAGGTGGATGGATCACGAGGTCAGGAGTTCGAGACCAGCCTGACCAACATGGAGAAACCCTGTCTCTACTAAAAATACAAAATTAGGCGGGCATGGTGGCGCATTCCCGTAATCCCCACTACTCCGGAGGCTGAAGCAGGAGAATCGCTTGAGCCCAGGAGGCGGAGGTTGTAGTGAGCCAAGATCGCGCCATCGCACTGCAGCCTGGGCAACAAGAGCGAAACTCGGCCGGACGCGGTGGCTCAAGCCTGTAATCCCA
>NW_016807077.1:122865-130959 GCF_001698545.2 Rhinopithecus bieti
AAAAAAAAAAAAAAAAAAAAAAAAGAGTGAATGGAAGGTTCATCTGCTTATGCTTACATATGTGAATACGTGTTCATAGCTACATGCCCTTAGATAAGTCAGTGCCCCTCTCTGAGAGGGAGTTCATAATCTCTGAGATAGCTAAGGTATCTCCCAGCTCTGATAAACAGGATTCTACATTCCTAAGTCCAGACGGCTGACATTAGGACAACTGTAAAGGTCCTAGAAGTTCCATTCCTCTTTTTGGGAATGATCTTAGAATGTTTGGCTTGGGTCTGTTATGTGGCAGCCAGACTATTAGAGCTCCAGTTGTAGTTTACAAGAGAAATAAACAAATCTGAAATAAAGGTAAACAAATGACTCCCTGGCATATTCTAAAAGTATCCTTCTGGGTGGCTTGGCTTACTGGATTCCCCGTCTTTTAATTCAGTTCAACACGTGTGCCTTGATTTTATATCTCTGCCAGGTGGCCTGAGGTTTAGGTTTTGGACCGTATTCTTTTTCCAATTCGGCCAACTGTTGCTGAGAACTGTTTTATGCAAAGAATTGTGCTAGCTGCTAGCAGGGATACAAAGTGGATAAAACATGATCTCTGCCCAGGAACTGATATGATAGTCTAGAAGGAGAAGCATACAAAGCAGTTTATTTTAACACAGAAGGAATGAAGAGATTCAAAGTAATTATAAGCTATATACTGAAAGAAAGAGATCTGGGAAGGCTACATAAAGGCCATAGATTTCATCTGGGCCTTGAAGAAAAGAATTACAGTAGGTGAAAAGGGGAAAGATGTTTCTCCTTTCCTAGGCTAAGATCTTTGAGGAAAGAGATTATATCTTATTTATCACCACGTTCCTGACACCCAACATAGTGCCTGGCATAAGGAAAGAGTCAAATACATGTGTTTTGAATTGATGAATAATGAGTGGATTCTGGACTGATATAATAGCACAAAGACAAAGTGGATAAAAGTGCACCTTATGTTTGGGGAATGCTAAATGGTCTGATGTGGTTGCTCTGAATATTGGTTATGTAAGGAAATGTTGTGGGAAATCAAATTTTAGTACCAGATTAAGAATGCCATGCTAAGAAGTTACACTTAGTCTATAGGCAATAGTTAACTATTTACTCCTCTAGGCAAAATACCGTTGTTCATCTTTGTATCCTTAGTATCTACAACAGTGCCAGGAATTTAGAAGTTAGTCAATAAATGGCTGGATGAATGAATGAAGAGTTTTGAGGAAGGAAATTATTTCATCCAGTCTGCACCTTACTTTACTGATAATAATCCCTCACTTTTATGTACAATTTTGTAGTCACAGAAACATTTTATTCTATTATGTCATGAAAATGTTATTGATGTGCTCAAAAGCTTATTAGGAAAGAAGGACAGATATTATTATCATTTCTTGTAGATGTTATTATTCTCATTTCCTGGCAACGTTATTATTCTTACACCCAGTATAAAGAAACCAAAACTCTATTTATTCTAATATCCCTTGGTGTATCTGAAGGTCTGTTGTAGATGCACCTGCATATAACAGGGTTCTCATGGGTAGCCTTAATCTTGTATCACACTCACTATAATCAGGATTTCTACATATCCCAAAAAATAGATCCAACTCTTCATGCAGGGATATTGTACTGATCACTTCATGGGGATCCTGGCTCTACCATCCCCTACACAGCAGAACTTAATCAATTCTTAGACATTTCTGTTCTTTTCCTCAAGTTTGATCTCCCTAAACATCAACGAACTTATCTCTCTTCCTTCTCTTTCCTCTCACAATCTTGCCCCCCTCCCACCAAAACAAACAACAAAACCCATTATTTTATTAAGCGTTTCATTTCTCAATATGTATATTTTTCTTAGCAAAACAAAAGTCCGGTGGTTTTTCTTATTTCCTTAAACATGATGTTTTATTTCATCCAATTGCAACTGAAGAGGTGATTAGATTTGGTCTGTGGAACTCCAGGGAACAGATTAATGAATGAGAGGAAGTCAAAGAGAAATAAACGTTAGTTTAATGTAACTTTCTGACCCAGCAATTCAATAATGGAACTGGCTGTTTCACAAAGTAGTGAACTTCCCATTACTGGAAGTATTCAGCATGTCAAGTCCAAGTTCTGACCTCTAAAATCACATGTGACAGTCCTACATATGTTCAGAGACGATGGTCCTATTCTCCTAAATCTTTTCTTTTTTTCTTTTTCTTTCTTTTTTCTTTTTTTTTTTTTTTTTTTTTTGAGATGGAGTCTCGCTCTGTCGCCAGGCTGGAGTGTAGCGGCGTGATCTCGACTCACTGCAACCTCTGCCTCCTGGGTTCAAGCGATTCTCCTGCCTCAGCCTCCTGAAGTAACTGGGACTACAGATGCCTGCCACCACGCCCGGCTAATTTTTGTATTTTTAGTACAGACGGGGTTTCAACATGTTGGCCAGGATGGTCTCGATCTCTTGACGTCATGATCTGCCCACCTCAGCTTCCCAAAAGTGCTGGGATTACAGGCGTGAGCCACCGCACCTGGCAATCTTTTCTTCTCTAGATTAAACGTCCTACTTTCTTCAAGGAAACGTCCTACTTTCCTCGTTTGATGTGGCGTTTCAGTAACCTGCTATTGTTCTTCTGGACTTGTTACAATTTGTCAATTTCTCATGCATTTATTTAAAAAATTTATTGAGTCGGGTCACTAGGATTACCAAAAAAGAAAAAGAAAATTATTGAGTGATTTCTATGGTTCAGACACTGTTTTAGGACGTGGGAATAGAGCAATACAGCAGAGAACAAAACAAAGTCTGTCTTAGAACCTACAGTTTACTGGGAGGGACAGACCCTAAACAAGTAATTTTTTTTAACATCAGAGATAATAGGGAGAAAAATAAGGGAGGTCGAAGGGAGGATAACTGACTTGCTGTTTGAGACAGCATAATCAGGGCAGGCCTCTGGAATAAGATGACAGTTGAGCAGAGAGCTGAAGGAAGTGCAAGAGTGACCAGCAGAAGAACAATCCAATTTAGATAGACAGAACAAGTGCAAAAGCCCTGAGGAGTAAGCTTGGTTTATTTGATGAACACGGAGGCCAGTTTATCTGAAGTGGTACAGGCAAAGAGGAGAGAAAGAGCAGGAGGCAAATAACGGAGGGCCTAATAAGCCAGTTATCTGTACTTTGCTATTTGTTCTGAGTGAGATGGAAAGCCATTGGAGGCTTTCGAGAAGAGGACTGACATGATTTGATTTGCATTTGAAGAGCATCACTATGGCTACCATGGGGGGAAACAAAGTTTAAAAGGCAAAGAAATACTCAGGTAGCTCCAAGGATACTCGTACATTGCTGTTAGGAGGCAATAATATGGGTGAAAAATGATGGTGGCATGGACCAGGGTGATACCACTACTTACCCATCAGAATAGTTAAAAAGAAGAAGACAAACAAGGAAGGAAAGAAAAGACAGTACTGGCAAGGATACAAGTCAATTAGAACTTTCCTACATTGCTGTTGGTAAGGTAAATTGGTACGAAACAACCACTGTTTGGAAAACTGCAGTATCTACTAAAGTTGAACATCTGCCTCCTAGGCATATGCCTAGCAGAAATGTTTACCTATGTTCACTGAAAGACATATAGAAAATTATTCATAGCTGTAAGAATTAAAGAAAGAGGAGAGAAACATGAAGGGTGGCTCGACAGTCAACAGGGACAGGTTTATTTTGAATAAACCTGAGTGGGGCAGCTGGCCAAGTTAGGTCAGAGCCACACTCTCTTACAGACTAAGAGTTTTTAAGGATTCAGGGTGGGAGAATTTATCAGAGACTTGGACTGCTTCTGTGTCTCTTTGTTGTGCTTATCTGGGAGGGAGAGTTGTGTATCTGTTTCCATACATCTTTCTGCAGCTGCAGGCATATCCCTCGGGTCTGCTTATAGCTTCCCTATCTTAGTGCACCTGAAGGGAAAGGAATGTGCTTATTAAGACCTACTGTTTACTGGGGGCCATTGTATGAGGGTGAAGTTTGGCAGTTACCCAAGAGACTTTCCCCCCACCTCCCTCTGTACCGAGCTGTCTTATCTGTGTTTTACTGTCTGCTCTTTCTGTCTATTTGTAGTTAGAAGAGAAAGATTTCCTTGAAATGCATGAGGCTAGAAAGGGAGCTGGAACTTAAAGTGGCGGTGTTTGTCCGAGATGACAGTACTCCTGTTCTGTCAATAGCAGTATTATTTGTAATATCACCAACTAAAAAGTACCCAAACACCATCAAGAATAGAATAATGAAACTAATTATACTATATTTACATAACGGAATATACAACAATGAGAATGGAAGAACTTAAACTACATGTCTTAATATAAGTGAATGTCACAAATATAATATTGATCAAAGGAAGCCAAACACAAAAAAGTATAAGCTATATGATTACATTTATATAAATTCCAAAGACACACAGAACTAACCTGTAGTGTTAGAAGCCAGGATATTGGTTACCTTTGGGAAGCTAATGATTAGAAGGCAGACATGAGGGCTTCTGAGGTGCTGCCCTGTTTCTTTTTTCTTTTTCTTTCTTTTTTTTTTGTGAGATGGAGTCTTGCTCTGTGGCCCAGGCTGGAGTGCAGTGGTGCCATCTCGGCTCATCTCAAGCTCCACCTCCCGGGTTCACGCCATTCTCCTGCCTCAGCCTCCCGAGTAGCTGGGACTACAGGCGCCCGCCATCACGCCTGGCTAATTTTTTGCATTTTTAGTAGAGACAGGGTTTCACCGTGTTAGCCAGGATGGTCTTGATCTCCTGACCTCGTGATCCATCCACCTCAGCCTCCCAAAGTGCTGGGATTACAAGCATGAGCCACCGCACCCGGCCTTTTTTTTCTTTTTGAAAAGAGTCTCACTCTGTCATCAGGCTGGAGTGCAATGGCGCAATCTTGGCTCACTGCAACCTCCACCTCCCAGGTTCAAGCGATTCTCCTGCCTCAGCCTCCCAAGTAGCTGGTACTACAGGGGCATGCCACTATGCTCAGCTAATTTTTGTATTTTTAGTAGAGATGGGGTTTCACTGTGTTGGCCAGGAAGGTCTTGATCTCTTGACCTCGTGATCTGCCTGCCTCAGCCTCGCAGAGTGCTGGGATTATAGGTGTGAGCCACTGTGCCTGGCCTGCCCTGTTTCTTAATCTGGATTCTTGCTATATCAATATGCTCACTTTGTGAACATTCACTGAGTTGTACATTTATAAATTTGAGCACTTTCCTGTATCAGTGTTATGCCTCAATAAAGTTTACATTACAAAGGAATGACTCAGAGGTTTTTATCTGTGCAACTGGAGGCTATAATGGACATTTATTGAAATGGGGAAGCTATAGAAGAAACAGGTTTTGGTGGGAAATGCATTCATTATGTACATACTACGTTTGATATTTATTAGACATCCAAGTTGAAATGCTGATAGAATGCAGTTGGCATACAAGTCTGCAGTTGAGGGAAATGTCTAGGCTGAAGACCTAAATTTGAGAGCTCACTATATAAATAACATGTAAACTCATAAAGCTGGATGGGATCACCTAAGGAATAGTCTGGACAGAGAAAACATTCAAGTCCTAAACCCTGAGGATGCCCCAACATTTAAAGGCTGGAAATTGAGGCGAAACCAGTAAAGAAAACTGAGTAGCCAGTGAGGTATGGTGACAGCCAAGAGAGTGGAATCTCAGAAGCCAGGTGGAAAAAGTGTTCCAAGGAGGAAGTAACCACTGTAACAGATACTGCAGGCAGTGGAATAAGGTAAGGACTGAGAATTGGTTATCGATGGAGATCATTGGTGACCTCGATAAATAGCAGTTTTGGTGGTGTGGTAGGGACAAAAGCCTAATTAGAATGAGCTCAAGAAATAAACTAATTTGAGATAGTGACTATAAATAACTCTTTTGAGGAGTTTGGTTTGTTTTACAGAAGAACAGAGAAGTAAGATATTAAAAAGAATATTAATTAAGGATATTAAGAAGTGTTGGGTTAAGTAACTAAGGGGGCTTATGGGATCAAGAAAAGTTTTTTCTCTTAATAAGGTAGATAAATGGCAATCATTAAAAAATCAGGAAACAGTTGTTGGAGAGGATGTGGAGAAATAGGAACACTTTTACACTGTTGGTGGGATTGTAAACTAGTTCAACCATTATGGAAAACAGTATGGCAATTCCTCAAGGATCTAGAACTAGATGTACCATATGACCCAGCCATCCCACTACTGGGTATATACCCAAAGGATTATAAATTATTCTACTACAAAGACACATGCACACGTATGTTTATTGCGGCACTATTCACAATAGCAAAGACTTGGAATCAACCCAAATGTCCATCTGTGACAGACTGGATTAAGAAAATGTGGCACATATACACCATGGAATACTATGCAGCCATAAAAAAGGATGAGTTTGCGTCCTTTGTAGGGACATGGATGCAGCTGGAAACCATCATTCTTAGCAAACTATCACAAGAACAGAAAACCAAACACCGCATGTTCTCACTCATAGGTGGGAACTGAACAATGAGATCACTTGGACTCGGGAAGGGGAACATCACACACTGGGGCCTATCATGGGGAGGGGGGAGGGGGGAGGGATTGCATTGGGGACTTAGACAAGATATAAATGATGAATTGATGGGTGCTGACGGGTTGATGGGTGCAGCACACCAACATGGCACAAATATGCATATGTAACAAACCTGCACGTTATGCACATGTACCCTAGAACTTAAAGTATAATAAAAAATAAAAATAAATAAAAAAAATAAGGTAGATAATATAGTATGTTTGTACACTTACAGGGATAATCAATAGGGAAGGAAAATTTGATGACACAGGAAAAAGAGAGGGCAGTGGCTGGAGTGGTGTCCTGGAGCAGGACATAAAAGAGGTTAGACTCCAAGGCACAAATGGAGAGACCAACTTAGCTAGGAGCATGGACAGTTTCTCTAGGGAGGAAAGAGCTAGAGAAAGGGATCCCTTAAATCTGTGTATGCATCAAGAGAAATCTCAAGCTCACTACCAAGCTGCACATGTGCTTGGTAAAAAGAAAGCTTGGTAATGGCTTTGGTAACTCAACTGTAATATAAATCACCATCTGACTGTCAGACTAACCGCAGAGTGGCATGGGGTAGATTCAAACAGCCTAGCAAAGACTCTGAAAATGAACTAACACTGCAACCACCACCCACAGCAGCTCAGACAGAACTTGTAGCCTGAATCTAATTGAGTTAATTGCCTCATGATTCTTTCCAAGGCTTCCCTTCTCTGTTCTTGAAGCTTATTATCATTATTATTATATATTTTTTGAAACAGGGTTACACTCTTGTTGCCCAGGCTGGAGTACAATGGCCCAATCTTGGCTCACTGCAACCTCCACCTTCCAGGTCCAAGAGATTCTCCTGCCTCAGCCTCCCAAATAGCCGGGATTACAGGCACCCACCACCAGGCCCAGCTAATTTTTGTATTTTTAATAGAGATGGGGTTTCACCATGTTGGCCAGACTGGTCTCGATCTCCTGACCTCGTGATCCACCTGCCTCGGCTTCCCAAAGTGCTGGGATTACAGGTGTCAACCACCGTGCTCGGCCTAGTAGATCTCTTATACTCTTCATCTTATTACCTGCTTTTTGATTTTTTTTTAACATGTCACTAACTTGAAGCTCAGCTACCTGCTTTAAAAAAAACCACTTACCTCCACCTGACCTACAGTTGTCACGCCCTCCGCCTGACTAGAGTATAATTTTGATCTGTTTTGTTCTTTGCTGCATCCATCCCTAGCACCCACAATGGTACCTGGCACATAGTACATAGTATTTGTTGATGGGATCAACAGATTAGTTAACAGATTCATGAACTCTACAAAATTACAAAGATAAGTCAAAGAATATACTAGAAAAATAAATAGGAACAAGCAGTTCAAAGGGGAAAAATAGCTAGTAAATGTATAAAAAATGCCTATCCCCAATGTTACCAATAGTAGAATGCTGATGGTGGAACATAAATTAATATATACCTTTCTGGAAAGCATTTTTTTTTAGCAATATGAATTGTCATAAAGAAATCCAGACTTTTTAACTTAATAATTATTCCTTTAG
>NW_016807077.1:134243-142725 GCF_001698545.2 Rhinopithecus bieti
AAGGAAGGAAGGAAGGAAGGAAGGAAGGAAGGAAGGGCCTTTTAGATATATATTAAAAATAGTCCAGGTGCAGTGGGTCATGCCTGCAAGCTCAGGATTTTGGGAGGTGGAGGTGAGCAGACTGCCTGAGCTCAGGAGTTCAAGACCAGCTGGGCAACATGGTGAGACCCTATCTCTACTAAAAATACAAAAAATTAGCAGGGTGTGGTAGCACACACCTGTAGTCCCAGCTACTCAGGAGGCTGAGGCAGGAGAATCGCTTGAACCCAGGAGGCAGAGGTTGCAGTGAGCCAGGACTGGGCCTGGATAAAAGCACCTGGAAAACCCCACCCACCCTAATCAAATTTCTGAAAACCAAAGATTAGGAAAAAAATTTTAAGAGTAACCAGCAAAAAATGGCACGTTACATATGGGGGAACAATAATTCTTATGACTGCAGATTTTTCATCTGAGACCATGGAAATCAGAAGACAATTCAATAACACCTTTAAAGTGCTGAAAGAAAAGAACTGTCGGCTGGGCGCAGTGGCTCAAGCCTGTAATCCCAGCACTTTGGGAGGCCGAGACGGGCAGATCACGAGGTCAGGAGATCAAGACCATCCTGGCTAACACGGTGAAACCTCGTCTTTACTAAAAAAATACAAAAAACTAGCCGGGCGAGGTGGCGGGCGCCTGTAGTCCCAGCTACTGGGGAGGCTGAGGCAGGAGAATGGCGTAAACCCGGAAGGCGGAGCTTGCAGTGAGCCGAGATCTGGTCACTGCACTCCCGCCTGGGTGACAGAGCAAGACTCCGTCTCAAAAAAAAAAAAAGAAAAAAGAAAAAAAAAAGAACTGTCAACTTGAAATTTTCTATCTAGTGAATATTCTCTTTGAGAATAAACATGAAATAAAAACATTCTCAGATAAAGAAAGCCTAAGAGAATTTGTCTCCAGAACACCTGCTCTGAAAGAAATTCTAATAGAAGCCAAAGTGAAATAATACCAAAAGGAAATTTGGAACTACAGAAATGAAGGAAGGGCAACAGAATTGGATAAAGATAGGTTCTTTTTCTCTCCTTATATAAAGTTATTTATGATCATTGAAATAAAAAATTATAACACAGTCTAGGAGAGTTTCAATGTATGTAGATGTCATGGATAGGACAATTGTAAATAACAGGGGGAGGGTAAAGGGACCCATATACAGGCATACCTCACTTTATTCATTTTATCGTGCTTTATAGATATTGCGATTTTACAAATTGAAGGCTTGTGGGGCAAGTCTATCAGTGCCATTTTTCCAATAGTATATGTTCACTTCCTGTTTCTTGTGTCACATTCTGGTAATTCTTGCAATATTTCAAACTTCTTTTTTCTTTTGTAGAGACAAGGTATCAATCAGTACGCTGACCAGGCTAGTCTTGGACTCCTGGCCAGTCTTGGACTCCTGGCCTCAGGTGATCCTCCTACCTTGGCCTCTCAAAGTGCTAGGATTACAGATGTGAGCCACTGAACCCAGCCCAAACTTTTTCATTATTATTATATCTGATGTGGTGATCTGTGATCAGTGTTCTTGGATGTTACAATTATAATTGTTTTGGGGTGTCACAAATCACATCTATATAAGATGGCAAAACTATAGTTGATAAATGTAGTATGTGTCTGGCTGCTCCACTCACCAGCTGTTCTCTCACCTTTCTGCCTCTTCTTGGCCCTCCCTATTCTGTGGGGCACAATACATTGAAATTAGGCCAATGAATAACCCTATAATGGCCTTTAAATTATAGGGTTATAATTCTTCTTTAGAAAAGAATTCAGAAATTCTTTAGAAAAGAAGAGTCATGGCCAGGTGCAGTGGCTCACACCTGTAATCCCAGCACTTTGGGAAGCTGAGGTGGGCGGATCATAAGGTCAGGAGTTCGAGACCAGTCTGGCCAACATGGTGAAACCCCGTCTCCACTAAAAATACAAAAATTAGCCTGGCATGGTGGCACATGCGCCTGTAGTCCCAGCTACTCGGGAGGCTGAGGCAGGAGAATTGCTTGAACCAGGGAAGCAGAGGCTGCAGTGAGCCGAGATTGCACCACTGCACTCCAGCCTGGATGACAGAGCAAGACTCCATCTCAAAAAAGAGAAAAGAAAAGAAGAGTCAAACACATCTCTCACTTTAAATCAAAACCATAATATGATTAAGCTTAGTGAGGAATGTATGTCAAAAGACTAGATAGGTCAAAAGCTAGGCCTCTTACACCAAATGGTTAGCCAAGTCGTAAATGCAAAGTAAAAGTTCTCAAAGAAAATCAAAAGTGCTCCTCCAGTGAACACATGAATGATAAAGTGAAACAGCCTTAATGCTCATATGGAGAAAGTTTTAGAGGTCTGGATAGAACATTAAACCAGCGACAACATTCCCTTCAGCCAAAACCTAATCTAGAGCAAATCCCTAACTCTATTTAATTCTGTGAAGGCTGAGAGAGGTGAGGAAGTTGCAGAAGAAAAGTTTGAAGGTAGCATAAGTTGGCTCCTGAGGTTTAGGGAAAGAAGCCATCTCCAGAATATAAAAGTACAAGGTGAAGCAGCAAGTGCTAATGTAGAAGCTGCAGCAAGTTCTACAGAAGATCTAGCTAAGATCACTGATAAAGGTGGCTACACTAAACAACACATTTTCCATGTAGGCAAAACAGCCTTCTATTGGAAGAAGATGCCATTGAGGATTTTTTTTTTTTTTTTTTTTTTGAGATGAACTCTCACTCTGTTGTCCAGGCTGGCGTGCAGCAGCGTAATCTCGGCTCACTGCATCCTCCACATGCTGGGTTCAAGCAATTCTGCCTCAGCCTCCCAAGTAGCTGGGACTACAGGTGTGCACCACCATGCCTGCCTAATTTTTTGTATTTTTAGTAGAGATGGAGTTTCACCATGCTGACCAGGCTGGTCTCGAACTCCTGACCTCGTGATCTGCCCACCTCATCCTCCCAAAGTGCTGGGATTATAGTCTTAAGCTACCATGCCCAGCCAGCCATCTAGGACTTTTATAACTAGAGATAAGTCATTGCCTGGATTCAAAGCTTCAAAGGACAGGCTGACTCTCTTATTATGGGATAATGCAGCTGATGACTTTAAGTTGAAGCCAATGTCCATTTACCATTATGAAAATCATAGGACCATTAAGAATGATGTGAATTCTCTGCCTATGCTCCATAAATGGAAAAACAAAGCCTGGAGGACAGCATATCTGTTTATAGCATGGTTTATTGGATATTTTAAGCCCGTTGTTGAGACCTACTGCTCAGGAAAAAAGATTCCTTTCAAAATATTACTGCTCATTGGCAATGCACGTGGTCACCCAAGAGCCCTGATGGAGATGTACAAGGAGATTAACATTGTTTTCATTCTTGCTAACACATCATTCATTCTGCAGTCCATGGATCAAGGACTAACTTCGACTTTCAAGTCTTATTTAATGGGTGCTGACAAGTTGATGGGTGCAGCACACCAACATGGCACAAGTATACACATGTAACAAACCTGCACGTTATGCACATGTACCCTAGAACTTAAAGTATAATAAAAAATAAATTAAAAAATAAATAAATAAAAAATTTAAAAAACAATAAATAAAAATAAAAAATAAAAAATAAGTACAGGCTGGGCGCAGTGGCTCACGCCTGTAATCCCAGCACTTTGGGAGGCCGAGGTGGGCGGATCACAGGATCAGGAGTTCAAAAGCAGCCTGGCCAGTATAGTGAAACCGTCTCTAATAAAAATGCAGAAATTGACTGGCATGGTGGCAGGTACCTGTAGTCCCAGCTACTTGGGAGGCTGAGCAGGAGAATCGCTTGAACCTGGGAGTTGGAGGTTGCAGTGAGCCGAGATTGCGCCACTACACTCCAGCCTGGGCAACACAGTGAGACACTGTCTCAAAAAGCAAAACAAAACAAAACAAAACATTTCCCAGGCTAGAGCTGCCATAGATAGTGATTTCTCTTCTCTGGTCGATCTGGGCAAAGTAAATAAAAAGCCTTCTGGAAATGATTCACCATTCTAAATGTCATTAAGAACAGTTGTGATTCATGGGAGGAGGTTAAAAATATCAACATTAACAGAAATTTGGAAGAAGTTGATTCCAACCCTCATGAATGACTTTGAGAGGTTCAAGTCTTCAGTGGAGGAAGAAACTGCTAATGTAGTGGAAATAGCAAGACAGCTAGAATTAAAAGTGAAGCCTGCAAACATGACTGAATTCTGTAATCTCATGATAAGACTTTAATTAATGAGGAGTTGCTTCTTCTGGATGAGCAAAGAAAGTGGTTTGTCAAGATAGAATCTACTCCCGTTGAAGATACTGTAAACATTGTTGAAATGAAAACAAAGGATTTAGAATATTACATAAACTTAGTTGATAAAGAAGCAGCCAGAATTGAGAGGATTGACTCCAATTTTGAAAAAGGTTCTGCTGTGGGTAAAATGCTATCAAACAGCGTCACATGCTACAGAGAAATATTTTGTGGAAGGGTCAACTGATATGCAAACTTTATGGTTGTCTTATTTTAAGAAATTGCCACAGCCACTCCAATCTTCAGCAACCACCACCCTTATCAGTCAGTAGTCATCACACTGAGGCAAGACCCTCCACCAGAGAAAACATTATGACTCACCGAAGGCTCAGATGATTGTTCACATTTTTAAGCAACAAAGTACTTTTTAACTAAGGTATTTACATTTTAGACATAATGTCATTGCATAACATTGTATGCAATGTCTAACGTTATTAGACATATTGTTATTGCACATTTATTAGACTATAATATAGTATAAACATAAGTTTTATTTATTATTGTTTTTCTTTTTAGATGAACTCTTTGCTCTGTCACCCAGGCTGGAGTGCAGTGGCAATATCGGCTCACTACAATGTCCGCCTCCTAGGTTCCAGCGATTCTCCTGCCTCAGCCACTCGGATAGCTGGGATTACAGGCACGTTGCCACCATGCCTAGCTAATTTTTGTATTTTTAGTAGAGACGGGGTTTCACCATGTTGACCAAGGTGGTCTCGAGCTCCTGACCTCAGGTGATCTGCCTGCCTCGGCCTCCCAAATTGCTAAGATTACAGGTGTGAGCCACTGTGCCCGGCCTTAAACATAACTTTTGTATGCACTGGGAAACCAAAAACCTTGTGTGATTCACTTTATTGCAATATTCACTTTACTGAAGTGGTCTGGAACTATAGGTATGCCTGTAATTGTGAGATGTCAGTGTTTTACTTGAAGTGTAAAAATATTGATTTTAAGTTGACTGTTAAAATTAGGTATGTGTATTATTATCCCTAGATCAACAGCTTAAAAAAAAAAAAACCCACGAAAGATATAGACAACCAATGTATTAAATTGGAATATAAAACATATTCAAATAATCCAAAATGTAACAGGAAAGGGGAAATTGAGAGGCAAAAAAATGCAGGAGACAAGCAGAAAAATGATAAACTGTAGACCAAAATCCACTCTTATCAATAATTACATTAAATGTAAATGGTCCTTAAAAATGTAAATGGTCTAAACACACCAATTAAAAGACAAAGATGGCCAGGAGCAGTGGCTCATGCCTGTAATCCCAGCACTTTGGGAGGCCGAGACAGGCGGATCACCTGAGGTCAGGAATTCAAGACCAGCCTGGCCAACATGGTGAAACCCCATCTCTACTAACAATACAAAAATCAGCCAGACGTGGTGGCATGTGCCTGTAATCCCAACTACTCAGGAGGCTGAGGCAGGAGAATCACTTGAACCTGGGAGGCAGAGGTTGCAGTGCGCCAAGGTGACGCCACTGCATTCCAGCCTGGGCGGCAGAGCAAGATTCCATTTCAAAAAAAAAAAGAAAAGACAAAGATTATCAGATTGGAAAAAGAAAAAAACAAGACCCGACTATATGCTATTTTCTTTTATTTTTACTTCTCAAATGTCTTATGGTTTAAGGAAACCTATTTTAAATATAAAGATATAAACATAGGGAAATTACATAATGATAAAAGTGTCAATTCACCAAGAAGATAAACACTGAAATATACTACGCAACTAACAAAGATCCAAAATAAATGAAGCAAAAAATGATAGAACTAAAAGAGACATGGAAAATCCACGGTCATAATTGGGGACTTCAATAATTCCTTTCTCAATAACTGATAAACAAATAGATGGAACCATCAAAAAGGATGTATAAAACCTGGATAACATTATCAACTGGTTTCATATAATGGACATTTATAAAACACTCTACCCAAAAGCAACAGAACACATATTCTTTTCAAATGCCCACAGAACATGTACCCAGATAGGTCATATTCTGGGTCATAAAATAAACTTTAACAATTTTTAATAAATTAAAACCACATAAAGCATGTTCTCTGGCTATACCAAAATTAAACAAGAAATCAACAATAGAAAACTCCCCCAGCCTGACCATCATGGTGAAACCCCGTCTCTACTAACAATACAAAAATCAGCCAGACGTGGTGGCATGCACCTGTAATCCCAGCTACTCAGGAGGCTGACGCAGGAGAATCGCTTGAACTTGGGAGATGGAAGTTGCAGTGCGCCAAGATCACGCCATTGCATTCTAGCCTGGGCAGCAGAGCAAGATTCCATTTCAAAAAAAAGACAAAGATTATCAGATTAGGAAAAGGAAAGAACAAGACCCGACTATATGCTATCTGCAAGAAAGCTATTTTATTTTACTTCTCAAATGCCTTATGGTTTAAGGAAACTTATTTTAAATATAAATATATAAATATAGGGAAATTACATAATGATAAAAGGGTCAATTGACCAAGAAGATAAACACTGAAATATACTACGCAACTAACAAAGATCCAAAATAAATGAAGCAAAAAATTGATAGAACTAAAAGAGACACGGAAAAATCCACGGTCATAACTGGGAGACTTCAAAACTCCGTTCTCGATAACTGATAAACAAATAGATGGAAATCAAAAAGGATGTATAAAACCTGGATAACATTATCAACTGGTTTCATATAATGGACATTTATAAAACACTCTACCCAAAAGCAACAGAACACATATTCTTTTCAAATGCCCACAGAACATGTACCCAGATAGATCATATTCCGGGTCATAAAATAAACTTTAACAATTTTTAATAAATTAAAACCACCTAAGGCCGGGTGTGGTGGCTCACGCCTGTAATCCCAGCACTTTGGGAGGCTGAGGCGGCAGATCACCTCAGGTCGGGAGTTCAAGACCAGCTCGACCAACATGGTGAAACCCCGTCTCTATTGAAAATACAAAACTAGCTGGGCATGGTGGCGCATGCCTGTAATCCCAGCTACTTGGGAGGCTGAGGCAGGAGAATCGCTTGAACCCAGGAGGCAGAGGCTGCAGTGAGCCGAGATCGTCCAGCCTGGGCAACAAAAGCAAAACTCCATATCAAAAACAAAAACAAACAAATAAACAAAACCCTGCATAAAGTGTGTTCTCTGGCTATACCAAAATTAAATAAGAAATCAATAATAGAAAACTCCCCAGCCTGACCAACATGGAAAACCTTGTCTCTACTAAAATACAAAAATTAGCCGGGTGTGGTGGTGCACGCCTGTAATCTCAGCTACTCAGGAGGCTGAGGCAGGAGAATTGCTTGAACCCAGGAGATGGAGGTTGCAGTGAGCCAAGATCAACCACTGTACTTCAGCCTGGGTGACAGAACAAGACTCCGTCTCAAAAAAAAAAAAAAAAAAAAAAAAAAAAAAAAAAAAAAAAAAAAAAACCCCAAATGTTTGGAAATTGTTAATATTCTTCTAAATAACCCATGGGTCAGAGAGAAAATCTTAAAGTAAATCAGAAAATATTTGAACTGACTGAACATGAAAACAAAACATATCAAAATGTACGGGTTGCAGCTAAAGCAGTGTGCACAGGAACATTTACAGCTTTACATGCCTAAAATAGAAAAAAGAAAGGCCTCAAATCATATTCTAAGCTTCTACCTTAAGAAACTAGAGAAAGAAAAAATTAAACCTAAATCAAGCGGAAGAAAAAGAAATTAGAAAAGCAGAACGCAATGAAATTGAAAACAGAAAAAAAATAGAGAACAATCAATAAAACCAAAAGCTTGCAAAAGGCGCACAGAGTTCATTAGCTTTTTGACAGACCGACCAAGGAAAAGAAAGAGAGAAGACATAAATTACTAATATCAGGAATGAAAGGGGGATGTCACCTCAGATCCTCCAGATATTAAAAGGATAATAAGAGAATATTACAAACAACTCTATGCTCATAAATTTGACAACTTAGATGAAATGGACCAATTTCTTCAAAGACACAAATTACCTAAACTCAGTCCAGAAGAAATAGATAAGAGAAATAGTTCTAAATGTACTAAAGAAAAGTGAATTAATAGCTTAATTCACTTCCAATGTAGAGAAGAAAATTCCAGGCCCAGCTGGTTTCTTTTATTTTCCTTCCTTCCTTCCTTCCTTCCTTCCTTCCTTCCTTCCT
>NW_016807077.1:143405-152055 GCF_001698545.2 Rhinopithecus bieti
TAATAATACTTCACTACTATGTGGAGTTTATCCCAGGTAATTTAATGCTGGTGTAACATTCAAAAACAGCCAAGCATGGTGGCTCACGCCTATAATCCCAGCACTTTGGGATGGTGAAGCGGGCAGATCACCTGAGGTCAGGGGTTTGAGATCAGCCTGGTCAACATGGTGAAAACCCGTCTCTACTAAAAACACAAAAATTAGCCGGGCGTGGTTGTGTGCACTGGTAGTCCCAGCTACTTGGGAGCCTGAGGCAAGAGAATCGCTTGAACCTGGGAGGTGGAGGTTGCAGTGAGCTGAGATTGCACCACTACACTCCAGCATGGGGGACAGAGCAAGACTCCATCTCAATAATAATAATAATAATAAATAAATGAGCATACTTCACCATATTGGCGGACTAAGGAAGAAAAAAACACATGATAATCCTAACTGATGAAGAAAATGCATTAACAAAATTTAAAACCCATTCATGATTTAAAAAAAAAAAAATCTCTCAGCAAACTAGAGAAGGAAACTTCCTTAATCTAAAAAAAAAAAAATCTACAAAATGGGCATCATACTTAATAGTGAAAAACTGAGTATTTTCTCCCTAAGATTGGGAATATGGCAAAGATGCTCACTCTCAACACTTGTATTCAACATCATCCAAAAAGTTCTAACCAGTGCAAAAAGGCAAGAGGAAAGACAAAAAAGAAAACCATAAGGATTGGAATTAAAGAAATAAAATTATCCCTGTTAGTAGCCAACATGATGTTCTACGTAGAAAATCCTGTTAAATCTGCAAAAAGGCTCCCAGAACTAATTAATGAGTTTAATAAAGTCATGGGACACAAAGTCATAATATTAAAAAAAAAACAAAAAACTGTATTTCTATATACCAGCAACAAGCAATTGGAAAACCAAATCAAACATCATTTACAGTAGCTTCAAAATAATGAAATATTTTAAGGATAAATCTAACAAAATATGTGCAGAATCTTTATGCTGAAAACTACAAAATACTGATGAAAGAAATAAAGGAAGAGCTAAATGAATGGAGAGATATAACATGTTTACTGACTGGAAGGCTCAATTTTGTTAAGATGTTAGCGCTCCCCCAGTTGATATAAAGATTCACACAATCCCGATAAAAATTGTAGCAGGATTTTTTTGTCAATATCAACAGATTGATTCTAAAATTTACACAGAAAGGCAAATGAACTGGAAAGCTAAAACAATTTTGGAAAGTAGAACAATGTTGGAGAACTCACACTATCTGATTTCAAGACATACTATACTGATACCCTCTTGGCAAGAGGATAGTCACATAGATCAATAGAATAGAGTCCAGAAACAGAGTGACACCAAAATGGCCTATTGATTTTTTCACAAAGGTGCAAAGGCAGTTCAATGGAGAAAGGTTGTCTTTTTAAGAAATGATGCTGGATGGGCCAGGTGTGGTGGCTCCCGCCTGTAATCCCAGCAATTTGGGAGGCTGAGGTGAGCGGATCACCTCAGGTCAGGAGTTCGAGATCAGCCTGGCCAACATGGTGAAACTCTGTCTGTACTAAAAATACAAAAATTAGCCAGGCATGGTAGCGCACGCCTGTAATCCCAGCTACTCTGGAGGCTGAGGCAGGAGAATTGCTTGAACCCAGGAGGCAGAAGTTGCAGTGAGCCGAGATGGCGCCATCGCACTCCAACCTGGGCGACAAAGCAAGACTCCATCTCAAAAGAAAAAAAGAAAAGAAATGATGCTGGAATAATGGGACATTCATACGCAAAAATGTACTTGACCTATACCACATACCTTCTATTTAAAAATTTTAGTCGAAATGTATCATAGACCTAAATATAAACTAATGAAACTTTTAGAAAAAAGCATAGGAGAAAAACCTTTGTCACTTTGGGTTAGGTAGAGTTCTTAGATTAACATTAAAGCACAATTCATACAAGGAAAATTTAAAATTTAATAAATTAGATTTCATCAAAACTAATTTTTTTTTTTTTGGTCAAAAGGCATTGACAAGCAACAGCCTCAGAGAAAATACTTGAAATCACATTTCTTTTTTTTTTTTTCTCACTCTTGTTGCCCAGGCTGGAGCGCAGTGGCACAATTTTGGCTCACTGCAACCTCTGCCTCCCAGGTTCAAGTGATTCTCCTGCCTCAGCCTCCCCAGTAGCTGGGATTACGGGCGCCTGCCACCACACGTGGCTAATTTTTGTATTTTTAGTAGAGACGGGGTTTCACCATGTTGGCCAGGCTGGTCTTGAACTCCTGACCTCAGGTGATCCCCCCAACCTCGGCCTCCCAAAGTGCTGGGATTACAGGTGTGAGCCATTGCACTTGACCGCAAATCACATGTCTAACAAAGGACTCGAATCCAGAATTTATTTTTTAATTTGTTTTAAAATTTTATTTTATTTTATTTTGGTAGAGACAGGATCTTGGTATGTTGCCCAGGCTGGTCTCAAACTCCTGTCCTCAAGTGATCCTCTTGCTCAGCCTCCCAAAGCACTAGGACTACAGGCATGAGCCACTGTGCCTGGCCTAGAATTTATAAAGAACTGTCAGCCGGGCGCGGTGGCTCATGCCTGTAATCCCAGTACTTTGGGAGGCCGAGGCGGGTGGATCACGAGGTCAGGAGTTCAAGACCAGCCTGGCCAACATAGTGAAAACTCATCTCTAGTAAAAATACAGAACAATTAGCCAGGCATTTGCTACTCAAGAGGCTGAAGCAGGTCAATCACTTGAACCTGGGAGGCAGAGGTTGCAGTGAGCCGAGATGGAGCCACTGCTCTCCAGCCCAGGCAACAGTGTGAGACTCTGTCTCAAAAAAAAAAAAACTCTCAAAACTCAGAAATAACAAAACAAACAATTTTTTAAAAAGACAAAAGTTTTGAACAGGCACCTCACCAGAGAAGATATATGGATGGCAAATAAATATTTGAAAATATACTCAACATCATTCATCGGTAGGAATTGCAAATTAAAACCACAGTAAGGTATGTCTATACAGCTATTGAAATTGAAAAAAAAATCTCTGACAATACCAATTTTGGTGAGAAGGCAGAACAACTGCCACTGTCATATATTGCTGGTGGGAATACAAAATGATACAGCTCCTCTAGGTTTGTTATAAAGTTAAACACACACTTACCATAGGCTCCAACAATCCCTCCTAGAAATTAGCCCAAGTAAAATGAAAATTTATGTTCACACCAAAACCTGTATGTGAATGTTTACAGAAGCTTTATTCATAATTGCCAAAACTAGAAACAACCTAAATATTCCTCAACTGGGAAATAGAGTAACAAACTGTGGTACATCCATACAGTAGAATACTACTCAGCAATGAAAAGGAATTAACTATTGATACATGCAACAACATGGATGAATCTTAAATCCATTATGCCAAGTGAAAGAAGCCAAATTCAAAATACTAGGTATTGTATGGTTCCATTTTACATGACAGTCTGGAAAAGAAAAAACTATAGGAATAGAGAACATATCAGTGTTGACAGGGCTTAAGGGTGGGGAAGGTTTTGACTACAAAGGGGTAACAAAAGGGAATTTGGGAAGGTGATTAACTGTTTTATTTGTGTGTGTGTGTGTGTGTGTGTGGTGGTAGTTATATAATTCTTTGTATTTGTCAAAATTCACAGAACTGTACACCAAAATGTAAATTTTACTGAATGCAAATTACAATTAAATTATGTGTATGCATATCTATTATGTGTATGTATGTATATATATATATATATATGAACATTTTTAAAAGTTTTTTTCCCCTCATATTACTATCAAGTCATATCTCACAGATTTTGTATTTGTACAATTATTCTTTCTTGAGCCTGAAATTAGTTAGGACTGTCTTTTTTTTTTTTTTTTTTTTGTGATGGAGTCTCACTCTGTTGCCCAGGCTGGAGTGCAGTGGTATGATCTCGGCTCACTGCAACCTCTGCCTCCCAAGTTCAAGTGATTCTCTGGCCTCAGCCTCCCGAGTAGCTGAGACTATAGGCGCTCACCACCACACCTGGCTAATTTTCATATTTTTAGTAGAGATGGGGTTTCTCCACGTTGGTCAGATTGGTCTCGAACTCCTGACCTCAGGTGATCTGCCCGCCTTGGCCTCCCAAAGTGCTGGGATTACAGGTGTGAGCCACTGCGCCCGGCCAAGTTAGGACTGTCTTCATCTCTGTTAACCTTCCATTTCCTCTCCTTCCACAAAACCTAAATTTTATTATTATTTGAAACTTAGAATTTTTGAGTAAGTTATTCCTTCTGTCTCAAGAAGGTCCAATACCTGTCATTGAGGGTGGTAAAATAATACACTATCTGTCCTGGGCATGTTAGTGAGAATCCATTTATCGGGTTAAGTAGCTGTCACCGTGGATGGCAGTGAGCAGGCCTTGGAGTGGCCAGGACATAGGACAGATGTGCTTTGATGGGAGAGAAGGGAAGGAAAAGCTAGCAGCACAGTGATGGGAAACTAGAGGCCAGAGGTAGAGGTGGAGGGCAATGATCAGGGAGCAGAGATGAGCATGCCAAGGACATCCTGTGCTGACTTCACAGTGCTGGCTCTGGGCATAGGCCAGTCTCTTCCTGGAGCTTTCATTTTCTCTCTTCGGAATCTGTCAACTCTCTACTGCAATCTGTTCCACAGTCGTATAGCCAAAATCCTCTTCCTCTGTCTCCATTTATTCAACAAATATTTATCTTAGCTGACTCTAATCACACTCTCTCCTGTTTGTCCTGCAGTGAAGCCCGTTTACATCTGCTTATCTCTTTTGATCCAAGGGAATGAGAATTAACCCTGACTTCCAGAGAAGAAAATAGTCTCAGAAAGGTTAAGTGATTTATCTGAAGTTGCCCTTTTAATACTGAGTACTGGACTCTTTCAGTATCCCTGTACTCTGCTGCCCCCTACCGTAGCCATAGCAATAGGTTTTAAATTACAAAAAGAAAAAACAACAGAACACTACACAACACTGCAAAGATTACACCACACTACAAATAGTGCTTACATTTGTTCATTTAGCAAATATTCGGCCAGGTGCGGTGGCTTATGCCTGTAATCCCAGCACTTTGGGAGGCCAAGGCAGGTGGATCACTTGAGGCCAGGAGTTCAAGACCAGCCTGGCCAACATGGAGAAACCCCACCTCATTCACGGTGGGCCAGAGATATGCCTTTCTTTCTTTCTTTTCTTTTTTCTTTCTTTCTTTCTTTCTTTCTTTTTTTTTTTTTTTTTTTTTTTGAGACAGAGTCTCCCTCTGTTGCCCAGGCTGGAGAGCAATGGTATGATCTCGGCTCACTGCAGTCTCCACCTCCAGGGTTCAGGCGATTCTCCTGCTTCAGCCTCCCCAGTAGCTGCGATCACAGGCACGTGCCACCATGCCTGACTAATTTTTGTATTTAGTAGAGACGGGGTTTCACCATGCTGGCCAGGCTGGTCTTGAACTCCTGACCTCAGGTGATCCGCTCACCTCAGCCTCCCAAAGTGCTGGGATTACAGGTGTGAGCCACCACATCTGGCCTCTCTTATGAAGACTAGCAGAACTACAATTATGAAGAAAAAGTCAGCTTGGAGCCTCAACCCCACGAACTTTCTCAGGTGGAATACATTTAGAAGTTGAGCATCTGGAAATGAATTTCCTTAAAGACATCCATGCATGAGTACCCCTTACCAAGTCTTCATGTACTTTACGGCTATTGCACACCCCATTTGAAAACCAATGTTGCAAAGGATTGGGGGCAATCNTTTTGAGACAGAGTCTCCCTCTGTTGCCCAGGCTGGAGAGCAATGGTATGATCTCGGCTCACTGCAGTCTCCACCTCCAGGGTTCAGGCGATTCTCCTGCTTCAGCCTCCCCAGTAGCTGCGATCACAGGCACGTGCCACCATGCCTGACTAATTTTGTATTTAGTAGAGACGGGGTTTCACCATGCTGGCCAGGCTGGTCTTGAACTCCTGACCTCAGGTGATCCGCTCACCTCAGCCTCCCAAAGTGCTGGGATTACAGGTGTGAGCCACCACATCTGGCCTCTCTTATGAAGACTAGCAGAACTACAATTATGAAGAAAAGTCAGCTTGGAGCCTCAACCCCACGAACTTTCTCAGGTGGAATACATTTAGAAGTTGAGCATCTGGAAATGAATTTCCTTAAAGACATCCATGCATGAGTACCCCTTACCAAGTCTTCATGTACTTTACGGCTATTGCACACCCCATTTGAAAACCAATGTTGCAAAGGATTGGGGGCAATCTGAAACTACCGGATTCCTGGAACCTGCCACCGATTGATGGGGCCAGTGGGCCCTAATGAGATTAGACCTCCATTTTATTTTTATTTTATTTTATTTATTTATTTTTGAGATGGAGTCTGGCTCTGTCGCCCAGGATGGAGTGCGGTGGCCGGATCTCAGCTCACTGCAAGCTCCGCCTCCCGGGTTTACGCCATTCTCCTGCCTCCGCCTCCCAAGTAGCTGGGACTACAGGTGCCCGCCTCGTCGCCCGGCTAGTTTTTTGTATTCTTTAGTAGAGACGGGGTTTCACCGTGTTAGCCAGGGTGGTCTCGATCTCCTGACCTTGTGATCGGCCCGTCTCGGCCTCCCAAAGTACTGGGATTACAGGCTTGAGCCACCGCGCCCGGCCTAGACCTCCATTTTAAAAGTGTGAAAGGTATAAGGAGATTCAGAGACAGGTGTAAATGGCTTGGGGAGCCTCCAAAATTTTCAGGGCCAGGTATCTCCCACCCCTTCAAAGGACTGTCTGATACTATTCTATGGCTCCTGGAATGAAGAACCAGTCATCAGGACCTGCTGGCCTCTACGAAATTAAGAGCCCAGTGAGATTTAACAACCTGAAGATGAGGTGTAACTGTGAAGCAATATATGGCTGATTTTTTCACACACCCCCATCCAAACACATCCACTCCAGCTGATCCATTCTCTCACCTCCCATGTGCTAGGTAATGTATGAGATGCCAGAATCACCCAAAAAACAAATAAAGCATAATCGATAGGCCAAGCCCTGCAGAAACTCTAGGAGAGAAACTTTTAAACAAATAATTATAAAAACACTGTGATTGGCTGGGCGTGGTGGCTCACGCCTGCAATCCCAGCACTTTGGGAGGCTGAGGCAGAAGGATCACCCGAGGTCAGGAGTTTGAGATCGGCCTGGCCAACATGGTGAAACCCCATCTCTACTAAAAATATGAAAAGTTAGCTGGGTGTGGTGGCACACAACTGTAATCCCAGCTACTCGGGAGACTGAGGGCAGCAGAATTGCTTGAACCTAGGAGGCAGAGGTTGCAGTGAGCAGAGATCATGCCACTGCACTCCAGCCTGAGTTACTAGAGTGAAACTCTGTCTCAAAAAAACAAAACAAAACAAAACAAAAAAACCACTGTGATAAAGAGTTAATAAAACTATGTGCCAGAGCTGGGGAAGTACTGAAGAAAGAGTGACTTGAGTAAGAAGGTTCAAGGAAAACTTCCCAAAGCTGGTCACATATTTATTGACAGACGTGTAGTACATCATAGAGAAAAAGAGATGGTGGTGGAAGGATGTTCCAGGCAGAGGAAGCAGCATGTCACACGGGCAGCCAGTGTCCAAGTGACACTCAAGGGGCAAGACCTGCTTCATGGGCTTGTGACCTCTGTAGTCACAGAGGGTCCCCTCTTAGAAGGGCCCTCGTGCTTGTTTTAATGTTCTGCTGTCATAATTTTGAAATTCTTCTTTTTTTTTTTAACAAGGAGACCTGCATTTTTTGTTTTTATACTGGGCCCTGCAAATTATGTAGCAGGTCCTGCAAGAGGGCAAGATGAAGGCAAGGAGACCTGCTGGGAAGTTATTACTGTGATCCAAGTAAGAGATAATGAGGGGGCTAAATAAAGGTCTTGTCGTAACAGTAATACACAGCCACACTATTATTTTCAACTTCTTCCCAGTGTGTTCCTCAGTTTAGATGTAGCAATTTCCCCCACTAGAAAGTACTTAGGTTGATTTTGATTTTTTGTAATTACAAAGAATGCGGCAATTGAATAATTTTCTACGTTTGTGTTTGCACCTATGCAAGGGTATCTATCTAGGATGAATTCTCAGAATTAGAATTGATGGGTCAAAGGTATGTTCATTTTCAAGGCTGATAGGCATTGCCAAGTTGGTGACCCAAAGAGAGTATACCAATTTGTATCTCTTCCAACAGTACAGAAGAGTATCTGTTTCATTATGCCCTCTTTAACACTCTGTAGTATCCAACCTTTCCGTATTTGCAGTCCGATAACGTAAGAAAGTAGTGGCTGATTGTCTTCATTTGCCTTTCCTTAGTTACAAACAAGGTTGGTCATTTAAAAAATTATTATAGGAGTCTGTTCAGGCCAGGCACAGTGGCTCATGCCTATAATCTCAGCACTTTGGGAGGCTGAGGCAGATGGTTCACTTGAGGCCAAGAGTTCCAGATCAGCCTGGCCAACATGGCAAAACCCCGTCTTTATAAAAAACACAAAAGAATTAGTCAGGTGTGGTGGCATGTGCCTGTAGTCGCAGCTACTCGGGAGGCTGAGACATGAGAATTGCTTGAGCCCAGGAAGCAGAGGTTGCAGTGAGCTAACATCGTGCCACTGCACTCCATCCTGGGCAATGGAGCGAGACTGTCTCAAAAAA
>NW_016807077.1:153131-163641 GCF_001698545.2 Rhinopithecus bieti
TCAAAAAAAAAAAAAAAAAAAATGGCTGCATTGGGCCAGGCATGGTGGCTCACGCCTGTAATCCCAACACTTTGGGAGGCTGAGGTGGGCAGACCACGGGGTCAGGAGTTCAAGACGAGCCTGGCCAACATGGTGAAACCCCGTCTCTACTAAAAATACAAAAAAATTGAGCCAGGCATGGTGGCACATGCCTGTAATCCCAGCTACTTGGGAGGCTGAGGCAGGAGAATGGCGTGAACCCGGGAGGCAGAGCTTGCAGTGAACCGAGATCTGGCCACTGCACTCCAGCCTGGGGAACAGAGGAAGACTCCATCTCAAAAAAAAAAAAAAAAAGCTGTATAGTGTCACATTGTATGTACTGTTTTGAATATGCTTTTAAGGGAGAAACCTAAGTGAGAAATACTCCCAAGTCATTTGGAGCTGGACATTGAGACTGAGTTGGGGGATTGGACTGGGGCCTTCTCTAGATCCTGAACAATCAGACCTTTTCCTTCCTTTAGGCCTTTACCTCCCATTTTTAGGCCTTTACCTCCCATTTTCTTTTTTCTTTCTTTCTTTTTTCTTTTTCTTTTTTTTTTTTTGAGATGGAGTCTCACTCTGTAGCCCAGGCTGGAGTGCAGTGGCACCATCTCAGTTCACTGCAACCTCTGTCTCCCGTGTTCAAGACATTCTCCTGCCTCGGCCTCCCGAGTAGCTGGGATTACAGGGACATGCCACTAAGCCAGGCTAATTTTTTGTGTTTTTAGTAGAAACAGGGTTTCACCCATGGTGGTCAGGCTGGTCTCAAACTGCTGACCTCAAGTGATCCGCCTGCCTCAGCCTCCCAAATGTGCTGGGATTACAGGTGTGAGCCACAGCGCCCGACCTTTTACCCCCCATTTTCTGCCAATTAAAACTTCACACAGTTTTCCATTGCTTATAACTTTTGAACACGTGTGTGGTAATGTTCCATGTATATTGCATATAAAACTATTAGCTTTTAAAATATTACCAGTTTATATAGGCTCATCTCAAATGCTACTTCCTTTTGGAAACCTTCCTTGATCTCCCTGATGTCCCCAACCAAAGTGACCTCACTCCCCTCTGAAATCCTATAGAATGGTGTAACGTTTTGTGGTTATTTGTCATGTCTTTTATGTGCACAAGTCTTAGCTTTTTTTTTTTTTTTTAACCTGAAGACTGTCTCACTTGCCCCAGTACCTTCCACAGAGTGGCTTCTGAGTAACGTTTACAGAATTTTTGAGGTAATTAATGAATGAACGAGGCACCAAGGGTTAAGGACATGAATTTAGTGTCAGATACTTGGGTTCGCCTTCTGGTTTTGCTGTTTTCTAGGTGTGTTGTGGGGTGGATCACTTCTCTCACCTTTCCTTAGAATCCACTTCACAGGACAGTGGCGAGGATTAAGTGATCTGATGTAGGTAAATTGCTTTTCATTGACCGTTAGCTGCTGCAATAGGAATTCAGAGGAAGGAGGAGAGAGGTCAAGGAGACTTCCTAAGCTGGACTGTGCTCTCCAGCCACCCTCCCATTTATATTTCTTTTCAGATCTCTACTAAGAATGTCACTCTGGCTGGGCACAGTGGCTCACTCCTATAATCCCAGCACTTTGGGAGGCCAAGGCAGGAGGATCACCTGAGGTCGGGAGTTCGAGACCAGCATGACCAACATGGAGAAACCCCGTCTCTATTAAAAATACAAAATTAGCCAGGTGTGGTGGCACATGCCTGTAATCCTAGCTACTCGGGAGGCTGAGGCAGGAGAATCACTTGAAGCCGGGAGGCAGGGGTTATGTGAGCTGAGATTGCACCATTGCACTCCAGCCTGGGCAGCAAGAGTGAAACTCTGTCTCAAATAAATAAATTAATTAAGTAAAATAAAAAATAAACAATGTCACTCTTCTTTGTTCCTGTATTTTCTTTTTAGGTCTTTATCTTTTGGGTATATTTGCCTGGCTTCAGGGCGAGGGCCCTCCCCCAAGAGCTGGCCAGTACTGCAGATTCTTACGACCACTCAAATATTTCTTTCCTTTATAAGAAACAAACAGCTCTATCCTATGGTTGAGCCAATGTGTCAGTGTCTTTCTATCCAAATGTAAGGCATTGTGACATCTGCAGTGAGAGGCCAATGCAATTTGGTGTGGGTAGGGGCAAGGGTGGGGGAGTTTTGCAGAGCATAAAGAGCACAGTATCTTGGATCTTCAGCAGCTTTAGTTCAGTTCTTAACTTTTCTTGCCTCATTACAACAGCCTCATAACCCATTTTCCTCATATATTGAGAACTGTTGTAGTCAGGCATGGTGACTGTTAGATGGCTGTTACGTTGGCCATGGGTAGCCAACATAGTGAGACCCCCATCTTTACCAAAAAAAATTAAAATTAGTCAGGCATGATGGCATGTACCTTAGTCATAGCTACTTAGGAGACTGAGGTGGGAGGATTGCTTGAGCCCAGGAGTTAGAGATTGCAATGAACTATGATCACACCACTGCACTCCAGCCTGGGTGACAGAGTGAGATCCTGTCTCTAAAACAATTAAAGTAATTAGAAAGAATATGATTGGAAAAAAATAAAAATAAAAGTAAAAATAAAAAAGAACTCTTGTGAGGAAAGCATCTAGCATAATGCTAGATAAAAAGTAAGTAACCAACAAATGCAAGTTCTCCCTTTAAGCTGTTCTCCACACTGGTACCAGATTTGTACTACTAAAAGTCCTCTTCTTTCCTCTTATTATGGAGGAATTATCCTAGCTCATAGCCAACCTCCCCACTTGTATACATGCTTACTCAAGGGCATGGGTTCAGCAGTTCTCTCTCTTCTGCATCATCAGTTGTTCCCTCTCTCCTGGATCAGTCTCAATCAACATATAAATGTTATGTTTCCCATCTTAAAAACAAACAAAAAGTCTGTTTTGACTCCACTACCACCTACAGCTGCCACATTTTCTCCTTCTTCATAATAAAACTCCTTGAAAAAGATATATCCTGTATACTCAACATTTTCAATTCCTCTTGAACCTACTCCAATCAGATTTTTGTCCCCTACACTCCACCAAAACATCTCAAGATCACCAACAACCTCCACATTGGTGAATCTAATTAGCATCTATTCATCTTCATATTATTTGATCTGTGTGACACAGTTGATTACTCTCTCTTCCTTAAAACATTTTAATTCACTTGGCTTCCGGTAGTTCTCACTTCCCTGGTTTTCTTCTTTTTGGATCTTCCTTCTCAGTGTGTTTGGCTGATTCCTCTTCATTTTCCCAACCTCTAAGTATTAGAGTTGCCCCGGGATCCAGTCACTGGAACTCTTTGCTTTTCTGTCTACATTCATTTCCTAAGTAATTTCTTCAGTCCCTTGGGTTTTACATATTATATTGATTCTGAAAATCTCCAAAGTCCTACTTCACTCTCAAACTTTTTCCTGAACTCAAGTCCAAATATCAAAATAGCCTACTTGCCACATCTACTTGGGTGAGCTCTTCATATTTCTACTCAGACCTGTCCCTCCTGCAGTCTTCTTTGTGTCAAATAATGGCAACTCCATTCTTCTAGTTGCTCAGTTCAAAAAGTTTGGTAATTGGTAATGCGACTCTCTGCTTTGTCTCATACCTCATATCCAATCCATTGACAAATTCCGCCAACTCTACTTTCAAAATCTATGATTCCAAAAAAATCCAAAAAAAAAGCATAAAGGGAAAAAAATACAAAATACAAAAAACAAAAAATTAAAAATCAAAATCTATGAGAATCCAACTACATCTCTATCTCCACTTGGACCCAGGTCTGAGCTGCCATCATCTTGTACTTGGATTATTGCAATAGCTTCCTAGCTGGCCTTTCTGGTATGGTTTTTAAACCTTTTCTCATCCCAGCAACCCTGTTAAAACATAAGCCAGAAGATGATGTCTCTTCCATTCTCAGAACCTCTCATCAGTTTTTGTTTGTTCAGAGACAGGGTCTCACTCTTGCTCAGGCTGGAGTGCAATGCAATGATGATCACATAGTTTACCACATTCTCAAAGTCCCGTGCTCAAGCAATCCTCCTACCTCAGCCTCCCAAGCAGCTAGGACTACAGGTGTACCCCACCATTCCTGGCTATTTCTGTTTGTTTGTTTTTGACAGAGATGGTGTCTTAAACGCCTGGCCTCAAGTGATGCGTGAGAGTATCAGGAGATGATAGATGATGACCAGGTGAGAGTATCAAGAGATTCTCCTACCTCGGCCTCCCAAAGTGCTGGGATTATAGGCATGAGCCACCATGCTTAGTCCAATCAGTTTTTTATCTCATGTAGACCACCCTTCCCTCCATAACCCTCATCTCCTGATACTGTCACTCTCTTCCACTCCAACCACACTGATTCTCACCCTGTTCCTCAAACCTGCCAGGCACGTTCTTGCCTCAAAACTTTTGCACTTGCTGTTCCATCTGCCTGGATTCATTTCTTTCAGATATCTACATGGTTCTCTCCCTTGTTCCTTCAGATCCTTACAAAAAATTCACTTTTTTACTGAGGACTTTCCTGGCCACTCCATCCAAAAAATTTTCTCTCTCTCTCTCTCTCTCTCTCTCACACACACACACACACACACACACACACACACACACACCCCATTCAGATTTCAAGTCCTGAGCTCAGGAGTTTGAGGTTGCAGTGAGCTATGATTGTGCCACTGCACTCTAGCCTGGGCGACAGGGTGAGACCCTGTCTCAAAAAAAAAAAAAAAAAAAAAATTCAGGCTGGCTTCGTAGCTCGCCTGTAATCCTGGTACTGGGAGGCCTGACGCAGAGAATCAACGGAACCTGGGGCAGAGGTTGCAGTGAGCCGACATGTCGCCACTGCACTCCCAGCCTGGGAAACAGGCAAGACTCTGTTTCAAAAAAAAAAAAAAAGGCCGAGGCGCGGTGGTCAAGCCTGTTAATCCCAGCACTTTGGGAGGCCAAGGCAGGCGGATCACGAGGTCAGAGATCGAGCCATCCTGGCTACACGGTGAAAACCCCGTCTCTCTAAAAAATACAAAAACTAGCGGGCGACGGTGGCGGGACGCCGTAGCCCAGCTCTCGGAGGGCTGAGGCAGGAGAATGGCGTAACCGGAGGCGGAGTTTGCAGTGAGCTGAGATCGGCCACTGCACTCCAGCCTGGGGACAGAGCGAGAACTCCTTCTCAAAAAAAAAAAAAAAAAAAAAAAAAAAAAAAAAAAATTAGAACTCAAATAACTTTTGGTTATGTGGATTAATCTATTGATATTATCACACTAGGGTCAAAACTGAGAAATGTTAAATATTTACAGTATTAATTCATTAAAATAACATACTAAACATGTTAACATAACATTTTTATTTAAAAAAAAAGTAGCGTTTGCTCCAAAACAAAACAAAGCCAACACAAAAAGGGAGGAGGAAGCACGTTTTACATTTTGAAAATCTTTTTATGTCTGTTTTAATAGAACGATAATTGTATTATCCTATTTACTTCTAATCGATCTGTTATAATGCCCTAGAAAACTACCCTGTACTCTCATGAGAAAATGAGAATTTAAAAAGAAAATAATGTCTTCGTATTACTATGTAAATAGTTTTTGTCTCCATATGTATCTCTTGTCTTTGTACATAGGTTTCCCTCCCATTCTACATAGCAAACTCCTGCTGGTCACTCAAGGTCTGTCTCACCTGCCATCTCTAGACAGTCAGTTGTTCCCTCCTCTCTACTCCCATTTTTCTTTTTTTTAAATTTAATTTAATTTTTTTTTTTTTTGAGACAGAGTCTTGCTCTGTCCCCCAGGCTGGAGTGCAGTGGCGCAATCTCCGCTCACTGCAAGCTCCGCCGCTTCCCGGGTTCACGCCATTCTCCTGCCTCAGCCTCCCTAGAAGCTGGGACTACAGGCGCCTGCCACCACGCCCGGCTAATTTTTAGTAGAGACGGGGTTTCACCGTGTTTGCCAGGATGGTCTCCATCTCCTGACCTCGTGATCCGCCCACCTTGGCCTCCCAAAGTGCTGGGATTATAGGCGTGAGCCACCGCGCCCGGCCCCATTTTTCTTTTATAGCACATATTATGTTATCCTGTTGTTATCTGTATAATTGTCTATCTCCTCAACCGACTGTCTTCCTAAAGAAGACAACTATAACTTGATCTTCTTTACATCCCTAGCCCCACTCACAGTATCTAGCACCAAAAAGATATTTAATAAATATTTGTTGAATAAAGAAATATGAGGCTGGGTGCAGTGGCTCATGCCTGTAGTTCTAGCACTTTGGGAGGCCAAGGCAGGTGGATCACCTGACGTCAGGAGTTTGAGACCGGCCTGGCCAACATGGCAAAACCCCATCTCTACTAAAAATACAAAAATTAGCCAGGCGTGGTGGCGGGCGCCTATAATCCCAGCTGCTCAGGAGGCTGAGGCAGGAGAACCACTTGAACCCAGGAGGCAGAGGTTGCAGTGAGCCGAGATCGTGCCACTTCACTCCAGCCTAGGCAAAAGAGCGAAACTCCGTCTCAAAATAAATAAATAAATAAATATGAAAGGAGTTGAAGGGAAGAGGGGACCCAGTTTTCCTACAGTGAGCTCAGGCACTGATATAACATTTCTTTTTTTCTTTTCTTGAGACAGGGTCTAGCTCTGTTGCCCAGACTGGAGTGCAGTGGCATAATCACAGCTCACTGTAATCTCTGCCTCCTGGTCTCAAGTGATCCTCTCTCCTCAGCCTCCCCAGTAGCTGGGACTACAGGCGCGTGCCACCACTCCCAGTTAAATTTTTTTTTTAATTTTTGTAAAGACAGAGTTTCACCATGTTGCCCAGGCTGGTCTTGAACTCCTGGGCTCAAGTGATCCATCCTCCTTGGCCTCCCAAAGTGGTAGGATTACAGGTGTGAACAACTGTGCCCAGCCAATATAATAATTCTTTTCTTTTCTTTTTTTTTTTTTTGAAACGGAGTCTGTTGTCGCTCAGGCCAGGGTGCAGTGGCACAGTCTTGGTTCACTGCAACCTCTACCTCCCAGGTTCAAGCAATTCTCCTGCCTCAGCCCCCCAAGTAGCTGGGATTACAGTTGTGCACCACCATGCCCAGATAATTTTTGTATTTTTAGTAGGGATGGGGTTTCACCATGTTGGCCAGGCTGGTCTCGAACTCCAGACCTCAGGTGATCCACCTGCCTCGGCCTCCCAAAGTGCTGGGATTACAGGTTTAAGCCACTGCACCAGCCCCAACATAATATTTCTTGTTAAGATTATCAATGTCAAAGGTTTTCCTAACAGCTGGTCAGTTTACCATATAGTTCATTAAGTGAATCCCAACCCCTCATGTGGTCTTTCCCACGAAGTGGAGAAGACAGAGGTCATTCATTTCATTTTATGAGGAAACTAAGGCCCAAAGAAATGAAGTGACTTGCTCAAAGGCACACCAAAAGTTAGTGACAGAGCCAGTGCTTGAATCAGGTATCTGACTTTAAGTCAAGTGCTGTTTCCATTTTATTCCATGCTCATCATGGTGACTGGAGGCTGAGAAGTCAGAGTTTCAATGATTCTATCTTGGGGTGTTGCTCTGAAACCTTCTAAACCTCCTCTTCAACTGATTTCACAGCAGTCTCCGGACCGTCCCCTTAATAAGGACTACCTTAGGGATCCTTTTTATACGCAACCATTTACTTCTATCAGCCTCTTCTTTGCTTATCATCAATACCTACTGTCATTCACATACACCAGCCTTGGGAGCTGGTCAAGGTGGACCACCACAGTACTATATCATCATTGGCAGTTCCATGAGCATTTGGTATTAGAGGAAAGGAGAAGAATAAGACAGAGCTCAATCCAGTCTGTTCCCTTTCATTTCTTGAATATACTATCTCCTCCTTCTGGAATATATCCCCTCGCAAATCTTGCAACTTGGGGCAGTTCATTGCTCTTTCCTCAATGTTTTCACAACACTTTGTTCTCATCCGTGTCATAACTCATCATGTAACCACAATGATTTATCTCTATCATCTCCCTACCGGGACTGTGAGCTGTCCAACTCATGTTAATACCATCTTCAGTCTCTTCTGAGACTGTCAACTGTCAACTCCTTCTCTCTCTCTCTCTCTCTTTTTCTTGAGACAGAGTTTCACTCTGTCACTGGGCAGGAGTGCGGTGGCGCAATCTCAGCTCTCTGTAACCTCTGCCTCCCAAGTTCAAGCGATTCTCAGGCCTCAGCCTCCCGAGTAGCTGGGATTACAGGTGTGCACCACTATGCCTGGCTAATTTTTGTATTTTTTTGTAGGGACAGAGTTTCACCATGTTGGCCAGGCTGGTCTCAAACTCCAGGACTCATGTAATCCGCCTGCTTTGGCCTCCCAAAATGCTGGGATTACAGGTGTGAGTCACCACGCCCAGACAACTCCTTCCTTTTCTTTGAACCTCTCCTCTTCTTTCTGGTGATACTCCATAATCCTGATTCTTTAGTCTTTTTGGACAATCTTTAGATTCACTTTTGGCTTGACTTTTCACAGGCTCTGAATATGTATGTCTCAGGATGGATCCCTTGGCCTCTTGCTCTCTTCAACTCTTTGCTTTTAGCTTCAACTACCATATTTACCTGAAGGTGTCCAAAATATCCATTCTCCACCCTCTTCGAGAACTCATTCCCATACCCATCTCACAGATCTTGTGGTCACCCCAGTTTTAGCAAGTCTAAAACCGAGCTCCTTGTCACCTCCTTCAAGCCAGTTCCTCCACATGATGACTCCATTTCTGTGAAGATCTTTCCATCTTTCCATCTTTCTTGATTTGCCATCACTCCAAACTCCTTTCCCCCTTCTTGTATGCCCAGTCTCTTAAATCTATCTCTTTTCCCACCCCCATCCTAGAAAAAAATGGGTTCTGAATCCATCCAGCTCTATCACTTACGAATCACGCAAGTTTGCAAATGTATTCAGAGCCTTCCACTTCCTTATCCTAAATTAGGGGTGATAATAGCATCTATTTCATAGGGTTTATCTACAAAGATTAAATGAGATATCGTGCAGGAAAGTGCTTAGCCCAGTAACTGGTATGTATTAGGCACTCAATAAATGTTAATTATTATTGTTATCCTTATTTCCTTCTACCTAGACTATTACACTAGTCTCCTAACCCATCTCTCTGTCTCTCTGCCTCCTCTGGTCATTATTCTCTCCACTAGGAGGGGAACTAACATGGAATATCTATTAAGTGTCAAGCACCTCATGCTGAAAACAATCTTATACAGTAATACTAGCATCATTTTATAAAAATGGAACAGAGCTAAGATATGAACATAGGTCTGACGCTAAAGCCTGTGCCCCTTTTTGCATCTCCAAATTACCAGGTAATCATAAAATACTATTTTTCACACATCATCCTGCTTAAACACACACATACACACACACAACCTTTAATGACACCCTCCCCATTTTCCTTCAGAACACAACCCGATTTTATTATCCCAGCATTCACTGTCTTGTACTATTTCCCTCACTTCCCAACACTTTCCTATAGGAACCCTGTGCTCCAGAGAAACTTATCTGCCGCCTCAGGCACATCCTGTACACCCTCAACTTCCTCCCTGAAATGCTCTCTCCTCTCCTCTCCCCTTGTTTAAATCCAGCCTTTCCTTCAGGTCCTAGCTGGAGTCCCACCCTCCTCCATTACACCTTTTCCTAACTTCCCCAGCCCCTCATCAGGTCTCCCTTGACCCCTGGAGCAGCCGCCTATATCCTTATTGACACGTGGTGTTTGCCGTCCTGTTTTTCTTTGCGTTTATGTTTTCTCATCAAGCTGTAAACCTCTGCACTTCAGGAAATCGGCCTTCTCCTTTTTGTTTTTGTTTTTTTTTTCTTTCAGTATCCCAACTAGCCCAGAGCCCTACAAATAGAAAGCGCTTGATAAATATGGGTTGTTTTGGATGAAAGATGATCTTCCTAGCTGGATGAGCTCTCTTCCTCTAGGGGGTGAGGGACTGAGCTTCACCTCAACTTCACCTAATGTCTCCCAGGAATGCCCCCTCTCAAACGCTCCTCAGGTCTTCTCTACCCCTTTCCCCCACCTCCCCGGCCCAGGAGAGCAGCTCAGAGCTCCCTCTCCGGATTCACAATCTCAGACCCAGGTCTATTTCTTTAGCTTGCTCTCCAACCCCGCCTTTACCCCAGGGCCGCTCCTCAGTCTCCTCCCCTAGGCTGCCTCTCAGACCCCCTCTCCTCCAATGCCACTCCCTAGGACCCTCTCCCCAGGGTTCCGGACCCCCAACCTCGGATATGCTCCCCCAGGGCCATCCAGTGGTTCTACCTCCAGGAATACTGATTTAGCCTCTTCCCCCTCCCGCTCAGGGCTGCCCCCCAGACCCCGACCTCCAGTTCCACCCCTTCGGACCCTGCCTCTAGAGCTGTTCTTTTAGCCTCTGCGACCCCCTCCCCAGCACCGCTCCGCGGCCCCTGCCTTAGGGCTGGCCGGGAGCCCCTTCCCTCGCAGGTCCCGCCCGGGTGCTGCCCCGCGCCCCGGCCGCCCCCCACCGGGGC
>NW_016807077.1:164308-176386 GCF_001698545.2 Rhinopithecus bieti
CTGCCGGGTTCGCGGAGGCGGCGCGCCGGGGGTCCGCGCCTGGGGTCCCGGCCGGTGCGGCCCAGGGCGGGGACTGGGAAGGGCCTCGCCGCCGAGGGCCGCCGAGGCCGGGAGCTGCTTCAGCACCGCGGACAGAGGCAGCGGGCGGGGGCCGAGCTCGAGGGTCGGGCTTGTTGTGTTGGCTGTGGGGTGTGTGGCCTGCATGACTATGTGTGAAGGAAACCGTACAACGCCTCGGAGTAAATAGTAAGCGCAGCCAGTCTGTTGTGGGTTGGGAGAAGAAACCGAGGATGTTCAAGCTGGAGAAGAGGGAGGGGGGAGGGCGGAGGAAGGACTCGATCACTGTCTTCGTAGCTGAAGGGCTGTCAGGTGGAGGTAGGATAGACTTGTTCTCGCTTGGCCCCACAGGGCAGAACTAGGGCCAGCGGGAGTGGGGGTTGCAAGAAGACAAATTTGGGCTCGATATAGGAAGAAGTTTGTAACAATTGGAGCTGCTCAACCAGCTTAGGAGGCGGCGAGCTGCTCATCACTGGCATGTGCAAGTAAAAGCTCTCGGAGGGGATTGGATGGAGGCATGCATAGTGCTTGCATGGATGCATGCATCATCACAATAATGCCAGCTAGCATTTACTGAACACTCACTATGTGCCAGGCCTGGTGCTATGTTTTATACGAATTATCCAATTCAATCCTCATAACTACTCTATGAAATAGTTGCAATTTTTATCCCCATTTTACAGATGGGGATACAGACTCCAAGAGGTTAAGTAACTTGCCCAAGGTGACACAGCTAGTGAGTGATGGAGTTGGAATTCTAACCTAGGCAGGCTGACTCTAGTCTCCCCTTATTTACCCATGACCTTATCCTATATCTCATGGGGGGTACAGTTGGACTAGGTAATTTCTCGAGTATCTTCCAACCTAGAGGTCTGCAATTTCTAATGAATGATGTTGGGACAATGGTATTTTGCGGAGGAAAATCAGACGGATAGCCTCAGCCATCCTAAGAGATGGAGTGTATTTGTTGAAGCAGGCAGTCTGTTTAAAAGAATCTGCCTCAAGAGAGATTCTTAATTGGGCATGGAGCTCAGGAGGTCATACGTGCACTGAAATTGTGTACAAATTTGTGTTTGTAAGTGCAAATGTGTGTACCTCTAGGCGAGGACCCCTAGATTTCTTCAGTCTCTCAAAGGGTAACAGGTTTCACAAAACAACAAAAAAGATATGGTGTGTAAAAGAACCTTTAGTGCCAGTTGGCAGTTGTCCTGCAAAGATTTTATAATTGCTGGTTGACTTTTTGTGGAAACTTTCCCTAGCCTCTTTGTGTTTTCGCATGTGTTTTATCACATGTCAAAGTAGTGCATTTCCTAAGTTTATACCCTAGAAAAAGATTCCTTTCGACTGCCTGAGTGCTCAGGATGAGGTGGAAAGGCCCTGGCCTGGGATTAAGGAGGCCTGGGCTCTGATCTGACCTTGGCCCCCACTGGTTTGTGTGACCTTGAGCCATTTCCTTGCCCTTTCTAGGCTTGAATTTCACCATGTCTAACATAAGGAGAGAGAGCTAGACGATCTCAACTCCGAAACTTTTTTATTCCTATGATATTTCAAGTATTAAGAGGAAGCTAGTCCTTACCCTTATCAGTTGTACAGGCTTTGATTATTCCACCTCTCTTAGCCTTTCTCTTTTTAAACTTAAGTTTCCCCCTATGACATGAGATCCCTAGAATAGCCACACTCATTCTCTGGATCATTTTAGTTGTTCTTTTCTAGATATCTTTTGACCCTAATTTTCAATAGAAGTCAACTTGACCATTGTCTCCAGATACAGGACCCTATGGTTTTGCATAAAGGAAGGTTGGTTTCTTCTTTGGTCTCCAGGTCCCAACCTGCATCCCCCTTCCTCTGTCAGCTTTCCTGACCTCAACACACTAGGCCACTGCCTTTAGGGAACAATCTATAATAGATCCCAAAGCCTTTTCCTGGGTCAAAACTGATAGCCTGGAACACAACACCCTGTATGTGGATTATTTTTATCGGAGTGCATTACATTTCTCCACATTGACGTTTGTCTGCCATCTTGCATTGCACGCAGTAACTTCCTTCAAGCATTTGCTCTCTCTCTCTCTCTCTCTCCCTTCCTCCACCTCTTCCTCCTTCCCTCTCTTTTGGCATAGCATTTCCCTGTCTGAAAGGGGTTAATATGATCTGAAGTCTTGAAATTTTCACTTTGTTCTACTTCTTCTGGATCACTTATAAAAAATTTAAGTGGGACAGGTCCCAGCAAGGTCTCTTGGGGCCCCCTGCACTCTTAATCCCCTTTCATTCATGGAAGTGACCATCTACCTATTGTTTTCTAAGTGACAAAAACATCACCCTTAATTTGACAGTGACTCCATTTTAAATGTCTAATACATTGTCCAAAACTTTCTGAAAGATAGACAAATTATATCCACTGCTTCTCTCAATAAATTGTGCCTAATTATCCTTTCACTGAACACTAGGGGATCACTTGATTGAAACCTTATAGAAATATTGTTGCTTTTAAGCCAGCAGATAATATTGCTTACTCCTCTGTCTTTTAAGCCCTCTGGAGTCTGACTCCACCCTACCTCTCCATTAGCAGGCCGTATTTCCCACTGCTTATCGATAATGCATCCTTACTCCAGACAAGCTCAATCTCTCCTTTGCCCTTGGACAGGATGCCCATGTTTTTCTGGACATTGTCATATATTTCCTTCTGCACACCTACCCGTTCATTTAAAACCTTTCCATAAAGTTTCAGCTCAAGCCCTGCTTCTCCAATAAACTTTCCCTGATTTCTCTAGTTGTAATTTTCTTCTCTCTTCTCCAGGAAATACTTTTAAGGCAACCCCAGCCAGTTTGTCATTTATTTATTTACTTATTTTTATTTATTTTTGAGACAGAGTCTCGTTCTGTTGCCCAGGCTGGGTGCAGTGGGGTGATCTCGGCTCACTGCAACCTCCACCTCCCAGGTTCAAGTGATTCTCCTGCCTCAGCCTCCTGAGTAGCTGGGATTACAGGCGCCCACCACCACACCCGGTTAGTTTTTGTATTTTTAGTAGAGATGGGTTTTCGATGTATTGGACAGGCTGGTCTCAAATTCCTGACCTCAAGCATTCCATCTGCCTCAGACTCCCAAAGTGCTGGGATTACAGGCATAAGCCACCACGCCCAGCCCTATTTATTTTTTAATAGTTAAACATTATTTCTGGGGAGAGGAAGGTTGGTTCTTAGGCAGGGCTTTATCAACTGTTTTATTTTTTTACATTGAACAAAATCCCCGACTCTCAATGCTCATCATTAAGTATTCAATGAGCAATCAATGATTCTACTCTTTATCCTTTATCTCAAAAAGTTACATAGATCTGAAATAAGCACTCATGGGCATGTAGGTCCAAGCTCCCTTCTAAAACCCTCCTTAGAGATGGGACTCATTGCCAACCTGTGCTTCCTTCAGTGGAAATCAAGGTTATTCCTTTTGGCAGTGGTTCCACAAGCTCACCCTTGAGTTCTTTCAGAACTCTTTAGGTAGTCATCTAATGATCGTGGCATCAATAGAAAGAAATTGAGAGATAACCCTGACCTTAGAGATCACCCAGTACCTACAACAGCACTTACTAGATACTTCTTGAATTGAGTTGCCCAAGGGCACAGAACTTGATAGTAGATGATTCTGAACTACTATAGAACTTTTCCCAGTTCTCCTGATTTCTAAATTGAAAGCATTTTTCATTATCATTGATTTTTTATTTCATATCTATGATCTTTCATTACCAAGCCTAAAAAAATTTTTATTCAGTCTGTCTTCTCCTTTGCTTTATTTTCTCTACACCCCCCAACCCCTTGAAGCTCAAAGAACAGGATCCTATGCTTTCTTTAGTGTTTCTTTTGTATCTTACACATCAGGAGGTCCCACTGATTCTCTAACTGGCTTCCTTCATTTGATTTATTAAAAGCACCACTTCTCTTATTTGCTGAATAGAATGTTCCTCAAATACTTTTCTGGCCTTCCTAGTGTCCAACTTGATTCTGAGGACAATCAGAACAGTCTGAAAGAGACAGGTCAGTTATCACAGGCCACGTGAATAAGTAACAGAGTGTGACTCCTAGACCCAGGACTTATGGATTCCTGCCCTTGAGACTGGTTTTGAGTGATTTGTGCTGAGGAGATGGAGAACAGTCTTTGGTTTGAAACTGCAGTCAAGGAAGATTGACCCCAAATGACTGGAGGGGTGGGGGAGTGACCTACTAAGAAGCACCAACATATTCCCAAATCAAAATATTCTTTATTGTGATCATGGCCTCCAGTATATCTTCATTCTTGTCTGGGGAAAAAAAAAAAAACCCTATTAGGAAGTTCTTCCCTTTACATAGGCTGGATCTAGTCTGCTGTATTTTTAATTCATTTTCTCTTATTTTTACTGTGGGGTGTCATATTACTTTCATAGCTGCTTGTATTTGTAAGGTGCTTTGCACTTCCCATATGCTGTGTATGTGGCCCTATTTGGTCCTGGCAACAATACCATGAGGTAGATAAGGAAGACATTGTCCTCACTTTATGGGTGAGTAAATGGAGACTCAAAGATGATGTGAATTGCCTATCATCATGTCTAAGGACCCATACATAGCTCATAAACATTAAAGCAGGCCGGGCATGGTGGCTCACGTCTGTAATCCTAGCACTTTGGGAGGCTGAGGCAGGTGGATCACCTGAGGTCAGGAGTTTGAGACCAGCTTGGCCAACAGGGTGAAACCCCATCTCTACTAAAAATACATAAATTAGCCGAGCCTGGTGGTGCACACCTGTAATCCCAGCTGCTGAGGCAGGAGAATTGCTTGAACCCGGGGGGCAGAGGTTGCAGTGAGCCAAGACTGCCACTTCACTCCAGCCTAGGCAAAAGAGTGAGACTCCGTCTCAAAAAGAAAAAAAAAAAAAAATTAAAGCAAAGAACAGAAGCTAGGTTTTCTGTTCTTGAGCTCAGCACTCTGCCCACTACGCAAGTTTCCCATTCTGGATTATTATTCTAGCCTTTTAGCCAGTCTTTTCTACTTTCAAGTATGTCCTACTCCAGTCCTTGAAAGAGGTATTTTTAGAACTAATAAAAGTAAATTATCATTGTACCCAAAAGACTAATCTTAGGAAATGCCTAGCCCTATAGTATAGTATTGTTTGAACTCAAAACAGGAAGAACAAACCACAGCCAATATCTCCTCAGTACCTAGCACAGTGAATGATACATTCTGGACATGTGATAAATATTTTAAAATTAATTTTGTTATCTAATTTCCATCAACTTCTTTGAATAGTGCTTGGCACACAAAAGTCAGTACCTTTTCTGAAGAATAAATGAATGCATGCTAGAGGTTTAACAAAGTGTAGGGAAGCACTGAAGAGGGAGGAGATGAAGTTCCCCAGTTGAGGTTGGGGAAGGCAGAGAATGCTTCAGGAAGAAGGTGGTATCTGAGATGAACCTTTGAGGGAGGAGAATGATGGAGAAGGGTGAGTGGGGCCGTCCAGACAATGAAAAATATGAACCATGGCTTCACAAAAATGCATGGCATGTTTAGGAAACAGTGGATAATATTATGTGCCTGGAGCATCAAGTTACTTGCTGTTTCCAGTAAGAGTGTATAAGGAGAAGAGGCTGGAGAGGGAGGCTGAGAGCAGATTGTGCATTTGGCTTTTGTCCAAAGGCTGAGGGGAGTCATTAAAGGTTTCTGAGCAGATGAGTGACCTGCTTAGAGCCATGTTGAGGAAGTAGAGGGACTGGGGCTTGTTCTTGAGTTGTTTTGGCTGCTGGCTCTTGCCCTGAATGCTTCTAAGCTTTCTTAGCACAACTTACGGGTGAGGACTCATTTTAGGGCTCAAGTGATCTGCCCACCTCGGCCTCCCAAAGGGCTTACAGGCATGAGCCCTGGCCTTGCCTGTTAGCAGTAATTTAAAGACTCAATTCTATGCCACAAACACGTAGGAGGCATAAAGGGCCCCAAAAGCACTTGGCCAGAAAGTCAGGAGTTGTTCTTTACTCCTTTCTCTCTTTATACATATGTATGTATAAAGATCATTTGAGGCCAGGAGTTCGAGACCAGCCTGGCCAATATGGTGAAACCCTATCTCTATTAAAAATACAAAAAAATTAGCTAGGCGTGGTGGTACGTGCCTGTAGTTCCAGCTACTTGGATGGCTGAGGCACAAGAATCACTTGAACCTGGGAGGTGGAGGTTACAGTGAGCCGAGATTGAACTACTGTACTCCAGCCAAAGCACGACTCTGTCTCAAAAATCAATCAATCAATTAATCAATCAATCCACTGAGGAGTCAGTTATATCTGAAGCCAATATGACAAAAACTAATGTTTGACAAAGCTGGCTGGTGATTTTCCAATATATATTTTATTATTTTATGCCTTTCTGAATGATTGAAATATTGAATAATACAAAAAAATTAAAACAAACCAAAATCTGATCACCTTACTCCCACCCTCACCTTGCTTAAAATGACTCTTAGGACAAAGAGTAAACTATTATTACTGTGCTACTATCACTTCTTTTTAGTTTTATTATGGAAAACTTTAAAATGCATATGAAAATTGGAAGAACAATATTATAAACTCCCTTGGACCCAGCACCCACAAGGATTGCTTGAGCCCAGGAGTTTGAGACCAGCCTGTGCAACATGGCAAAACCCCATCTCTACAAAAAATACAGAGTAGCTGGGTGTGGTGGCATGTGCCTATAGTCACAGCTACTTGGGAGGCTGAGGCAGGAGCATTGCTTGAGCCCAGGAAGCTGAGGCTACAGTGGACAGAGATCACACCACTGCACTCAAGCCTGGGCCATAGCACAAAACCCTGTCTAAAACAAAAACAAAAACATGCTTAATGAAGCCGATGAGGCTCTGCATGACTGAGTCCTTCCCATCTCTCTGACTTCTTTTTATACCACCCATTCTCCCCATTGGTCACTAGACTCCAGTCACCCTGTCCTTCCTTCTCTTTTTCTAATATACCAGCTCCTTCCCATTCAGGAATTCAGTAAGATACTCTTTCCTGGAATGCTCATTCTCAGCCTTCACCTAGCCTTCTGGTCATTCACAGATGTCAGCTGAGATGTCATGTTCTCAGGGAGGCCATCCCTGATATCACAGCCTATATCTCCTGCCACACACTTTTGTAGCTCCTGGTTCTTCTCTTTCATTCTACTTATTACCACTGTAATGAAATGTTTAGTATTTCCATGCCTATCTCTCCCACCAGGCTGTAACTTCCATGAAGATGAGTTCAAAGGGGACTACAGGCATGTAAACCATTATTTATAATGTAATACAAAATATGCTATAAATGAGGATACATATAACGCCATTGGGAGCACAGAGAAAGTCCATTTAACCCCGGGCAGATAGCCCTCCCTGATGAAGTGGCATTCAAGTTGCATTCTGAAGTAGCACACCACGGGGAGGCCAGAGTACATGTGGGAAAGGAATTCTAGGGAGAGGGAATGAAATAAAGGCAGAGGCAGGACTCTGCAGGATGTGTCCAGGCAACACAATTAGGTCAGTATAGCTAGAGGTTGGGGTACGTGAGGTGAGCAATAAAGGGCAGAAGGTACAGGACAGAACATGAGGCTGGTAGAGCCGGGCATAGTGGCTCATGCCTGTAATCCCAGCTACTCAGGAGGTTGAGGCTGGAGGATTGCTTGAGACCAAGTGTTTGAGGTCATAGTGAGCTAGGATTGCGCCACTGCACTCCAGCCTGAGCGAAAGAGCAGAGGCCCATCTCTACTAAAGAAGATAGGGCTGGAAAGGTACATTGGCATCACATTGTAAGGGTTGTAGTGTCATGCTAAATCATTTGGACTTTAAGACTGACAATGAGGAACCAGAAGATCGGCTTCACGGTCAGTCCACTTAGGCTAAAATAATGGAACTTTTTAACATGACTTACAGCTCATTTAGTTCAACCATGTCCCTGTTGCAGTTAAGAAACTGAGGCTTGGTCTGGCTTTGGTGGCTCACTTCTGTAATCCTAGCACTTTGGGAGGCCATGCTAGGAGGATCGCTTGAACCCAGGAGTTTGAGACCAGCCTGGGCAACATGGCAAAACCCCATCTCTACAAAAAATACAAAGATTAGCTGGGTGTGGTGACGTACACCTACAGTCACAGCTACTTGGGAGGCTGAGGCAGGAGGATTGCTTGAGCCCAAGAGGTTGAGGCTACAGTGAGCAGAGGTTGTACCATTGCACTGCAGCCTGGGCTACAGAGTGAAACCCTGTCTTTAAAAAATTAGGCCGGGTGTGGTGGCTCACACTTGTAATCCCAGCACTTTGGGAGACTGAGGCAGGTGGATCACCTGAGGTCAGAAGTTCGAGACCAGCCTGGCCCATATGGTGAAAACCCTATCTTTACTAAAAAATACAAAAAATTAGCTGAGCGTGGTGGTGGGCATCTGTAATCCCAGCTACTTAGGAGGCTGAGGCAGGAGAATCGCTTGAACCCAAGAGGCTGAGGTTACAGTGAGCCAAAGCCATGCCATTGCACTCCAGCCTGGATGACAAGAGCGAGACTACGTCTCCAAAATTAAAATTAAAATTAAAAAAACACTTGAGACCTGACCACTGGTCTTTGTCTTCACTTTTCCCTTTTCTTAACTCATCAAGAAGTCGAGCCTCAGGGGACAGAAAATTGGCAGATTTGCAGGAGGGCCTTGGAAAGGGCGAGGAAGACTATGGCCTCTCCTTTTCCAGAGAGTGAATGAGACCATGGCCACACTCCTGACTGTGGGCAGAGGCCTCCCTAGAACTGCAAAACTTGGGCATCCCAGTGCTGACCCAAAACCCCAAATGTGCCACCTCCCCGGGTACGGTGATGATCTGGCTTGTGGTGGCCTCCTGGGAGTGAGCCAAGGACATTCTGCAGAGTGCCAGGGAATTCCCGCTAGTGCACTTACCACCCACTCAAGAGCCAATGGCAGCCAACAGGCAATGCTGCGCCATTAAGGTGTTTGTCAAGAAGCTAAGCTGGGCATTGTGGGCGATCCTGAGGGCCCTTTTTAGATTGGCTGTAAGTGAAGAAGAAAAAAAGAAAAGAGACAGCATTTGGAGGCAAACTATAGCTAGTGCAGAGGGAGCAGCATGACAGAAAACCCCCGAGAGGCGGAGATGCTTGCCTCCATGTCTGGCTTCCTTACCAACTTGCTCTGTGATTCTGAATGTCATTTTCCCTCCTGGAGTTTTCTGTCTCTCTTCTGCAAAATGAGTATGTTAAATGAGATGATTGCTGAGTATTGTTGACCAGTGTATTTTCTAGATACCTGAATGGTCATGCCTTCAGTATGAAATTTTACAAATTAGTCATATAACTCAGGTGGTCTCAACAGCAAGGCTGGGGCCTCACTTATATGGGTAGAGGAGGAAGCAGGGTTTTGGTGGGACAAGACGTGGAGGGAACTGACACAGTGATAGGACTGATCCCTGAGGAGTCATCAGAGAGACCCAGTGATGTGGTCTGGCAGCAATAACCAAAGGTGGTGGCCAAGGAGGGGAAATGACTTATTAAAAATCACCAAGGGCCGGGCGCGGTGGCTCACACCTGTAATCCCAGCACTTTGGGAGGCCGAGTCAAGTGGACCACCTGAGTCAGGAGTTCAAGACCAGCCTGACCAACATGGGGAAACCCTGTCTCTACTAAAAATACAAAAATTAGCCCTGCATGGTGACAAGTACCTGTAATTCCAACTATTTGGGAGACTGAGGCAGGAGAATCACTTAAACCAGGGAGGCAGAGGTTGCAGTGAGCCGAGATCGCACCACTGCACTCCAGCCTGTGTGACACAGTGAGACTCCATCTCAAAAAAAAAAAAAAAAAAAAAAAAAAAAAAAAAATCACTAAGAGCAAGTTGGTGGGGGAGCCGGGAATGGAGCCAAGCGTCTCTGCCTCTCAGCGGGTTCTTTCCGAGGAGTATGGGAGCAGGAATAGACAATAACATTGTAAGAACACTTACTACATGCCAGAATCTGCTAAATGCTTCTTGCTGCTGTAACAAATGACCACAAACTTATTTCTTAAAGCAACACAGGCTTGTTATCTTACATTTCCAGAGGTCAGAAGTCCAAAATGGGTCTTGCTGGACTGAAATCAAGTTATTGGCAGGGCTGCATTCCTGCTGGGGTTTCTAGGAGAGGATCCCTTCCTTGCCTTTTCCAGTGTCTAGCGGCTGCCCGCATCCCCTGGCTTGTGGCCGCTTCTAGCATCAGCAGCACTGCTATAACCCATGTCTCCCAACACCTTCTCTGACTCAAGCCCCCGTGCCTTCCTCTTATGAGGATGCTTGTGATTTCATTAGACCCACCTGGATAATCTGGGCTCATCTCCCCCATCTGAAGATCCTTAACTTAATCATTTCTATAAAGTCTCTTTTACCACATAAGGTACCATATTCACAGGTTTTGGGGATTAGGATGTGGATGTCTTTGAAGGGTCATTATTTTTATGACCACATGCATCATCTCATTGAGTCCTCCTAACAACCCTTCTTTAAACATCCATTTAACAGATGAGGAATGTGATGCTTAGAGAAGTTAGGTCAGTTGCCCAGGGGCACTCAGCTAGAAAGAGAAAAGTTAGGTAATATTTGGTATGTGGTAGCATCTTGGTCCCAAGTGAGCTGTCTTTTTAGGTAGGACCCCATTCAGCTCCCAGGTGTATTGAGAATACAGTCAAACTCTCTGGAGGAGGCTGTCTAAGAACTAGGCAGGGAATCTGAGACCCTGAAAAATAGATTAGGGTCATAGTAGTCTCAGCTTAGAACTTGAATGCCAGAGAAAGAAACTGAGGGAAAAAATGCAGTTGTAAGCATTAAGCCAATATGGCAATGGATGAGGAAGAATGATCTTAGGCCACCATTCATGCCTGTATACAGTGATACAATAGTATCTTAGTGTGGGGGGTTGAAGCTGCTGTGGACCATTTGCTCAAGTTAGGATTTACCAAGGAGATGGGCAAGGTGAGGGACCCAGAGATAACAGCAGAACCAAGGCACAGAGAGCAGAAGCTGCTGGCTACTGAGCCATTGCTAATAGAAGACGTTTCTAAATGGTAACGTAGTCAATTATAAGTGACACTGAACATGTCCATTTCGTCATGGTTATGGCAGGCCCTGTGCTAGCTGTTGGGGTAACAATGATGAGGAGGACATATATGCATTTTAGAGTCAAAAGGAAGAGACAGATAATTCAACATGTGGTTACAATACAGTGTGATAAGAATTGTGATAAGGAAAGAGATGGGGGACTGACAGGGATGTACAAGGACCTTTTGAAATAGATGTAAGGGTTCAAGACTCCCCAAAGAGAGAGGAGGGAAGAGTGAACTGAATAGAAGGAACAATACGTGTAAGGGTCTGGGAGAACTGGAACTCACTGGAACACAGAGCACTAGGTGGGGAAAGATAAAAGGGGTTGCAGAGGGAGTCAGGGCTGTTGACTGCAGAGATGGAAAGCTTTTAAAGCTACCTCAGGGCATTCACACTTACTGTTCCCCCATCCTGGAACATTCTTTCCTAGTAGCCACAGGGCCCACTCCCTCACTTCCTTCAGATCTCTTGCTTAAATGTCACCTGCTCAAAGAGATTCTCCCTGATCATCCTCCATAAATAGCTGTCCCATCACTCTCCATCTCTCCAACCTGCTCTATTCTTCACAGCACTTATTCCCACATGTTTCTTCCACTAGACCGTAACTACTAGAAAGTAACTAGAAAGGTGTTTTGGGTTTTTGTTTTTGTTTCTGTTTTAGACATGGTCTCATTCTGTCGCCCACAGCCCACTGCAGCTTCCAACTCCTGGGCTCAAGGATCTTCCTTCCTGCCAGAGTCTCCAGAGTAGCTAGGACTACAGGGGTGTGTCACCACGCCCGGCTAATTTTTTCGATTTTGTTTGAGACAGAGTCTTGCTCTGTCACCAGGCTGGAGTGCAGGGGCGCGATCTTGGCTCACTGCAACCTCCGCCTCTCGGGTTCAAGTGATTCTCCTGCCTCAGCCTCCCGAGTAGCTAGGACTACA
>NW_016807077.1:177276-197439 GCF_001698545.2 Rhinopithecus bieti
AAAAAAAAAAAAAAAAAAAAAAAACAAAGCAAAGTAAACAAAACCTTGAAAAACAGTGTTTAAACTCAGGGATATCTTTGGGGTCACAGGGCCTGTAATTTCTTTTATTATTATTATTATTATTATTATTATTATTATTTGTTCTACTTTAAGTTCTGGGATACATGTGCTGAACGTGCAGGTTTGTTACATAGGTATACATGTGCTGTGGTGGTTTGCTGCACCTGTCAACCTGTTGTCTAGATTTTAAGCCCCACATGCATTAGGTATTTGTCCTAATGCTCTCCCTCCCTTTCCCCCCACCCCTCAATAGGCCCTGGTGTGTGATGTTCCCCTCCCTGGGTCCATGTGTTCTCATTGTTCAACTCCTATTTATGAGTGAGAACATGTGGTGTTTGGTTTTCTGTTCCTGTGTTAGTTTGCTGAGGATGATGGTTTCCAGCTTCATCCATGTCCCTGCAAAGGACATGAACTTATTCTTTTTTATGGCTGCATAGTATTCCAGGGTGTACATGTGCCACATTTTCTTTATCCAGTCTATCATCGATGGGCATTTGGGTTGGTTCCAAGTCTTTTGCTACTATGAATAGTGCTGCAATAAACATACATGTGTATGTGTCTTTGTAGTATAATGATAAAAAGTTGTTTCTTATAATGAGTCAAGATCTCTGTCCTATAATCTCTCATTCTGGTCTTAGTCTTGCCTTCTGTACCAACCAGAATGTCCTCCTTCATGCTCCTGTTCTCCTTAATACAGTCTGTCTTCTCCAACCTAAACACCCCTCATCTGTCCTCCCAGGACATGGTTCCCGGTCCCCTTACTCTCTTGGCTACGCTCCCTTAGTCAAGCTCCAGTTTGTCACAGTCGCTCTGCATATAAAGCCTCTAGAACTGGACTTGAAACTCCCATGCATGTTGAGACCAGTGCCTGTTTCCTGTTGTTCACCTCATCACCCTAGATTATGACCATAGTTGCCCCAACTCTTTCATGGGGATCTTTTATTCTTTCTTCCTCCTTCTAGCCCCTGCTTCCAAATTTGACATCTTCCTGCCTGGTCCTTTTTTGTAGACTTTACCTCTGGCCTTTCTGATAATACCTCCTTGCCCCTTCATTTCTGATCAAACACCTAATCCTGATCATTTTCCTCACTCCTTCTCCAGGCCCGTATGGTCCTGGTTCAGGCTCCCACTCAGCTGTGATGCTCCCGAATGCCCCCTGGAGACCCCACTGTTTTTTGTTTTGTTTTGTTTTGTTTTTTTTTTTTTTTGAGGTGGAGTCTCGCTCTGTCGCCCAGGCTGGAGGGCAGTGGCGCAATCTCGGCTCACTGCAAGCTCCGCCTCCCGGGTTCACGCCATTCTCCTGCCTCAGCCTCCCAAGTAGCTGGGACTACAGGTGCCCGCCACCTCGCCCGGCTAGTTTTTTTGTATTTTAGTAGAGACGGGGTTTCACCATGTTAGCCAGGATGGTCTCAATCTCCTGACCTCGTGATCCACCCGTCTCGGCCTCCCAAAGTGCTGGGATTACAGGCTTGAGCCACCGCGCCCGGCCGACCCCACTGTTTTAAATGACCCACCTTTTCCATCCTTCCCCACGGCCATCTCTGTTTCCAGGAGCACTTGTCGGCACTGCCAGAGATCTGCCTCTTGCCACCCCCATTGCCACTTCTAACCTCATCACCGCCTCTGCTGTCTGCCGCTCTCTTCCCTCTTCTGTCCACATTTTGTTCTCCTTGGTATTCTCTGCTCTCTCTTTTCACTGCCACCACTCCGGGACTTCTCAGCTTTGGCTTCTCAGGACCCCAAATCCTGCCTTCTGGCCGGCAGACCAATCACATCGTATTGTCTATGATCTCTATGTCTTTGGCTCAGTCCAGCTATTTTGGTCTCTGCTTGGATTCTGAGATTTTTCTCACTTTCCTCTGGGTTTACACCTCTTTCCGCACTTAAAGGGTGACAGACATCTTAAGAACTGGCTAACTGAGCTGTAAAGGTTAGACTTCTGACATGGCTGATGATTGATTAATGGATCTAGGTGTAAAGAGATGAAAGCAAGGTCATTCTGTCTAAAAGTGAATGGGACTTTTTTCCTTTAGTGGATTTTATCTCTTTTTTTTTTTTCAAATGGAACAATGGAACCTATTGCCTCATCAAGCAAGGAAGTCAAACCACAATAGATTGAATTTCAGCAAGTGTTTTTTGAAACCTCTAATAGATACCAGGAATTGTGCTTGGTGCTTTCATGAGTATTACTAAATCTTCCCAAGATGAAATCCCTTCCTTGATATCCAGGCAGTGCCTCCTAGATCAACTGTTCACTCATTCATGAACTCAGTGATTATTTCTTGTGTCAGACACTGTGCTAATTACTATAACAGATACCAAAATAAATATAACACCATCTCTGTTCTCCAGGAACTCAATCTAGTGGGAAAAACAGACATATCCACGACTAGGTATGATACATTGTGGTAGTTGTGTGTACAAAGTACTGCGGGAGTAAAGAGGTCAACCACTAGCTGTGACAGGGAGAGCTAAGGAAGGTTTAACAAAGGAGGTGACATTTGAGCTAGACCTTGAAGGATGAGTAGGAGTTTGCTAATGTGCTTAAAGAGAATGGGCTTTGGAGGCAGCAGAAAGAACCTGGAACTGTGAACGGCAGAGAGTGCTTTGGACTTGCTATGACTGGAATGTAGTACCCTTGCTCTAGCCTCAGGAGTTCTGCCCAGAGAAGGCAGAGGATTGTCTGGGTCACAGAGAAAGTGAGTGGCAGAGACAGGATTAAGCAGCATGAATTAGAATTATCTGACCCTGATCCATCTTCCTTAGCCTCCAATACACACACACACACGCACACACACACACACACACACAATGCCAGTCCAACCTCATGTCCTGTTCCCTGGTTTAGATGCTGTCATTTGACTGCCCCCACCCCATTTCCCCTCCTAGGAATGTGCCCGTGGGCTCTGAGGATTGTCCCCAGAGAACCTGGTTGGGGGAAACAGAGCCTAGAGAATATTAGAGAATACACTAATACTGGCCTAGCCCCACCATGTGTCTGATCCATCCCAGTGTTTAGTTCTGGCCCAGACATTTGCCTATGACCTGAGTCCGTAGATCCTGACTCCTGATGTGGCCGGGATAGACTCTGTGATGTTCGTAATGGATCCGGATGGGCTGTGAGATGCTCCTTGCTTGAGTATCCCAGAAAAGGAGCTGCATAAACCAGGTTGCCAGCTTTTTACTGAGAAGGAGCTACTTTTAAGTCCCCAGAGCACTGGAACACTAGAGCGGGCTTATGTAGAAGACCCCCTGTTCCTCACCTCCTACCATAAGCAGGAATGAGGATTTTTAAATTCCATGCTAGCTTCAAGGTGGATGCTCAAAAAATACTCCATTGGCTAACTGGCTTGTCAGCAGTTATCTGTTCAGAGGTCCCTAGCTATTTCCCAAATGCTGTAATTCATCTTAGTCAAATTTTTAGAGAACCAATACAGTCCGTTGGCAGATAGGGAGGCACTGGATATATCTTAGGTTTGTACCACACCTCTTTTGGGGATGTCTTGAGGCAGCTTACAGATTAAAACATAATGTCTTGTGGCTCTACACCTGTAATCCCAGCACTTAGGGAGGCCAAGGCGGGTGGATCACCTGAGCTCAGGAGTCCAAGACCAGCCTGGCCAAAATGGTGAAACCCTGTTGCTGTTAAAAATACAAAAATTACCTGGGCATGGTGGCACATGCCTGTAATCCCAGCTACTCGGGAGGCTGAGACAGGAGAATCGCTTGAACCTGGGAGGCAGAGGTTGCAGTGAGCCGAGATAGTACCGCTGCACTCCAGCCTGGGAACAGAGTGAGACTCCATCTCAAAAATAATAAATAAATAAAAATTAAATTTAAAAAAAACCATAATGTCTTTATGTAAATCTTTGAAGGATGAAACATAAAACTTGGGGGTTGAAGGATGAAAAAAGTAATTGTTACTTCCAAACATTCCCATGCTCAACACATAAGCTATAAATTTGGCTGAAATGTTCCTGGGAGAAAGACAAAAAGGGAAATGCATTGGGTTATCCAGTGTTCCTTTTCTTATATCTTAAAGTATACAGAATCTCCTATAGGGAAAGTACTTTCCTCAAGCTAAAGCCTAATAGAAAGTAATTGTGTTTGGTCCTAAGAAAGTTGAGTGAGAAGGTGAAGAGCATGTAATTCCATTTAGCCATCATTTCTCCGCATCCACTCAGCACCAGGCGCTATGCAGTGTCCCCAGCCTTCTGGGAGATGCTGTCATATCCATAAGTCACCCAAGAGAAAGTAGACTTGACTGCAAAAGATGAACTGCCCTCCATAGGACCCACAAGAACTGGCTCTTGGTCCCAGGAGCACATGGGAGGGCAGGATGGCTAGATTTGAAAAAGCAAGAGTCAAATGGCCAGGCACAGTGGCTCACGCCTGTAATCCCAGCACTTTGGGAGGCCAAGGCAGGCGGATCACTTGAGGTCAGTAGTTTGAGACCAGCCTGGCCAACATGGTGAAACCCCATCTCTAATAAAAATACAAAAATTAGCCAGGCAGTAGTGGCATGTGCCTGTAGTCCCAGCTACTTGGGAGGCTGAAGCAGGAGAATCGCTTGAACCGGAGGGCAGAGTTTGCAGTGAGCCGAGATCATGCCACTGCACTCCAGCCTGGGCAAGAGAGCAAGACTCTGTCTCAAAAAAAAAAAAAAAGAGAAAAAAAGAAAAAAAAAATCCGCTCAGAATGTGCCATGCTCTCCCACATTTCCAGGCAATTGCACACGATGTATACTTCAAGTCTTAGCTTAAATCTCATCTCTACCTGGAAGCTGTCCTTGAGTTCCCCTTTCTCTGTGCTGCCCCCCTCCCCACCATGGATAAGACACCCCTCTTTTGTTCTCCCATAGAACTCTGTGCACACATGCTTTTTACCATTGTGTTTTTACTGTGGGTTTACTTGTCAGTCTCTGAGTTCCTTATTCATCTTCATTTTTTCAGAGCCTCACACGGTGCCTAGCCTGTAGTAAGTGCTCAGTTATTGCTTGTCAAATGCACATAATGAGCAGCTACCGTGCCCATCACTGTCCTGGGCACTGGATGATTAAGCTATGGCCCCTTCCCTTGAGGAGGCTAAAGTCCCGCCTTTTGCGGAGGATGAAGAGAGGAGGAGGCAGGGGAGGAGGAGGAGGAGGAGGGAGGAGGAGGGAGACTGATACTGTAAAAGAAATGATCCAGCCCAATCCTATAATATAATAGGGGATTTGGGGAGCACAGAAAGGAAGAAAATAACTTAGCCTGACATGTCAAAAAATGAAAATTTTTTGCCAAACTGAGAAAAATATTAGGCAGAGGGAAGAACATGTATTAATACAAAGGCAGGAAAGAGAATCAATATTTAGGGAACTGCAAGTATTGATATTCTGTGCCATCATTTGGAATGGAAAGTATGTTTCAGATCCAATTGTGAGAGACAGAAAGTTGTTACTTTGTTGTATATGTTTCAAGGCTTTATTATTCTGACAATTTTGTTTGTATCATCAGATGGATTTTATCACAAGGCAGTAAAGATGTTATAGTCACCTTTGGTGAAGCAAATAATAACTTATTTATAGTTTCTGATCGGCTGCCTTATGAAAAACTGTTTCATTTGACTTATAATAAAAGACACATCCATAATTAGCCTGTTCATATAGACACATGAAACAAAAGCTATAGCTAGGAGGGGAATCATGCCATTTCCTCAGGCTCTTTTCCCTTCATTGGCTTATTTGGCATTCAGGATAATCCTCTGAGGATGGGAAACGGGGTTATCTAGATTCGAGCCCAGCAGGTAGCTCCTGGAAATGCTTGTGGGCTCAACAAATACACGGATGTTTTCCTCATTTTCCAGCTGATGCCACATATTTCCTGGTACTCTTGTGTTCCTGGGTCTTCATCCCCTCATGCTTTTGGGTGGGAATAATTTTTTGTTTGCTTTTTGAGACAGAGTTTCGCTCTTTTTGCCCCAGCTGGAGTGTAATGGCATGATCTTGGCTCACTGCAACCTCTGCCTCCTGGGTTCAAGCGATTCTCGTGCCTCAGCCTTCCGAGTAGCTGAGATTACAGGAGCCCGCCACCCCGCCCAGCTAATTTTTGTATTTTAGTAGAGACGGGGTTTCACCAACAGTCAGGCTGGTCTCAAACTCCTGACCTCAGGGGATCCACCCACCTCAGTCTCCCAAAGTGCTGAGATTACAGGCATGGGCCACCGTGCCCAGCCGGGAATAATCTTTACTTACTATCCTTCTGAGTCATTGCTTGTTTGAGCTCCTTCACCCAAGCTTCTTTCAGATTCTCTTGCCTTTTTAATGTTTTTCTCCTCTTTCAAAAAAATCACTCCATGCAAAAAACTTAGAAAACAGGAAAGCACAAAAAAGAAGTGCCTCGTGATACTATAACCAAAGGATACTCAGTCAATTCTTTTTTATTTTTTTAAAAAAATTATGACATCATTTCAGACTTTCAGAAACATTTTAGAGAATAGGGCAATTTCTTTAAATATTTATTTATTTACTTATTTATTTTAGAGATGAGGTCTCACTCTGTCGCCCAGCCTGGAGTGCAGTGGCATGATCATGGCTCACTACAGCCTCTTACTCCCAGGCTCAAGTGATCCTCCTGCCTCAGCCTCCCAAGTAGCTAGGACTATGGGTGCACACCAGCATGCACAGCTAATGTTTAACTTTTTTGTAGAGATGGGGTCTTGATATGTGGCCCAGGCTGGTCTTAAACTCTTGGCTTCAAGCCATCCTTTCACCTCGGCCTCTCAAAGCACTGGGATTATAAGTATGAGCCACCACACCCAGCCAACAAAGAATACTTGAATGCCCCTCACCCAAAACTATTAACATCTAACTATACTTACTTTATCTCTCTCTCTCCTGTCTCTGTTTCTCTCTTTATATATATATAGACATATATGTATATTTCTTTTTTTTTTTTACGATAGAGTCTTGCTCTGTCACCCAGGTTAGAGGGCAGTGGTGCAATCTTGGCTCAGTGCAGCCTCTGCCTCCCAGGTCCAACCGATTCTCCTGCCTCAGCCTCCCGAGTAGCCGGGATTACAGGCATGCGCCACCACGACTGGCCAATTTTTGTATTTTTAGTAGATATGGGGTTTCATCATGTTGGCCAAGCTGGTCTCGAACTCCTGACCTCAGGTGAACCTCCAGCCTCGGTCTCCCAAAGTGCTGGGATTTTAGGCATAAACCACCGTGCCTGGCCATATACGTATACTTCTGAACCCATTTAAGAATAATATGCTAGCCAATTGTCACCTGGGCAAAAAAAAAAAGAATAAGTTACAGATATTATGCACCCTTATGTCAGCCTCAATACTTCAGTGTGTATCTCCTAAAAATCAGGAATTCTCCTACATAATCTTTTTTTTTTTTTTTTTTTTTTTTTTTTTTTTTTTTTTGAGACGGAGTCTGGCTCTGTCACCTGGGCTGGAGTGCAGCAGCCGGATCTCAACTCACTGCAAGCTCCGCCTCCCGGGTTTACACCATTCTATTGCCTCAGCCTCCCGAGTAGCTGGGACTACAGGCACCCGCCACCTCGCCCAGCTAGTTTTTTGTATTTTTTAGTAGACACGGGGTTTCACTGTGTTAGCCAGGGTGTCTTGATCTCCTGACCTCGTGATCCGTCCGTCTCAGTCTCCCAAAGTGCTGGGACTACAAGCTTGAGCCACCGCGCCTGGCCTCCTACATAATTTTTATATATGCCTTTCTAGGTTTTTTCTATGCACACATCATTTATTTATATTTAAATAAGATCATGCATTGTTTTATTTATATTTATTTATAGTGGCTTGCTTTTCTGGGGGGGTAGCAATACATATTGTATATAATCTCCTACCAATAAATATTCTACAACATGGTTCTTTGTCAAGCTTTGACAGTACACACAGTGCGTTTCTGGGTGGCACAACATTTTCAAAATGCCTCTCTGTATCACAGAATTAACCGTGCTGTGCTTTTCCATGTCTAGTCCAATATCAGTGGAAAGCACTGAATAAATGAGTAAAGAGGCAGGGCAATGGAAAGCTCTGAATTCAAATTTAGTCTTTATTCTGTGGCCAACAGAAATCCAATGAAAGGTTTCTAGCAGGAGAGGACGCCAATAAAAGCTGCTTTCTGGAGGTTAATTTGACAGTGTCTGCAGGGTGGAGTGAAAAGAACTCAGAGCATGAGTCCAGGAGTCACTGGGGTCAAATGATCCCTCATTTTAAGGGCACATCTCTGCCCAGGTAGAACAGAGCCTTTCCCAGCATAATGCATCCTTTTCTTTCATGTGTCTTTCAGAACTGGTTAAAGTCCTATGGCTATCTGCTTCCCTATGATTCACGGGCATCTGCGTTGCACTCAGGGAAGGCCTTGCAGTCAGCAGTCTCCACTATGCAGCAGTTTTACGGGATCCCAGTCACCGGTGTGTTGGATCAGACAACGATCGAGTAAGATTTGCGTAGGACATTGTGCCTTTGAACTTTCTGGACTTACATTTGGGTTCACATTTGTCATGGCCTGTGTACACCCCATGCCCATCTTCCCTTCCTATCTTTTATTCCTGCAGTGCCATCCCGGGAGAGAATAATCCCGATGTGAGTGGTGGACGTGCTGGGATGGGAGTCCAGCCCTCCCATTAACTTTCCATGTGACCTTGGAGACAAGTTGCTTAACCCTTCTGGACCTCAGTTTCCTTATCAGTACAACGAGGGATTGGGTTGTAGATGGGCTCTTAAATCCCCTCGGGCTCGAATAATTTATCTGTGGGTCACCCTCTGGAGCTCCCTGCAAGGTACATGTCTCATAGAATACAGAAAATGCTTGAATGATAATGAGTTGGCTCCACTTTTTCCATTTACCAAACATTTGCTGGGCGCCTGCATGTGCCTGTCATCCGGCCCTCCAGAGGCTCACCATTTAATGACAAATACAGTCATCGAGCCACACCAGTCTAGAGCTCAGAAGGAAACAATGAGTTTTGGGGAGACACTTGGGAGGTAGTAACACTTAGGAGGTAGAAAAAAGCCATGAGGATGGTCACAATCACTCAAGGAGAATGTAAAGATTCACAGGCAGGTGCTGGGGATAGCACCCCCCGCAAAGCTAGCCAGGAAGGGGCAGCCGGAGAGGAAGAAGCCTCATGTGATGATGTGATGCACTGTCATGATGCCACATGGTGTGGGTGGTCAGTGGGGCCAGCCGCTCCAGAGCCCTCCAACAGAAGCACGGCTGAAAGTTGTCTGCTGGGTTTAGTGACAAAGAGGTTGTTGTTAACCTCAGCAGAATGGTGGAGATGAAGTCAGACTGAAGTGGGGAGAAGCGGAGGTGAGGAGAAGAGGTAGCAAGTGGAGGAAAGACATTCAAGAAGCTTGACAGGGAGGTGGGGAGAAATGGGTAGCAGCTAGAGAGGATGAAGTTTTGTTTGTTTAAGACGGGAGAGAGTTGAATAGGCTTAAACTTGCTTAAGAAAGCTATGAGAGCTGTTTAAGAAAAGCCATTCACATCATTAAAGCATGGGAAAGAGCAGGAGTGAGTTTCCTAAGGAGGTGGGAAGGGAGGGGAGCCTGAGGCAGCTGGAAGGAGCTAGCAGGGCTGGGTGAGGATGCAGGGGAGTTGGTGGGAGGAGGAACAGGAAATGCACCCAGTTGTGGATCAAGGATCAATTTAATGTAAGTCACTCCTGGACAGAATCATCTCTCTGGGTCTCAGTGTGTTCATATGCAAAGGGGAGTGTTGGATTATGGCTCTAAATTCTAGATTCCACTTTTTTTTTTTTTTTTTTTTATGAAATGGAGTCTCAATCTGTCACCCAGGCTGGAGGGCAGTGGCACAATCTCAGCTCACTGCAACCTCTGGCTCCGGGGTTCAAGCGATTCTCCTGCCTCAGCCTGCCTAGTAGCTGAAATCTCAGGCCTGTACCACCATGCTGGCTAATTTTTTTATTATCATTTTTTTTTTGTATTTTTAGTAGAGACAGGGTTTCACCATATTGGTCAGGCTGGTCTCGAACTCCTGACCTCAGGTGATCAGGAGCTCCCTGCAATGATCAGGCCTCCCAGAGTGCTAGGATTACAGGCGTAAGCCACCACGCCCGGCCTAGATTCCATTATTTTAAGCATCTGAGCTTTTAAAACTTGACGAGTCTGGGGTTTTAGGATCCTAAAATCCTATGTGAACATTTCCTATTCCTAGGATTCTCTGACTATGAGAGTGTGAACTTCTTCTCCTGTGATGATGTGATATTCCTCTCCTGTGATATGGACTCCTTGGCCTTGTGGTCTCCAGAGTGGGCTGGTTAAAGAGAGCCCAGCCGCCTTTCAAAGCGGAGGTTATTTTGAGGGCTTTGCACAGGCCTCATGGCAGTGCATCCTGGGGCAGAAGCACTGGTGTCTCTGCTGCGGCACCACCTGGCCTTGGGTTTTACTCTGTTCCAAAAAGCCCCAGGCCTGTTGGATAGCGCTCAGAGAGTGGCAGGTGGATGGTGAAAGGAGGAGGCAGAGGGAACCATTTGAGGGAAAAGGATGGCATTTCCCACTTTCAGTTCTGCCCACACCTCCTTGTAGGAAGGTGGGGGTGTTGTGCTCTGGAAGCAGGGGAAGGAGGAAGCCAGTCACACTTATTAATTCAAGACCTGAGTTGGGGAGTGTTCGGGGTAGAATTTAGAGCCCCAAGTTGCAGCTCCAGCTCTGTGACCTTGGGCAATGGCTGCCCTTCTCTAAGCCTGTTTCCTCCCCTAGGTGCCTTCCAGGTCTAACTCAGCCAGAGGTGGTTCTTGGTTCTCTTCCCAGGGACTGTTAATGAAAGGAAGCTAGATTAGCCATTTAAAGTACTATGTTTGAGTGTCTACCTTGGGAAATGTCACACATTTATTCATTCACCCATTCATTTGGTCAACAACATAGTTCCTCTAGCTCAACTTTGTGCTTAGCAGTGACAGGAAAAACTAAAAGCTTCAGGCTTTGTTAAATTGCATTAATTAACAGTTCATTTTTTTCATTCAACTAAGTTCCAGTCCTGCCTTGCTGATTTCTGTGTTTTACAAGGTACTGGATTTATCTGTGGATTGTTTCCCTCATCTGTGAAATGGGAATAATAATTTCTGTTACCTCACAGTGTTGTTTTAAGAATCAAACTTTATTTTATTTTATTTTAGATTTTGAGACAAGGTCTCACTCCCCTCACCCAGGTTGGAGTATAGTGGTGCGATCTTGGCTTACTGTAGCCTCAACTTTCCAAGCTCAGGTGATCCTCCCACCTCAGCCTCCTTAGTAGCTGGGACTACAGGCACGTACCACCATGCCTGGCTAATTTTTTGTATCTTTAGTAGAGATAGGGTTTTGCCATGTTGCCCAGGCTGGTCATGATCTTCTAGGCTCAAGCAGTCTCCTGCCTCAGCTTCCCAAAGTGCTAGGATTATAGGTGTGAGCTACTGCACCTGGCCAAGAATCAAACGTTTTAAAAGAATGTGCTGGGTGCAGTGGCTCACACCTGTAATCCCAGCACTTTGGGAGGCCAAGGTGGGCAGATCACCTGAGGCTAGGAGTTCGAGACCAGCCTGACCAACGTGGTGAAACCCCATCTCTACTAAAACTACAAAAATTAGCCAGGCATGGTGATGCATGCCCGTAATCCCAGCTACTACTCAGGACGCTGAGGCAGGACAATTGCTTGAACTCGGGAGGCAGAGGTTGCAGTGAGCTGAGATTGCACCACTACACTCTAGCCTGGGCAACAGAGCGAGACTCTGTCTCAAAAAAAAAAGAAAGAAAGAAAAAAGATAAATACCTGAAACTAGGTAATTTATAAAGAAAAGAGGTTTAATTGGCTCAGGGTTCCACAGGCTTTACAGGAAGCATGGCTGGGAATGCCTTAGGAAACTTTCAATCATAGTAGAAGGCAAAGGGGAAACAAGCACGTCATCACATGCCTGGAGCAGGGGGAAGAGGGAGAAGCGGGAGGTGCTCCACACTGTTAAACAACCAGATCTCATGAGAACTCACTCGCTAACAGCAGAACAGCAGGGGAAGTCTGCCCGCATAGCCCAATCACCTCCCAGCAGGCCCGGCCTCCAACACTGGGGATTACAGTTCGACGAGAGATCTAGGCAGGGACACAAATCAAAACCGTATCACCTGGTAACAAACAGATATCAGGATTTAAGTAGTTTCAGGCACTGGGCTACCTTTTGGGGACACAATGATGAATAGGACATAGTTCCTGTCCTCAATTTACCATTTATTAGGGGAAATAGACCAATAAATTTTAAATCACAACACAATATAATAAGTGCTGCAGATAATTATGTTCCACACCCCACAGTTCTTTAGCCACCTCTTTTTTTTTTTTCTTCTGTAACGGCATTTCGCTCTTCTTGCCCAAGCTGGAGCACAATGGCACAATCTTAGCTCACTACAACCTCTGCCTCCCGGGTTCAAGCAATTCCCCTGCCTCAGCCTCCCAAGTAGCTGGGATTACAGCCATCTGCCACTATGCCCAGCTAATTTTTTTGTATTTTTAGTAGAGACAGGGTTTCACCTTGTTAGCCAGGCTGGTCTCAAACTCCTGACCTCAGATAAGCCACCTGCCTCAGCCTCCCAGAGTGCTGGGATTACAGGTGTGAGCCACCACACCCAGCCTGTTTATTCACTTCTTGAACAAGTCTAGTGAAAGAGAATTTGCTAGCCGGGCGCGGTGGCTCAAGCCTGTAATCCCAGCACTTTGGGAGGCTGAGACGGGCGGATCACGAGGTCAGGAGATCGAGACCATCCTGGCTAACACGGTGAAACCCCGTCTCTACTAAAATACAAAAAACTAGCCGGGCGAGGTGGCGGGCGCCTGTAGTCCCAGCTACTCCGGAGGCTGAGGCAGGAGAATGGCGTGAATCCGGGAGGCGGAGCTTGCAGTGAGCTGAGATCCGGCCACTGCACTCCAGCCTGGGAGACAGAGCCAGACTCCGTCTCAAAAAAAAAAAAAAAAAAAAAAAAGAGAATTTGCTGTCTTCATGCTATGCCATTCTACTGTTGGATAGTTGTGATTCATTCAGTCAGTCAGTCAACAATAATTATTGAACCCCTTCTGTGTCAGGCACTGTGCCAGCCCTGGGGATACAGGCAAGGCTCCTGTCCTTATGGAGCTTAGAATCTGGGGAAAGAGACAAAGAACAAACAAGAAAGCAAATGCATAATCTAAGTTCACGAGTGATAAATCCTATGAAGAAACATTAAGCAGGATAAGCAGATAGCAGTGGGTTGGGGTCAGGGAAACTATTTTAGATAGAAAGGACAACGAAGTCCTCTGTGAAGGGATACTATTTGAGCAGAGACTTTAATGAAGTAAGGGAATAAACCACATGCAGAAGAAGAGTGTTGCAAGTAGAGGGAACAGCAATGCAAAGACCCTACCATAGGAATAGGCTTAGCATGCTCAAGGAAAAGCAAGAAGGTCGCCATGCCTGGAGCTTAGGATGTAAGGGGAGAAGGATGACGATGTTCTTGGACAGGTATGCAGGGGCTGGGTCATGTGGGCCTTTGTGGGTCAGGATGAAGAGTTTGACTTTTTTTTTTTTTTGAGATGGAGTCTCTCTCTGTCACCCAGGCTGGAGTGCAGTGGCACAATCTTGGCTGCAACCTCCACCTCTCAGGTTCAAGCGATTCTCCTGCCTCAGCCTCCTGAGTAGCTGGGATTACAGGTGTAAGCAATGCAGCTGGCTAATTTTTTTTTTTTTAATTTTTAGTAGAGACGGGGGTTTCACCGTGTTGGCCAGGCTGGTCTCGAACTCCTGACCTCAGGTCACCTGCCTCGGCCTCCCAAAGTGCTGGGATTACAGGCGTGAGCCACTGCGCCCGGCTGAAGAGTTTGAATTTTATTTTGGGTGTTCGGGGAAGTCGTTGGAGGCTTTTAACCAGGGCAGGCTGTGATCTGATGGCATTTACAGAGCATTTTCACATGTACGTTCTCCTTGAAGATGCACATCCACCTAAGAACAAGAACTAGAGTTCTCATGTTGCAGAGGAGGAAACTGAGGTTCATATTGGTTCAGCCACTTGCCTGGGGGTCCTATGACTAGTGGTGGAGCTGGAACTTATCAAGCCCATGTATTCTGATTCTCAGTCTTTATACAGCTATGTTTCCTCATCTAAGATTGTGAGTGTATGAATTAATGAATCACTTGGTCAATCATGTTCCTGTTGGAGTCCATCCCAGCCAGGGTCCCAGAGTGTAGATTGAGGAATGCACATTGCTTTCCAGATTGGAGCTGGGGAATATGCAGTCCCTTCCTAGAGTGTTCAGTGCATATGCGTATGTGTGTGTCCTCTCTCTGCCCAGGTGGATGAAGAAACCCCGATGTGGTGTCCCTGATCACCCCCACTTAAGCCGTAGGCGGAGAAACAAGCGCTATGCCCTGACTGGACAGAAGTGGAGGCAAAAACACATTACCTACAGGTGCTTCGACTTCCCCTCTTCCTCCCTGCCTTTGGCTCCACCCTCACTCTGCTTTTCCTTGCCTGAGTTTCAAAGGCTCACAATGTAGGGGGGCCTGGGGATCAGGCTCACAGCGTAGGCCAAGGGCCAGGCATGTGGCATCAGCACCAGGTGCTGAGAGCCCATAACTTTGTCCTCCTTGTGGCTTCCACAGGATGCTGTGACTCCAACCTCAGGTTTGTTTGGTCCTCTGGGGGCTCTTAGTTGTGTTCTGTTTAGATGCCTATAGTTTTTAGGTTACAGAAAGTGGGGTATGAATGGTTTAGTAACTTTCAGCTGTGATAAAGAACCATGGCTTGCAGTGAGCTATATCACGCCACTGTACTCCAGCCTGGGTGACAGAGTGAGACTCTGTCTCCAAAACAAAACAAATGAAACAAAAACCACAAAACAAAAAACAAAACCATGGCTTAATTCAGTCTCATTATCACTGCCTGCCAAACCCTATTCCCTCTCATCTGGATCCTCCCACCCCAAAATCCACCTGATGGACTTCACCTGAGATTCCCAACACAGCATTCCAGTTGTTTCTTAAGGAGTACAAAGAACTGGGACCTGACTCATAATAGTGTCATACTGTCTGGAGGAACAAAGGGGAGAGCAGGATCCATGTCCAAGCCAGATCAGTGGCCCAAGAACAGAGATGACGGAGCCCATCACAGCAGACTCAAGCACCAGAGTGGGGCTGGGGGGCAAGGGCCAGGTACTGAGCAGGCTCAGGTGGGGCTGGGGCAAGGTCCAGGCATGGGAAGGCTCAGGTGGGTGCTGGTTGGCACTTCTCAAGGCTCTGCTGTCATCTCAGGTGGATCCCTTGGGTGCAGAGGCAGAACCTGAGACAGAGATCCTTAGAGTTGAACTAAGGGCTCTCCTGCCGACAAGCGCTCCCTACAGAAAGGGACTTTTTTTTTTTTTTTTTTTTTTCAGAAATCTGACAAGAGAAGGAAACTTAAGAATCTAGGTTAGAAACTGAATAGACTTTCGGGTCTCTTGAAGGGGTAAAGTGGATCAAGAGAAAGAAGCACTGGGTTCTAACCCAACTCTGAGTAACTTCTTTCACTCAACTTCTCTGGGCCTCAGTTTTCTTACGTATGGAGTAGGTAGAATAATCCATGCCCCAGAGGGTCACAGGGCAGAGAACCCATAACAACAACCCATGATGGTGTTTTGTGAAGAACCATGCAGTATGAACACAGCAACCCTAAACAGCTAAATCTATAATGGATTAAATCAGATACCGGCCAGCTTCTAGGAAGACAAGCCAAAGATTGGTGCTAAAGATTTTTAAAGAGACTTTTCACTTAAACTCCTCTCTATTATTTGAATAGTTTTATAACTTTTATAAATGAAAGTATTTTATATTAGAAAAAAAACCTTAAAATTCAGAAAATCCTATTTACCAATTTCTTTTTTTTTTTTTTTTTTTTTTTTGAGACAGAGTCTCACTGTGTTATCCAGGCTGGAGTGCAGTGTGCAGTGGTGCAGTCTTGGCTCACTGCAACCTCTGCCTCTGGGTTCAAGCAATTATCCTGCTTCAGCCTCCCAAGTAGCTGAGATTATAGGCTCACACCACCATGCCTGGCTAATTTTTGTACTTTTAACAGAGACAGGGTTTTGCCATGTTGGCCAGGCTGGTCTCGAATTCCTGACCTCAAGTGGTCCGCCAGCCTCGGCCTCCCAAAGTGCTGGGATTACAGGCATGAATCACTGCGCCCGGCCCCAATTTACTTTTTTCAACAAACTAGAGTGGAATCCTTTATTCAACACAGCTTTGCTGGAGATCAAATGGAAAACACTGAGTAAAGCAAAGCCATCTGACTGAGGCAGGGTGGAGATCCAGAGCTCTGCCTACTCAGCCTCTTCTTCAACCCCTGGGGCAGCTAAGCAGAATTCTAGGGTTCAAATTCAGATCACTGAGCCACATTGTCTCAGATATCTATTTTAGCTCTGCTGTTCTCTGACTCTCTGATCTTGACTAATGATCCTCTCCTCTCTCACCAGCATTCACAACTATACCCCAAAAGTGGGTGAGCTAGACACGCGGAAAGCTATTCGCCAGGCTTTTGATGTGTGGCAGAAGGTGACCCCACTGACCTTTGAAGAGGTGCCATACCACGAGATCAAAAGCGACCGGAAGGAGGCAGACATCATGATCTTTTTTGCTTCTGGTTTCCACGGTGACAGCTCCCCATTTGATGGAGAAGGGGGATTCCTGGCTCATGCCTACTTCCCTGGCCCAGGGATTGGAGGAGACACCCACTTTGACTCTGATGAGCCATGGACACTAGGAAATGCCAACCATGATGGTAAGGCCATGAGGGGACAGGGGTCAAGGGCTGCTCAGTTGTTGGGAAAGAACTTGGAGGACATCTTAGATGAGTTTCCTGCTTTCTAGAGCCTCTTGTCCAAGAACTAAGACCGTAAGAGGGTGGGAACTGTAATTTCTGATAATATTCAACATTCGATCCACCAGAGCCAGGGCCATGGAGATGAGTCAGGTCACTTAGAAGATAGTCCGGTTGGCAGGAGAAAAGTAAGGTTAGACCACGAGTAAGAAGATAAAGTAATGGACCAGAGGCTGAAGGAAAAGTTTAAAAGGGGTCGGGCGCAATGGCTCACACCTGTAATCCCAGCACTTTGGGAGGCCGAGGCAGGTGGATCACCTGAGGTCAGGAGTTCAAGACCAGCCTGGCCAACATGGTGAAACCCTGTCTCTACTAAAAATACAAAAATTATCTGGGCGTGGTAGCAGGTGTTTGTAATCCCAGCTACTCAGGAGGCTGAGGCATGAGAATCGCTTGAACCCAGAAGGCGGAGGTTGCAGTGAGCCAAGATCGCACCATTGCACTCCAGCCTAGGCAACGAGTGAAACTCCATCTCAAAAAAAAAAAAAAAAAAGGTTAAAAGGCATTAAAGCTGAAAGTGGGGTCTGAAAGTAGTAAGCTATGGCCTGAATGATGAGGGCTCCAAAAGCCATCTTATGAATGACACGACTGGCTCCCTCCTTTGTCACCCTCACATGTGAGTATTAGGCCCTGAAATTATTCTGGCATCCTTGGATAATTTACCCTGCACCACTATGGTTCAACGAATATTTACGGAGGCAGAGCCAATACCGTGCAGCAATACTAATGATACCCTGCAGGTTGCCAAAAAGTTCCTCATCAATATTTACTCACAAGCCACATGCTTAGTACGTAGGCAAGTGTACATTATTACACCCATTTTTAAGATGAAGAGTTGGGGCTCAACTGGCATAGCTGAAAGGTGACAATGCAGGTATTTAGCCCTGGTTCAACTACTGGCTATGTGATACCCTCAGTCTCCTCATCTGCAAAGTGAGGGGCTGGATTAGGTGATTGCTAAGGGCCTTCCAACTCTAACAAACATGATACAAAGTCTTGCAAAGACCGGGGGAACTGAACGTTTGAAAAAAATGGCATGATCTCTGTCCTCTGGCAGTCCAAAGTCAATCTAGCAGGGCAGTTACGTGTGCACATAAGTAACCCTGTCATAGACAGACACTACCCAAGGCTGTAGCAGAGGTACCAAGAAAATACACTAGGAGTTTGGAGGAAAGAGGGACAGAGGAGTGTGGCTTTTGGATTATAATAGATGACAATTAGTGGGTATGCTGGTGTTCTAAGGCCCGTACCAAGTGCTTGCCACCCATTATGTGAGGAAACTATTATATCTATTAAATATATTATAATACATAATGAAATTTATATTAAGCAATATATAAAGTGTAAATATATGACGTAAAATTATTATTATAGGTAAATATTGTTATCTTCATTTTACAGATAGGTAAACTGAGACATAGAGAAACATTAAGTAACCTACCTAAGGTCCCATAGTTGGTGAATGGTGAAATAAGACTTTGAACCTGGGCATTATGGCCCTGGAGCCCATGCTTTTAGCCATCACGCTAAGCTTCCATGGTTCTCAAACTGTAGGGCACAGCAGAATCACCTAGAAACTAGAAATCACCTAGAAATTTTCAAGAATGTAGATTCCAGGCCAGGCACCGTAGGTCACACCTGTAATCCCAGCACTTTGGGAGGCTGAGGCAGGTGGATCACCTGAGGTCAGGAGTTCAAGACCAGCCTGGCCAACATGGTGAAACTCCATCTCTATGGAAAACACAAAAATTAGCCAGTCATGGTGGTGGGCGCCTGTAATCCCAGCTACTTTGGAGGTTGAGGCAGGAGAATCCCTTGAATCCAGGAGGTGGAGGTTGCAGTGAGTCGAGATCACGCCACTGCACTCCAGCCCGGGCAACAGAGATTCTGTCTCAAAAAAAAAAAAAGGACTGCAGATTGCTGGCTCCTAACCTCTTGTCATTCTGATTCTCTGGGTCCGGGGTAGGACCTGGGAATCTGCAATTGGTCTAATACATTCCTGGGGCCTTCTGATGCAGCTATTCCATCACCATGAGAAATTCTGTCTTAATACCTAGAGTTTTCCTACCTGGCCTAATCGTAAGAACCAGCGGGGGTTCTTGTTATAAATGTGGATTCCCAGGTCCTTCCCACAGAGATCCTGACTCTTAAGTTGAAACAAGCTTGGGGAACACCGGGCATCCTTTTCTCCTGCCCTGCGGCTGCTCCAGGCTGAGAGCAGACTCTCAAAGCTGGTTTCCCCAGAGGCCATGTTTGGTGTCTATAGGTGGGGATCACCTCCTTGAGAACATATCATTGCATGGATCAGGGATTGGCAGCTCTGGGGTTATCTGTCAAAGGTTGGACCAGGAGGTGGTTTGGCCAAGGCTCAGCCGAGGCAAAGTCATGAACCTGTTAAATTGTTCTTTATCCTCTTCGTTCTTCAGATTTTTGTCCTTTTTCCTATCGAACTCCATTTCCTTTGCCCTGGTGTCTCTCCTGTGTGTCCTGCATGTACTTTCTGGCTCTCTGAGTACCTATTATTTATCTCATTCTTATTTTTGGATCGGTGTCAACAAATGGCTGGCTGTGCTAACAGATAAGATGTGAGGAAAAGAGAACTAACATTTTTGAGGCCCTGTTATGTGCCAGGCACTGTTAGCTGATAAGGTTTTAGTTATATTCCTGATAGAGACAAATGAATGTTCAAAGAGATGTCCAGAGGAGGCAATGGGAAGACACTCCCACTCCTCTGCCCTCCCCTTCTGCCCAGCACTGGGGGTGTGCACTGCCCACACCTGCTCCTTGCTTTTGCAGAACTTGTTGAACCCAGCCCCCAAATCTCAAGAGCTGGTGATGTGTGTGGGAAGGACCTGGGACCTGTGGATGGGCACCATCCCAGCACTTCTCCCATCTGTCCCACCCCAACTTTCATGAAAGACTGCCAATTCTGATAGAAATTCCAAGATTGCTAATGTCTTCTTTGGATAAGAATCAGGACTTTGCTCTGCTCTAGAAAACCAAGCAGAATGGTTGGTGGTCCAGATGCAGCTCAGGACCACAGCAATTGACCCCTGGCTGGTGAACTGGAATGCAGTGATGGCAGGTTTTGGGTGAGAGGAAAGGAACCAAAATTTATTGAGCATCCATCTATTATCTCGTTTAATTTCCAGGTAGACTCAGCAAAGGGGTGGAGTTTCCTGGGAACTTTTTGAACTTACTAGCTTACTTCTTTTTTCTTTT
>NW_016807078.1:0-2214 GCF_001698545.2 Rhinopithecus bieti
CTTCCTTCCTTCCTTCCTTCCTTCCTTCCTTCCTTCCTTCCTTCACAGAGTCTCACTCTGTTGCCCAGGCTGGAGTGCAGTGGCATAATCTTGGCTCGTTGCAACACGGGCCTCCTGGGTTCAAGTGATTCTCCTGCCTCAGCTTCCTGAGTAGCTGGGACTATATGTGTGCACCACCACACCCAGCTAATTTTTGTATTTTTAGTAGAGACGGGGTTTCACCATGTTGGTCAGGCTGGTCTCGAACTCCCGACTTCAAGTGATCCACCCACCTTGGCCTCCCAAAGTGCTGGGATTACAGGTGTGAGCCACCACGTCCAGCCCATTCTACTTTCTTTCTCCACAGATTTGAACTCTAGGTACCTCATGTAAGTGGAACCATACAGTATTGCTTTTTGTGACAGGCTTATGTCACTTAGCATAATGTCTGTCCTTAAGGCTCATCCATGTTATAGCATGTATCAGAAGTCCTTGCTTTTTAAGGCTAAGTAATATTCCATTGTTTGAGTATACCACATTTTATTTATTCATTCATTTGTTGATGGAACTTGGGTTGCTTCCACCCTTTGGCTGCTATAAACACGGGTGTGCAAATATCTTGCTTTTAATTCTTTTGGATATATAAGCAAAAGTGAAAATGCCGCATCATATGGTACTAACATTTTTAATTGTCTGAGGAGCTGCCATAGTGGCTACACTATTTCACATTTGTACCAACGACTTTCATTTTAAACAATATTTGTGCTGGATACAGAATTTTAGGCTGACAGGTTTCTGTTTTCTTTCATTATTTTAAAGATGTTACTCCACTGAGTTCTTGCTTGCATTGCTTCCGACAAGAAATCTGACGTTCTCTTTAATTTACTCCTCTGTATATAGGGTGCCATTTTTATCTGGCTGCTTTTAGGACATTCTCTTTATCATTGGTTTTGAGCATTTTGATTATGTGCGTTGGTGTCGTTTTGTATTTCTTGTGTTTGGGGTTTGTTAATACTTTTCTATCTGTGCATTTAGAGTTTTCATTAAGTTTTGAAAGTTTTATTTCTTCAAATATTTATTATCTCTATCCTCATTTGGGAATCCCAGTTACCCGTATATTAAGCTACCTAAAATTGTCCCTCACCTCACTGAACTCTTTTAATTTTTTTAAGGTTTGTTTTCCCTGTGTATTTCATTTTCAATAGCCTCTTTGCTTTAACTTCAAGTTCATCAGTCTTTTCTTCTACAATGTCTAATATGATGTTAATACTATCCAATGTACTTCTCATCCTAAACATAGTTTTCATCTTTAGAAGTTTGATTTGGGTCTTTATATATCTTCCATGCCTCTACTTAACTTTTTGAATGCATGAAATAGAATCATAAGAGATGTCCTCTGCTAATGCTAACTTCTATGTCAGTTCTGGGTCAGTATCAATTGATTGCTTATTCTCCTCATTATAGGTTGGGTTTTCATGCCTCTTCACATGCTCAGTAATTTTTTTGCTGGATGCCAGACATTGTAAACTTTATCCTGTTGGGTGCTGTACAGTTTTATATTCCTATAAATATTCTTGAATTCTGCTCTGGGAAGCAATTAAATTCCTTGGGATCAATTTGATCCTTTCACACCATACTTTTATAGTTTTTAAGGTAGTTCTGGAGCAGGACTTAGTGTAGGACTAATTATTCCCCTCTTCTGAGACAAGACACTTCTGAGTTTTCTACCCAATGCCCCATGAATTAGAGGTTTTCCAGACTAGGTGATAAGAACAGGCCTTATTTGCAACCCCATGTGACTGCTAGGCATTGTTCCCTCTAATATTTTTAGACGGTTATTCTCCCAGCTTCAGGTAGTTTTGCTTCATGTATGTCCTGATCAGAACTCTGCTAAACATTGGAAGAGGACCCTCATCTCACTGAAGCTGTTTTAAGTCTTTTATTCAGTGTGTTTAATTTTGAATAGCTTCTTTGCTCTAGTTCAAGTTTATCAATCTTTTCTTCTACAATACCTAATCTATGCTATGTGGTCCTCTTCAGTACTTTGTCTTATAAATTCTGGCTGCCTTAGTCTCCTCAGACTCAGCACATCTCAAATCAGGACGCTTGCCAGGCTCTGCTTCAGATCCCCTTCTTGTGCTATACCCTGGAAACTCAAAGCAGTAAGCTGCACAATTGTAATGCTCTCTTTCTTTCTTCCTTCCTTCCTTCTTTTTTTTTTTTTTTTTTTTTTTT
>NW_016807078.1:3804-8457 GCF_001698545.2 Rhinopithecus bieti
TATCTGTTTTATAGAATTGATAGAGTTTTTTTCCTCCCTATGGTCAGGCTAGCTGTATACTTCCCTTTAAACCTTTTCTCTATTTGCAAAGTGCTACCATTAAAATGCTAAGAGTAGGAAAACCGGATAACCAAGTTTATCAAAACTGGGTCTAAAAATAATTGGTAAATGCCTGGAGGGAGGGTGTTATCAGTAAAATATGGTTCTTAGAGATCATCTAGTCAGATGACTTCCTTTAAAAAATTAATGACTTTGTTTTTATAGAAACATGATTCGTGCTTATAAAAATTCAAACAATATGGTAGAGTATTTAGAAGAAAGCAACACATCACCTAAAATGCCACCATTCAGAATAAACCCCAGAGTTAACATTTAGTGACTATCAATCCAATTATATCTCTACATGCACTTAGTTGGAAAGACAAGGTGGTGAAGATAATTTTCTAAGAAAGGGATCATACTATCTATGTTCTTCAGGATACAGAAGTTCTGCAGGGAGGCAGAGGATTAGGGGAATGCTGAGCAGATTTGGCTCTACATCTCTGCTTTAACCAGAAAAACTCTAATCTATTCCATTCAGGGTGGGGTTCATACAAGATTGCATCACAAAAGGATGCTGCTGCTGAAAAGAAATTAGAAACCAGGAGTTTAGTTTACAATCATCATTTTATAGTTAAAAATAATCAAGGTCCAGAGAAATTGACTTGTTCAAAGGTACACAGCTAAATTGAGATCAAACTAGAGATATGAAATTAGGCTTGTAACATTACAATATTCCACCACATGTGAGCTTTAAGCTCAGAAGTTTGTTTGTTTTCAATGATGTTTTCTTATTTTTGCTTAGTTTCTCATTCCACTTGCCCAATTTGTGGGATGTGGACAGGTGAGGTGCTACTGTTAAAAGACCATTAGGGAGGAAGGAAAAAAGAAAGTGGAAGAAATCCGTTGACTTGAGGATTTTGCTACTACTTGGACCTCTAAGAATTATACACAAATTAATACCTTTCTAAAACACTTGCGAAAATCCTACTGACCTAAAATGATTTCTTCAATCTTCTCCTTGGCAAGCAGTTCTTCCTTCCTTTGTAAAAGCATGTCAATATAGAGTAGCAGAACTTTTCCAGCATTTTCTGATGACTTAAAACGTTCATGAATAATCGTCAGGAAATGAAACCCAACAGATTCTCTGTACAATGAGACACAATTTTAAGCAATGTGAACAGAAAAACTGGTTATTGATCAATGGGACTAAAATGTATTTCAGTGTGAACAAAATAAGCCAGATAAAAGCATATCTGAACTCAGGTAATGTTATTAAATGTCTAAATAAGCTTAATTTGTCAATATTACATGATTTAATTTAATTTCAGTTTATTAAGCCATAAACATTTTCTATTAACACCTATAGTCAGATAATCATTTCTCTCCTAATATCTAATTTATGTTTTTCCCAGAACTGATTGTAAGCTTTAAAAATTGGTTACTGAGATCCAGTGAAGTTACATGAAAAGACATGAGAAATTTACTAGTTCCTCTGCCAAAACATCTTTCTAAAATTTGTTTGTGTTTGATTACACAAATACAAATATCTTCTATTTAAAATGTAAACAGTTCATGGGTTGGAAGACTAAATATTGTTAACATGTTGATATTCCCAAAGTGATCTACAGATTTACAGATATTCATCCCTATTAAAATCCCAGGCCAAGTGTGGTGGCTCACGCCTGTAATCCCAGCACTTTGGGAGGCTGAGGTGGGCAGATTGATTGAGACTACGAGTTTGAAACTAGCTTGGGCAAGATGGCAAATCCCTGTCTCTACAAAAAATTGGCAGCCGTGATGGCGCATGCTTGTAGTCTCAGCTACTAGCAAGGCTGAAGTGGGAGGATTGCCTGACCCTGGGAGGTCAAGGCTGCAGTGAGCTGTGATCGGGCTACTGCACTCCAGCCTGGGCGACAGACTGAGACCCTGTCTCAAAAAAAACCCCAAAATCCCAATGATGTATTTTGCAGAAATGGAAAAAATCCATCCTAAAATTAATATGGACTTTGCTCAAGGGACCCCAAAAGCCCTAAACAAACTTGAAGACAAAGAGCAAAATCAGAGGATTTGTATTTTCTGATTTCAAAACGTGAAGCCATAGTAATGAAAACATGTGGAACTGGCATAAAGATAGACATATAGACCAGTGGAATGGAATAGAGAACCCAGAAATAAATCTTGTCATATATCATCAAATTATTTGTGACAAAGGTGCCAGGACCATTTAATGGTGATATGACAGTCCTTTCAGCAAATGGTGCTAGGAAAACGGGATTTCCACATGCAAATGAATGAAATTGGATTCTTACCTTACATCATATACAAAAATTAATTCAAAATGGATCAAAGACCCAAACGTAAGAGCTAAAAAACTGTTTCCATGGGACCAAGTGATCCTATATATAGAAGACTCTAAAGACTCCACCAAAGAACTCTAAGAACTAACAAATTACTTCAGTAAAGTTGCAGGTTACAAAATCAACATACAAAAACCAGTAGCGTTTCTTTGTGCCAACAATATAATATCCAAAAAGGAAATCAAGAAAACAATCCTATTTACAATAGCATCAAAAATACATAAAATAGCTGGGCACAGTGGCTCACGCCTGTAATTCAAGCACTTTGAGAGGCTGAAGAGGGTGGATCACTTGAGGTCAGGAGTTCGAGACCAGACTGGCCAACATGGTGAAACCCTGTCTCTACTAAAATGCAAAATTAGCTGGGCATGGTGGTGTGTGCCTGTAATCTCAGCTACTCAGGAGGCTGAGGCAGGAGAAACACTTGAACCCAGGAGGTAGAGGTTGCAGTGAGCTGAGATCTCCAGCCTGAGTGACAGAGTGAGTAAGACTCCATCTCAAATATATATATATATATGAATAAAAGTAACCAAGTAGGTGAAACATCTGTACACTGAAAACTATAAAACATCGATGAACTGAAGAAAACAAAAATAAATGGAAAGATATCCTGTGTTCACTGATTGAAAGAATTAGTATTATTAAAATATCCAAGCTACTCAAAGTGATCTACAAATGCAAGGAAATCCCTATCTTAAGTCCAATGGCATTTTCACAGAAACAGAAAACTAATATTAAAATTTGTAGGGAACCACAAAAGACTCTGTGCCAAAGCAACCTTAAAACAAAACAAAATTTGGGGCATCACGCTTTCTGATTTCAAATTATACTACAAAGTTATAGTAATCAAAGCAGTATGGTACTGGCATAAAAACAGACATATAGACCAATGGAACAGAATCGAGAGCCCGGAAAACAAAACAACAACAACAACAAAAAACAAGTCTCTTTTGTGCTTGGGCTGGGCGCAGTGACTCACTCCTGTAATCCCAGCACTTCAGAAGGCCAAGGTTGGTGGATCACTTGAGGCCGGGACTTTGAGACCAGCCTGGCCAACGTAGCAAAACCCCATCTCTACTAAAAATACAAAAATTAGCTGGGTGTGCTGGCACATGCCTGTAATTCCAGCTACGTAGAGAGGGCTGAGGCACAAGAATCACTTGAACCCAGGAGGCACAGGTTGCAGTAAGCCAAGATCATGCCACAGAACTCTAGCTTGGGTAATGGAGTGAGACTCTGTCTCAAAAAAATAATGTGTTTGGACAACTGGACATCCACCTGCAAAAGAATAAATTGAACATATCCTACAGAACACACACAAATTAACGGAAAATGCATTAAAAACTTAAATGTAAGACTTGAAACTGTAGAACTCCTAGAAGAAAAAAAACAGGGAAAGAAGCTCTTTGAAATTGGCCTTGGCAAGGATTTTTTGTATAGAACACCAAAAGCAAAGGCAAAATTTTTTTAAAGCAAAAACAAACAAATGGGACTGTCAAACTAAAAAGCTTCTACACTGCAAAGAAAACTTCAATATAATGAAAACTCAAACTAATTTACATTCAAACCAACAGTGTAAGTGTTCCTATTTCTCCATAGCCTCGCCAGCATCTGTTGTTTTTTGACTTTTTAATAATTGCCATTCTGACTGGTGTGAGATGGTATCTAATTGTGGTTTTGATTTGCATTTCTCTAATGATCAGTAATGTTGAGCTTTTTTCCATATGTTTGTTGGCCACATAAATGTGTTCTTTTGAGAAGTGTCTGCTCATATTCGTTGCCCACTTTTTGACGACGTTGCTTGTTTATGTCTTGTAAATTTGTTTAAGTTCTTAGTAAATTCTGGATATTAGACCTTTGTCAGATGGGTACACTGCAAAATTTTTTTCCCATTCTGTAGGTTGCCTGCTCACTCTGATGATAGTTTCTTTTGCTGTGCAGGAGCTCTTTAGTTTAATTATATCACCATTTGTCAATTTTAGCTTTTGTTGAACCATTGTGGTAGACAGTGTGGTGATTCTTCAAGGATCTAAAATCAGAAATACCATTTGACCCAGCAATCCCATTACTGGGTATATGCCCAAAGGAATATAAATCATTCTATTATAAAGATATATGCACACATATGTGTATTGCAGCACTATTCACAATAGCAAAGACATGGAACCAACCCAAATGCCCGTCAATGATAGACTGGATAAAGAAAATGTGGTACATATACACCATGGAATACTATGCAGCCATAAAAAGGAAT
>NW_016807078.1:9382-12058 GCF_001698545.2 Rhinopithecus bieti
ACCGTGTTAGCCAGGATGGTCTCGATCTCCTGACCTCGTGATCCGCCCGTCTCGGCCTCCCAAAGTGCTGGGATTACAGGCTTGAGCCACCGCGCCCGGCCAGATATCCTCAATATTCTTAAGTATTTAATTACTGTTCATATTTATGTAACTGTCTCATACATTATTGATTTTAAGCGTTTGACTCAGGATCTGAATAAGATTCATACATTTCAGTTGATTAAAATAACTAAATCTCTTTAATCTAAAAAAAAAAAGCCAACAAATAACCTTGATTTTGGACTTCTGGCCTCCAGAATTGTGAGAGAATAAATTTCTGTTGTTTTAAGTCATCCCACTTGTGGCAATTTGTTACAATACTCAGAAAAGTAGTATATACAATGACCAAAATCTTAAAAACAACTCAACAGATGAGCTTACACCAGAATGGAGAGGACAAAGGAAAGAATAAGTGAATCTGAAATAAAGTAGAGCTAGGTGCAGTGGTTGGTGCCTGTAATCCCAGCTACTTGGCAGGCTGAAGTGGGAGGGCTGCTTGAGTCCATGTGTTTGAGGCTGCAGTGAGCTATGATTATGCCACTGCACTCCAGTCTGGGCGACAGAGTGAGACCCTGTTTCAAAGAAAAGAAAGAAAGGAAGAAAAAGAAAGAAAAGGAAAGAAGGAAGGAAGAAAGGGAGGGAGGGAGGAAGGAAGGAAGGTCAGGAAAAATAAAAAAGTAGAAATTACCTAATCCGAACAACAGAGAGAAAACAGACCGAAAAGAAAAAGAAAAGAAAAAAACTGTATGGAGCCTCAGCGACCTGTAGGACAACAAAAAATGTATATTATGTCATCAGAATCCTGGAAGAGGAGAAGAAAGGTGAGGCAGAACAAATAAATATTCAAAGAAATAACGTCTCAAATATTTGGGAAAAAAACATAAACCTAGAGATTCAAACAGTGGTGCAAACTCCAAACATGATAAATCCAAAGAAATTCCAGCCTAAGACATATCATAGTCAAACTTTTGATAAACAAAGACAAAGAAAAAAATATTGAATGCACAAAAAGAGAAATGATATCTTACCTACAGGAGCCATTTCACTGCTAGGAATTTACCCACTTGATTTGAAAACTTAGATCTACTCAAAAATCTTCATGTGAATGTTTACAGTAACTTTATTGATAATCACCAAACACGGGAAGCAACCAAGATGTCCTCCAATAGGTAAAGAGATAAACAAAGAGATGAGCTATCAGTCACAGAAAAGACATAGAGGAACCTGCAATTCATATTACTAAGTGGAAGAAGCCAATCTAAAAAGACTACATACTGAATGATTCCAATTATGTGACATTGCGGAAATGGCACAAAAGCAAAAAGAAGGGCAGTAAGAAAAATAGAGAGTGAAAAGATGTGTTTGCCAGCATATCAGGAAGATGAAGAGGCAAGGCACAGAGGAATTTTAGGGTGGTGAAAATATCATGTGTGATACTATAATAGCAGATACATGTCATTATGCATGTCAAAATCTACAGGACTTTACCACACAACAAGCCAATTTCAATGCATACAAATTATGTATATAATTATATATAACTTGATATTATATATAATAATATATAATTTGATATTATATGTAATTTGATATTTTATATATATGTATAATTTGGGAGGTTGGGGGAATCCTCAGATATAATACAGACTGTGACAAGAGACTCTAACAAATGTATGAAACAACTTCCCTAAAGGAAATGGGAGGACTAAATACTGACCTAAGTAACTGTGCAAATAAATAGAGTCTGTGAGAATAAAGGCAAAAGGAATTGCACATAAGCACTGTACTCTAGTTGACAAAGTTGTTTCCCATGAGGGTACAGGTGAACAATTCTGATACTGCTATACACGTATACTAAAATTGAGCAATTAAAAAATTAAGTAAATGAATGATGAATGGTAAGAGCCAGGTTTCCCACTGTTGGATTGGGAACAGATAAGCAAGGGTAATTTGCAAGCAAGGCTAGAATGATCTAAGTGGTAATGAATTAGAATAGGAAACATCAGTAAGAACTTATGTTTAACTTAATATAGATACAGATGTTTACATACCAAAATATTTATATATGTCTATATACTCAGATTAGTATACACACATATATTTTCTTTGCTCTGTCAACTAATAAGGCCTAGAAGAAATGACACCCCAGTAGCAACAGGCACAACTAACACTCAGATCTTGGTTACTAATATACTTTGCCAGTGAGAGGAACTAGATCTCCTAGGAGAAATGGTTGATTCCAGGAGTGGGGCAAGAAATGCACAAGATGAACCTAGAACATTCTGTATTGTCAGAAAGAAAGGAATTGCTTTAAAAATAAAACCACCCACATTGATTGGGGTATATCAAAAGGATGCAGGAGTCAACTAAAAGAGCTCCCAATAGCCAAAGCTAACACAATCTGAACAACAAAAATGTAGTATTGGGTTATAACCTAAAGAATAAAATACATATTCCCTTTATATGCTGGATTATGTCTATTGATTTGCGAATGTTGAACCAGCCTTGCATCCCAGGGATGAAGCCCACTTGATCATGGTGGATAAGCTTTTTGATGTGCTGCTGAATCCGGTTTGCCAGTATTTTATTGAGGATTTTTGCATCGATGTTCATCAGGGATATTGGTCTAAAATTTTG
>NW_016807078.1:16049-37258 GCF_001698545.2 Rhinopithecus bieti
TAAAAAAATAAATAAAATAAATAAATAAATAAATAAATAAAAATAAAAAAATAAAAAAAAAGAACTTTAAAATGTTATAATGCCAATACAGACATCACTGACCTTCTGGTTTGATGATAATGATCATTTTCCATTTCAGGGTATGAAAACTGTGCACATATAAAGTCACTTTTCATTGATTCTTAGTTTTAGGCTCTACCTGAAAAACCTTAACTCTGGTTGCAACTATTTGCTTTGCAGTTGCAAAACCCACTCCAATATCTATCTGGTTGATCTGCCACTATGGAGTCTCCTAAAACTTTAGCTTTGCCATATTCATATGTATCCTTGAAAGTGCTCGTGTATATATGTGTGTGTACGTGTGTGTGTCCATACTATTTATGGTTGTTGGACTTTAGTTCACAAACTAGCAGCTGAATAAGAATCTTGCAATCATAGAATTTAGAGCTAGAAGGAACCTTAAAGTTTATTTATTCTAACTTCCTCCACCCTGCCTCCTACCCCATCATTTACAAAAGGAACTAAGGCCTCATATTAGTTTTCTATTGCTGTTGTAAAACATTGCCACAAACTTAGTGATTTAAAACAAAACTCACCAGGTGCGATGGCTCATGTCTGTGACATGGTCTTTGGAAGGCCAAGACAGGAGGATTACTGGAGCCCAGGAGCTCAAGACCAGCCTGGGTAATACAGTGAGACCCTGTCTCTACACACACCACAAATTTTAAATAGCTAGGTATGGTGGTGTGCGCCTGTAGTCCCAGCTACTCAGAAGGCTGAGGTGGAAGGGGCACCTGAGCCCAGGAAGTCAAGGTTGCAGTGAGCAGAGGTCACGCCACTGCACTCCAGCCTAGGTGCCAGAGCAAGACTCTATCTCAAAAACAAACAAACAAAACAAAACAAAAAAAACCCCAAATACTCACTTATTATTTCCCAATTCTGTAGCTCAGAAATCCATTCAGGCTTAGGCTTGCACAAGGCCAAAGGCAAGATACTGGCCATCCTGGACTCTTATATGGAGGCTCTGGGGGAGAATCCACTTCTGGGCTCACTCAGGCTACTGGCAAAATTCAGGTCTGTGAGGTTCTAGGACTGAGGTCCGATTTCCTTGCTGGCTGTTGGCTGGGATTTGTGTCAGCTCCTAGAGGTCACTTGTATTCCTTGGCTTATGGTTCATTCTCTCTTCAGAGCCAGTAATCGTGTGCTAAATACTTCTTGTGCTTTGAATCTATCTGCCTTCTTCTGTATTCTTCTTCTGCTTTTAAGAGCTTGTGTGGTTATACTGGGCCTACCTAGATAATCCAGGATAATCTCCCTATTTTAAATTCAACTGGTTAGTGACTTTAATTACATATACAGAATCAATTTTGCCATGTAAGGTAACATATTCACAGCCCCAGAGATTAGGGCATGGAAGCCCCTTTGGGGCCATTATTCTGCTTGTCACTGGCCCTGAGAAGCTAAATGACTTGTCTGAGGTCCCATGGTCATTTAGTTAGTAGCAAGGACTCGTTCCAATATACCACATGTCACCTCTTACTGACATATACTCACTGCTCATGTTAAATGGCGTTTTAGCAATCATCACTTTAATGCCTGTAAATGGGCTCAGTGTTAGTAAAACTGTCTTGCAATTTACTCTTAGACATAGCTCACAAGTGCTGATAAAACTGCTAAAGAAGCTAAATGAAGCATGATCATGTCCAGGAATACTAACCTTATGTAAAATGATGGATTTGAATTCTATTCCATAGACACACAGCTCAACTTGGAATGAAATATTATGTTTATTATATTAGTTCTAATGCTTTTCCAGAAATGATAACAGCTAAAGTGTTGAATGCTTATCATATGCCAGGAATTTTACATTCCTTATTTAATCTTCAGAAAACCCCAACAGGTAAGTACTATTCCTTAATAGTAAACTGAAGCATATATAGTTTAAATAATTTGCATAAGGTTAAGCATCTGCAAAGTGGAGGAACAAGAACTTGAAAACATGTAATCTGACTCTGAAGTCCACATTTTAAAATTATTCTATACTGGATGAATACTGAATATTTATTTATTTATTTATTTCTGAAGAAGTTTTAGATGCACCTTTTATTTTTATTTCTTATTATTATAAGTAAATAATATGTACTTTTTATAAGTACATAGTATGTACACACTTATGGGGTACACACAATAGTTTGACACAAGCATACAATGTGTATTGATCAATTCAGGGTAATTGGGATACCCATCACCTCAAGCATTTATCATTTCTTTTTGTTGTGAATGTCCCAATTTCACTTTTAGTTGTTTTGAAATATACAGTAAATTATTACTAACTATAGTCACCCTATCATGCTACTGAATGCTAGATTTTATTCCATCTATCTAACCTTCAGTTTAAAACAGCAGAATGAGTCTACTTATTTACCTCAAAAAAATAGAATGAATGTAAGAATAAATATATAGTAGAGCCAGAGAGCAGGAAAATATATTGTCTTTGGTCAGAAACTTTAAAGAATTTCTATAATTAAAAGCCATCAGACTACTGGAAAAATCAAGAGGTGAGAATCCTGAAACCCAACAGAAACCAAAAAGGAGGCCATTGAAGAAATAGATAGGTTCCCAACCCGCCAAAAAAAAAAAAAAAAAAAAAAAAAAAAAAACAGCCTAGGAAACCCCACAAAATTAGAAATTAATTAGTAGGGGACAGGAAGAATTTTTGATGGTCATAGAGGAACTGCAGAAACTATTCCAATTCTCTGCTGTGCATGCAAGGAGTAGAGGCCATTGATGTTTGACCCCAGGCTCTGCTGTCAAACCTTCTAAATCATGTAAGGGATCAGTTATGGGAACCTCCCAGCTTAAGCATAAGGGACAGGAAGACTGTAGATATGAGAAAAGGGGTAAAGAGGAAAATCAATCAGCACAGTAGTGAAAATCCTTATATAGCAAGAGAACTAATTTCCTACTTTGCATATCAAGATGGAGATGGGGGCTAGTGTCTCCAGCCCACTGTAATAGCTAGTCTCTAAAGATGTACTCCCAATAAATTATGTTTCCTAGTATTCATGCCCTTGTGTAGTCCTCTCCCCTTGAATCTAGACTGGCTCTGTGACTTGCTTTTAACAGTGCATGACTTCTAATAAGACATAAGAAGCCTTGCAGTATCTACCTGGTCTCTTGGAACTTTGGATGAAGCTAATCATCAGTAAGAAGTCCAACTACCCTGAGGATGTAACACTGGGAGGAATTCTAACCTAGACACATGAAGAAAGAGACAGAGATGTCTGGGTAGCATCCAGCCGTACCAGTGACTTCCAGCCTAGACAACAGACACATGAGTGAAGAAAACATAGAGTGTTCAGCCCAGCCAAGCCTTTAGAATCTAAAATTTAGATGCCTCTAACACCAGCCACTATCTGACTGCAACCATATAAGACTCCAGGCAACAACCACCTAAGTTAAGCCCAATGAACCCACAGCACCATGAGATAATAATAAACTAGTGATTCAAACTGCTAAATCTTAGGGTTGTTTGCTACACAACAATAGATAACCCAAAGACCCAAAGAAATCTCACCTGTCTACATGACAGAGTGGAGACACCCGCAGCTAGCCAGAACACTCATGTGGGGAGTTATTCCAAGGGATGTCAAAGGATCAAACCACAAACTATTGGTAGTAGATCTTTTCTTTTAAAAACATGAAGAGAATCAAGATCATCTGAAGAAATTACACACTTGAAGAAAATGAACAACCTTAAAGAGAAGCACCAAAATGAACAAAGTGACCCATGAGGAAAGAAAGTAAATGTAGAAAACAAACAATAAAAGCCTTTAAAATGTTTGTCACCATGCATTGGATCTGTTTATCATCATCATCATCATCATCATCATCCTCATCCTCATTTTCTAATAGATTATTGCTTGAGATATCTTTGATCATCTTGGTTTACAAAAGGCCTTTCTAGGCATGACAAAAAATCCACAAGTATAAAAAAAGAAGGCTGACAAATTTAATTTCATCAAAACTTTGTTAACTTTTACCTTTGAAATAACTATAGATCCACAGGAAATTGCAAAAATATATATATATGGAAGTCCCATGTACCCTCACCCAAATTCCTCCTATAGTTAAATCTTATATAACTATAGAACAATATCAAAGTAGGAAACAGCATTGTTACGATGTGTGAACAGGCATACTTCATTTTACTGCACTTCTCTTTATTGTACTTTACAGTAACTAGTTTTTTGTTTGTTTTTGAGACAGGGTCTCACTCTGTCACCCAGGCTGGAGTGAAGTGCTGTGATCATAGCTCACTGCAGTCTTGATTTCCTGGCTCAAGTCTCCTGAGTAGTCTCAGCCTCCCGAGTAGTTAGAACTATAAGCACGTGCCACCAGATACTGTTCTGTTTGTTTGTTTTACAAATTGAAGATGTGTGGCAACCCTGAACCAAGCAAGTCTACAGGTACCATCTTTCCAGCAGCATGCACTCTCTTTGTGTCTCTGTGTCACATTTAAGTAATTCTCATAATATTTCAAATTTTTTCATTATTATTATAACTGTAAACAGTGATCTTTGATGTTAACATTGTAATTGTTTGGGGGTACCATGAACTAAGTCCAAATGTGTGTGTTCTAACTGCTTCATTGACTAGTTATTCCCCATCTCTCTCCCTTTCCTTGGGCACCCCTATTTCCTGAGACACAGCAATACTGAAACTAGGCCAATTAATAACCCTACAATGGCCTCTAAGTGTTCAAGTAAAAGGAAGATTCGCACATCTCTCATTTTAAATCAAAACCAGGGATGATTAAGCTTGGTGAGGAAGGCATGTTGAAAGCCAAGCTAGGCCGAAAGCTAGGCCTCTTGTGCCAAACAGCCAAATTGCGACTGCAAACAAAAAGTTCTTGAAGGCAATTAAAAGTGCTACTCCAGTGAACACAAAAATGATAAGAAAGCAAAACAGCCTTATTGCTAATATGGACAAAGTTTTAGTGGTCTAGATAGAAGATCAAACCCAGCCACAACATGTTCTTGAGCCAAAGCCTAATCCAGAGTGACACCCTAACTCTCTTTATTCTATGAAGGCTTAGAGAGGTGAGGAAGCTTCAGAAGCAAAATTTGAAGCTACCAGAGGTTGGTTCTTGTGGTTTAAGGAAAGAAGCTGTCTCCATAACATAAAAGTGCAACGCGAAGCAGCAAGTTCTGATGAAGAAGCTGCAGCAAGTTATCCAGACGATCTAAGATCACTGATGAAGGTGGCTACACTAAACAATAAATTTTCAATGTAGATGAAACATTCTTATATTGGAAGAAGATGCCATCTAGAACTTTCATAGCTAGAGAGATGTCAATACCTGGCTTCAAAGCTTGAAAGGTCAGACTCACTCTCTTGTTAGAGACTAATGCAGCTGGTGGCTTTAAGTTGAAGCCAATCCTTATTTACCATTCCAAAAATCCCAGGGCCCTTAAGAATTATACTAAATCTTCTGTGCTTGTGCTCTATAAATGGAACAACAAAGCCTGGATGATAGCACATCTGCTAACAGCATGGCTCACTGAATAGTTTAAACCCACTGTTGAGAACCACTGCTCAGAAGAAAAGATTACTGCTCATTGACAATGCAACTGGTCACCCAAGAGTTCTAAGGGAGACGCAGAGAGAGATTAATGTTGTTTTCATGCCTGATAATACAACATCCATGAATCAAGGAGTAATTTAGACTTTCAAGTCTTGTTATTTAAGAAATACATTTTTCAAGGCTATAGCTGCCATAGATAGATCCTCTCACGGATCTGGGCAAAGTACATTGAAAACATTCTGGAAAGTATTCACCATTCTAGATGCCATTAAAAACATTTGTGATTCATGGAAGAAGGTCAAAATATCAACATTTAACAGGAGTTTGGAAGAAGCTGACTCCAACCCTCAAGGATGACTTGGAGGGGTTCAAGACTTCAGTGGAAGAAGTAACTGCAGATGTGGTGGAAATAGCAAGAGAACTAGAATTAGGACTGGGGCCTGAAGATACGATTGGATTGCTGCAATCTCATGGTAAGACTTGAATGGATGAGAAGTTGCTTCTTATGGATAAGCAAAGAAAGTGGTTTCTTGAGATAGAATCTACTCCTGGTGAAGATGCCGTGTACATTGTTGAAATGACAACAAAGGATTTAGAATATTATAATATTTAGTTGATAAAGCAGTGGCAGGGTTTGAGAGAATTGACTCCAAATTTGAATGAAGTTCTACTGTGGGTGAAATGCTAACAAACAGCACAGCATGCTGCGCAGAAATATTTGATTAAAGGAAGACTCAATCAATGTGGTAAACTTCACTGCTGACTTATTTTAAGCAATTGCCACAGCCACCCCAACTTCAGCAACCATCATCCTGATCAGTCCGCAGCCAACAACATCAAGACAAGACCCTTCATTAGCACAAAGATTACAACTCACTGAAGGTTCAGATGATTTTTTTTTTAGCAATAACGTACTTTAAAATTAAAGTATGCACATTTGTTTTTTAAGACATTATGCTATTGCATACTTAATAGACTACAGTATATAGTAACCTAACTTTTATATGCACTGAGAAATAAAAAAAATTGTATGACTCACTTCATTGCAATATTTGCTTTATTGCAGTGTTCTGGAACCAAATGCACATCTCTGAGATGTTTGCCTGCATATAGTTCTATGTCATTTTGTCACACATGAAGATTCATGCAACTACCGTGGCAAACAAGAACTGTCTTATCACCACAAAGATATCCCTCATGCTACCCTGTTACAGTCACATCTACTTCTCTCCTTCTCCCCACCATCCCTAATTCCTGGCAACCATTAATCTGTTGTCCATCTCTATAATTTTGGCCTTTTTTTTTTTTTTCACTCAGCATCCTCACCAAATTTTAAGACCTCTGTAAGGTAAAAGACAGAATGGGGAAAATATTTGCAATACACATAACAGACGAGGTTTATTGTCCACTACGTATGAAGGGCTCCCCAAATCATAATAGTAGCAACCTTTACATAGTGCTTATTATGCATCAGGCACAATTCTAACACTTTGCAAATATTAATATGTTTAGTCCTCACAGCAACCTTATGAAGTAGGTACTTTGATATCTCCATTTTTAAAATGAGGAAACTGAGGCACAAAGAAGTTAAACACTTACCTAAAGTCATACAGCTGGTTAATGGTGGAACAAGGATTCAAATCTAAGCAGCATACTCATGACCACTACACAATACTGCCTCTCAACAAATAATAATCAAAAAAGTTAATAATTAGTGAATACCTATCACAGATTATAATTTCTACATGTTTTATGTACATGATCTCATGTAATCTGACAATAACCCTAGAAAGTGTTATAATATCATATCTCATGTTACATATAAGAAAACTGCAGATGTGGCAAGTGAGGTACAAGCAACCTGCCAGCTAGTAAAGAGAATTGCTAAGACTTGAAATCAGGCCTACTGATCCTAGAGCTAGTGCTCTCTCCCTATCAGTATACTACTTCCATTGTATATTAGGAGCTTGAACTTTTTCCATTACACCCTCTCTTTAGCCCTCTGGATACCTCCCTCCATACAGGATTCTTTTCCTCTGCCTTGGACATGCACAATCTCCCCTATACTGGTGTTAGTGGGGTTGGATTTTCCCATTTGTCCCCTCTACCATTTTTATCCTTTCTTTCCAATTTACTGCCAAAATATTCCAAACAGGTAGGTGATCTACTACAGCTATCTCTAATTCCTAACGTCTCCTTTATCTCTTGCATTTCTCCTGTCTGTTCTACATTTGCTTTAGATAGGCCGTATGTATTGCACTGCAATTAAGAGTACAGGTTCTGAAACTTGCCAGCCTAGGTTTAGATCCTTGCTCCACTACTTACTAGCTCTGTGACCTTGGTCAATTTTCTTAACTTCCCTGATATGGTTTGGACATGTGTCCCCACCCAAATCTCACGTTCAACTATAGTCTCCAGTGTTGGAGGTTGGACCTAGTGGGAGGTGATTGAATCATGGAGGTGGATCCTTCATGAATGGTTTAGCACCATCCCTTTGGTGCTATTCTCATGATGGAGCTCTCATGAGATCTGGTCATTTCAAAGTGTGTTCTCTCTCTCTCTCTCTCTCTCTCTCTTTCTCTCTCTCTCTCTCGTTCCTGCCATGTAAGATGCCTGCTTTTGCTTTGCCCTCTGCCATGAGTAAAAGCTCCCTGAGGTCTCCCCAGAAACGGATGCAGCAACACTTCCTGTACAGCCCGTGGAACTGTGAGCCAAGTAAGCCTCTTTTCTTTATAAATTACCCAGCCTCAAGTATTTTTTATGGCAATGTGAGAATGGACTAATATATTCCCCATCTGTATAATGTGGAAGATGCTAATACTACCTACCTTACAGAATATTTGTGGAAGGTTAAATCATATATTAAATTAAAAGCCCTTAGAATAGTGTCTGGTACAAAGTAAGCATTGAGTGAATGACAGCTATTATATAAAGATGTTTGAAGTTACTACTGAGTCCAGTATTCAAAATCATTATTCTTTTTCTCAATCTTCATTCTTTACTGTTCAAGTACATTCTATACATACATTCCATACTATTTATACCAGCTCCTCCAGGACACTGCATCATCTTGTGTCTGTTGCCATCGGTCTATCCACTTCTGCCTCCCTGTTCCCCACCCCCTATACCCAGTTACAAATCTTCTTGATTCTTCCATCATAATGTCTTTCACTTCCATCACTTCTTTCCATTTCCTGTTCTGGAATCTGAGAGAAAGATTCCTTACTTGTATGGTTTATGACAAGTGCTAATTTGTATGGTTTATGGCTTTACTAGGAAATGTTTAAAAAAAAAGATAGGTCCTAAGGATAGTGCACGGCTGGCAAGTCAGTCAAAACTGTATTAATTCTAATGCCAAATAGGTAGGCAAGAGGTAGAATAGTTTTGTCTTCATAAATTATCCTCTAACCTCCCCCACTTTGATGATATAAAAATACTCTGTGATTGTATTTGTTTCATAATTATGAGCTTATCTTCCCCATTAAGTAGTGACATCCTTGAGACCACCAGGGACATGCATATTATTTAATCTCTGCATCTTCAATGCCTAGCAACAAAATGACTGGTACATTGTAGGAATTCAAACGTGAAAGAATGAATTTCCACCACTATCAACCTAGTTTCAGGTTCTTATTACTTCACATTTGCGCTACTTGCAGCAACTCAGTGAATCTCCCTATCTCTCAAATTCTTGTATATTATTGCTATTAGCATATCACTATCCTATTTGGAAACCTTCAGTGGATCCCCATTTGCCTATATCATACAGTCCTTTAACCTAATAATTAAGGATTTTAATAAATGATTCCAATTTACTTCTCTAACTTTATATTTCCTTATACTCCTTGTATAAAACTTATGCTAAATCTTCTCGGATTCATTAGTCATCATATTCTAAATAGACCATATTGTCCCCATATATACTTATGCTATAGCCCCTACCACAGATGTCCTAACTCTTCCTTTCTGCTATTCTAAATCCTACCCCACCATCAAAGCCCAGCTCAAGCCTCACCTTCAAATAAGACTTTCTGATGTTCCTAGTCCATGACGATCTAGGCCTCTTCTGAATTCCTACACCAATTTGTCAGTTATCCCCATTTTCCATGTGCTGTCTTATATTGTTATCTTTACATATACCCTCTTTCCAGTAAGACTTGTAAATTCTCTGCAAGTGGTGCCTATGTTTTCCACACGGTACCCTTTGCATAAACGATACTAAATACTTTATTGGACTAAATTATTGTCCCCACACCTGCCTTGTGCTCACTCTGATCTTCCTGCTAGTAATTCCTACTCTTTCACCTATGCAAATCTTATCCATTTCTAAGGCCCCAGCCCCCATCAAGCATTCTCTGACTAATAGAGCTAACAGTGATCTTTCACTCTCTCTAAATTCATATACTATTTTTGCCTATACCATACATTTCTCATATTCTGAATTTTATTGTTACTCAACTGATCAAGCATATATATGCTTAATTTATTATAGTAGGCTATAAATTCACTAGAGAAATGTATGTTTCTTACAGTTCTTGTATCTACAACCAGACCCCAGACAACATGTTGCACTAGGCACAAATTTTGTTGATAAAATGAATGTCAGTGCACACAATGAGGTAAGGAAAATTGAACTCTTTCTCCAAGAGCAACCAACCTTTACAAACCTAGGAAATAGTCTTCTTGACATTAGCCTTGGCAAATAATTTTTGGTTAAGTCCCCAAAAGCAATTGCAACAAAACCAAAAATTGACAAATGAGACTTAATTACACTAAAGAGCTTCTGCACAGCAGAAAAAAAAAAACTATCAAAAGAATATTAAAATATTCACAAACTATGCATCCAACAAAGGTATAATATCCCAGAATCTATAAGGAACTTTAAAAAAATCAACAAGCTTGCCAGAAAGGTGATTTTTTAAAAAATCAACAAGCAAAAAACAAATAGCCCCATTAAAAAATGGGCAAAGGACATGAACAGACACTTCTCAAAAGAAGATATACAAGCTGCCAGCAAACATATGAAAAAATGCTCATCAGCACTAATCACAAAAAAAAATGCAAATCAAAACTACAATGAGATACTATCTCATACCAGTCAGAATGGCTACTATTAAAAAGTCAAAAAACAACAGATGCTGGAAAAGCTGCAAGAAAAGGGAACACTTATACACTATTAATGGAAATGTAAATTAGTTCAGCCACTGTGGAAAGCAGTTTGGAGATTCCTCAAAGGATTTTAAACAGAGCTACCATTAGACCCAGCAATCCTATTACTGGGTATATACCCAAAGGAAAATAGATTATACACAAAACCCCACATACACTCATATGTTCATCACTGTGCTATTCACAGTAGCAAAGACATGGAATCTACATAGCTGTCCATCAATGGTGGATTGGATAAAGAAGATGTAGTATATATATACCATGGAATACTATGCGGCCATAAAAAGAATGAAATCATGTCCTTTGCAGCAACATGGATGGAGCTGGAGGCCATAATCCTAAGCAAATTGAAACAGGAACAGAAAATCAAACACTCCATGTTCTCACTTATAAATGGGAGCTAAACATTGAGCACACATGGACATAAACATGGGAATAATAGACACCGGACTAGTAGAGGGGGAAAGGTGGAGAGCATGTGGGTTGAAAAACTACCTATTGGGTATTATGCTCACTACTAGGGTACAATATACCCGTGTAACAAGCCTGCATATGTATCCCTTGTATCTAAAATAAAAGTTGAAGTAATTAAAAAAAAAAAAAACAATTTCTTTTCCCATCTCAAATACCCTAAAACCAATCCCCCTAGGGAAAAAAGCCACAAACTTATCTATCTCAACAAAACTTATCTATACTAAAGATTCAGGAACTGGGTGTGTATTCTGTACCACCTTCATTTCCCACAGACTGGAACTATGATTCCTAAAAATAAACTCATAAGTAATGCTCATTACAACAACAACATAAAAACGAATGTCCTACAAAGTACATTACAGCGATACTCAACCTGAAACAGGAGAAGAGAAAAGATCTAGGGTGATAACAATTACCAATACTGAGCTCAGATAGTGGCTGCTACATGGGAATATCTGAATGAACATGATTAATTAAAATCCCAAGGGTCAGTTGATGTTTGCTTTTATTTCTCAGTGGCTGATAATCTTTTAGCTCTATTCCAGAAAGGAATTATTATTGAGTATGAGGTCTTCAATATTGTACCTATCTCTTTTTCTGTATTGTCAGGATATTATCTCACTCAGCTAGCATGCCATTTCTGCAACCCACCTCAAGTACTTATTATTACATTATGATAAGAATGTATTTCATTTAAACATATAATCGTAAAATTCAGCTACATTCCTAAGTATAACTTTATTATATCTTGGAGCCAAACATTTTTTGGAGGTAAATCATTTTATTTGTATAGTGTAAGTTTATGGAAAAATAACACCATATCAAATTTTCTCTGAACAGAACTTTTCAGGAACTCATTTAATGTGTAGAATCTAGATATCTCTGAAATATTTTATTATAACTTTCAACAGTGTGTTCAAAACTATTATATTAATAAAACAATATCAGGCTTTATGCAACAGGAAGGCTGGGAATATAATGGTTAGGATGCAAGGCTTTCTCTTTTTTATTTTTACTTGATGAGCCTGAACAAATTGCTTCCCTGTATCACTTATCTGACTTCCAAGGATTCTGATCTTGACTTCACAAGCCTGCTGCTGCTCTCCTCTCTTCTTCATTTTAGTTTGGAAATGTCAATCTGATCTCCTACATTCTTGTTCTGTATTTTTTATTTGGTGCATTGACTTTCCCAGATCACTATCTCTAGGTTTCTGATTCTATCTTGGTAGTCTAATTGCAATTCAAAATCCCTTTGTTTATTTGATTTAGTATTCTTGTCACTGGAATAAACAGTAACTGATTAAGCTTACCTAATCAGCACCCAAAAAAGGTGGGGGGCTGACGCCTTTCACCAATAACAACATAAATGACAAATGCTAAAATTATAACTAGGAAAAATTATGCACCAATACTGATAAGGAATTAAAGGAAAGAAGAAACTAAAAGCAGATTGTTAGGATAATAATATTAGATGTGATCCTTTTTGTTTTAAAATTTTCATTACAGTCATAGTATGTTTGTAGAATTTTTTTAACAGATACAAAATTTTAAAAGAGGATTAAAGTCCAAGGTTAGGAGTAACAGTAACTTAGTTGCCATAAAAGTGTTCAGGACCCCTGGATCAAATAAATTTACATCTAGAACTAAGATAATTTGTAGATGAGACTTATAAATTAAAGAAGTCTTTCAGGAATTATGGATAACTGGAGGGGTGATGAAGACTGGGGACAGGAGAAGTTCTGATTTTTTCTTTTCTTTTCTTTTTTTTTTTTTTTTAAGGAGGCAGTGGATTCCCAAACCATACTACTCCAAGAATGGGCCACAGACCAACAGCATTGACATCACCTGCGAGCTTGTTAGAAATGCAGATCAGGCCCCATTCCAGACCCACCAAATCAGAATCTGCACCTTAACAAGATCTTCAGCTGATCCAGCCGATCATATACACATTAAAGTTTGAGAAGCACTAACATAAAGCAACAAGGATTCCCTGAGAAAGACACAGCAAATTAATCTTATCTTTTGCAAGCTTACTTAAATGTTAATGTCAGAGAGTTTGATAATCTAACAAATTCAGAAAAATGACTCAATAACAGCATCAAGCCATTCACCTGCTTTTCTACAATCCAAAGCATATGCTTTTCCCTTAAATAGTACCAGATATTACTAGGATCTAATAAGTATATAACCTGGAATTGTCTGTTCTCTGTCTTCTAATGAAGCTTGACTGTAAAAGGTGAAATAAAAAAAAAATCGCTTAAGAGACATAGTATTTCCATCCATTCTATATATTCAAAATTTTATCCTTGCATCAAGGTGGATCATCGGAAAACTAGCTCTGAACTACATTAGCTTAGTCCATTACAGAACTTCATTCACTTTCTTTTCTTTTCTTTTTTTTTGAGATGGAGTCTTGCTCTGTCGTCCTGGCTGGAGTACAGTGGCACGATCTCGGCTCACTGCAACCTCTATCTCCTGGATTCAGGCGATTCTCATGCCTCAGCCTCCTGAGTATCTGGGATTACAGGCGTTTGCCACCACACCCAGCTAATTTTTGTATTTTTAGTAGAGACGGGGTTTTGCCATGTTGACCAGGCTGGTCTTGAACTCCTGATCTCAGGCGATCCACCTGCCTCAGCCTCCCAAAGTGCTGAAATTACAGGCATGAGCCACCGCGCCTGGCCACTTCATTCACTTTCTAACAGTTAATGTTCTGCATGCTTAGCATTCATTGCAAAAAACAAAACAAAACAAAACAAAACAAAAAACTTTACTCTGTAAAATATACTTATGCTCTTGCTATACAATTACTAAAAGCATTGTCCATTATATAATGCAACTTCCTACACTGTCTACAGAAGCCAAATATGTAACATAAATGAGTGAAGCAGACTGTAACAAAATCCACTGCCAGATATGTAATTAAACTGAATCATTAACTGAACGATGGTATAAGCACATTAACACATAGTACGAACAGGTAGGAAAAGAGAAGCTATATTTTAAATTTGAAATCTAAAAATATAAATAATTTATCAAATTTTCCTTTGAAACTGATTACTTTGTTGACTTGTAAATAGAAAGCTAAAATCCTTTCTTCTACACCAATATGTCAATGTCCACATGGGCTGATAGGGAGAAGCAGATACTTAAGTGGAAATTTGGGTACTGTATCAAGAGGAAAGTGGAATGAATAAAATGATGGATGGCCAAAAGCAGCAAATGTCTACTATATACTGATATTCCAAAGTTGTCTAATTAGGATTCAGTACCACACTACAATGCAGTTCAATTTCTTCAATTTGTAGTTCTTTACTGACATTAGTAAAATTAATTGAAAAAGACAAAATAGGCAATATTTTTCATTACCATAATGTTGGAAATCAGAAAACTTCCTTTTTGGAATTCACTCTTTAAACCTACAGTTGTGAATATGTAGTTTAAGCAATCACTTCCATCTCTGGACACCAATTTCAGCACAGAAAAGTAAGCCAGATTATTCCTTGCCAAAAGTATTTCCCCAAAAAATGACTTCACTAAGACCATGTGAATTAAATTTTACATCTGTGTAACTACTTATGAGCACTTTTGCAGAGAAAGATTCAGAGTGTTTATATGGATTATCATATTCACCAAAAAGGTCAATCATCTAACTGAGTCAGGGATTTTCTCTTGGATGATATGCACAAGTTGAATTCTTTCAACAGTTCAAAAAATGTATCTTCAGCATCTGACATAAATGCTGCACTACATCCCCAAAACTCCTCTTCAGAAGTGAAGTATTTATTCCCCAGTTGTTCTTTAGGAATTTGCTAGACTGAAAAAAGCTGCCACACCCAACGTCATTCTCCTTTCCCAGGGTAACTGGCATACAGAGACTAGTCAACATTGGGCTGTAAGGACCGGCCCTCTGACCTTAGCTGAGGACAATTCGGAGGGACTATCCCAGCTTCAGAGCTCCCAATAAGTAAGGCTGAGGCCTTCTGACTATACCTAGGCCAACTTCTCCCATTAGTCCAGCTGCAGTCCCTTCCCCTCACAGGTGTTGATCCTGAAAGAACACTTTAATAAATTATCTTCACGTTAACCTCCCTCTCAAAATTTGCTTCCAGGGCAACCCAAGCTGTGACAACACCACATACAACTAAGCCCCCTAATCTACAAGAAGCAGATGCAACTACTGTATTGTGCATCCAAACCATCCAAAAAAAGCAATAATCTCGGCTGAAGCCACAGAAGGATATCTGGTATACATATATTGTTACTATATACATGCTTCATTTTTTATCTTTTTAGGACAATGTTTCCTGGTGAATACATACAATTACTACACTGAAGTTTTTATGTTTAAAAACACTGCCACCTTGGATTTAAGTATCATATCATTATGATACTTATGTTAACCATTGCAGAAATAGCTTCTGTAGTCACACAAGTTATTTTGACCAGTCTACATTAAACTTAAGACACAGGCACCACGTTCAAAAGTTCTATCATATCAAAATTCTCACTGACACCACAAATAAATATGCTTTACTGGGCACTATTATTTATGTCTATGAACAGAAAACACCAAAAATAAATTACCCTCCTTGAGTAACTTGTCCAATAAATTCTCAGCTGTATCTTCAATGTGCCAAACAACAGCATTTCTGGTTAGATTTGGATTTGAAATTTAAGAATACATTGTGTGACTCAGTAGACACTTTTTTGCAAAGCTGTCATCTGTAAAAGAGCTAATGCCTGGGCAATCTTTTCCTTTAATATATAACTACATAACTGCATTTTACAACAGGATTGCTTATTTTATTCACTTTCCAAAATAAACCCAGTTGAAATTTCAGTCCTCTTTTTGAATTATTTTTCATTACACAGATTTTCTAGGTACTGGTTGTAGTTTGTACTATATTTTGCTTTATAATGGGCTCTTAGGTTGTATTCATTGATGCAAACACACTTTGCATATTAAACACAGAATCTTTTTTACTTCTATCAGAAAGGAATTTATTCTTTCCATTTTCTTGCAACATCTTCTCAGTCTAGCTTTCATTCTACTTTGGGTAGAGATGTGGGTGCCATATTTTATTTTCCTCTTATATCTGCTATAATAATAACATACAAAAAAAGATAAATGGCAACTTGATGTACAACATATGGGAAAAAATAAGGAATTCTGGGGACTGCGACAAACTGGAGAACACACGCCCTATGTATAAAGGTGGCAACTGCTACTTAGCTCCAACTGATGGTTGCTTAGTGGAAATACCGGCCAATTGTTTCCAGATTTTTCAACTTTTTCAAGAGAAATCAGAAAACCATATATATATATTAAGAAAACCGAATTTTTATGTGAAATTTCCTGAATGTTAAATGTTGGCAACTAATTCAACTGTATGCAACACATCTCTCGCCACACCCAGCCCATAGTCCACCACTTTGTAAACTTTTTCTAGTGATTTTTCTAGCTTTGGAATGTAGTATTGAATGTATTCCTTCTGCTACAGTAGTAAAAAGTGTGAGCTCTGCAAACATGTTTAAATTCCACTCTGCTCCTTCCTAGCTATGCAATTGTGGGCAATTTTTTTTCTATCTAACCCTCATTTTTCTCACCTGCAAAATTGAGTTAATCAAATTACCTTAGAGGTATTTCATAATTTATAATGTAAAGAATTTAGAATAGTGCCTGGTACAAAGCAAGTATCAGTAAATGTTAGCTTTTGTTATTTAATAATGAAAATTGTATAAAATATCACATAGCCCCCTTTCCCTGGCTGCAAGAAAGTTTACCATTAAATTGAATGCTTTACCACGGCAACTATACTAGCCATTGAGTTTTGCATGTTTGCTTCCTCCTTTTCAGGGTTTTGATTTTCTATTTCAATTTTCAGAGCTTTGAATAGAAGAAGTTTCAAATTCTTTTTGGAAGGAGGAAGGGTAAAAACAACCAAAACTTTAAAAAATAAAAATTAAGTTCCATGAAATTTTTGTGAACAAGATGAAGGAAATTAGGTCATCTGGCTGTATAATTAGGTGGATTTATAACAGGTTCAACGATTGTACACTAAAAAGTATCGATTAATGGATTGATGTTAACCTGGAGACTAATCCATACTGCCACGAAGGTTCTAGCCTCAGTTTTGCCCTGTTTATCAAACTATCTGGAGTTAGACAACTATGGCTTGCAGTCCAGCTGCTCTGCTTGTTTTTATGAATAAAGTTTTACTGGAATAAAGCCACACACATTTGTTTATGATTAGTCTATGGCTACTTTTGCACTAGGACGGCAGAGTTGACTAGTTGTGACAGAGACTGTGTGGCCCACAAGCCCAAAGTTTATACTTATATCTTACCCTGTAAGAAAAGTTTGTAGACCCCTGAATTAGATGAAGACAGGTGGCAATACCAAATTTGAAGATGACACAAACTGGGAGGAATAGTTAATACATTGCATTATAAAATTGAAATTCACAAAGATCAGAACAACTGAAAAAATAGGCTGTAGCAATCAGGCTGAAATTTAATAGTTTGTAAAGCATGGTTAATGGGTACTTCACCATAAAAGTCGAGGATATGAGGCATTAAGAGCAATTGACATTGTAAAGATATAGTTTCATGAGTCCAGGAAATTAACCACATGATGTGGCTGCCAGAAAAGAGCTATTTTGAATGTTGTCTGTATTAAAAGAAATAGAGGGTCTAAACCAGTGCTGCCTAATAGAACTTCCCTGTGATAACAGAAATTTTTTAAATCTGTAATGTCCAATAGGGCAGCCATTAGCTACATGCGGCTATTTGGATTTGATACGTGGCTAGCATGAAGGAGGGACTAAATTTTTAAAATTATTTTTGAGAGAGTCCTGCTCTGTTGCCCATGCTGGAATGCAGTGGCACGATCATAGTTCACTGTAACCTTGAACTGCTGGGCTCAAGTGATCCTCCCACCTCAGCCTCCCAAGTAGCTATGACTACGGGCACATGCCACCATGCCGGCTAATTTTTTAAAAAATATTTTGTAGAGATGGGATCTTGCTATGTTGCCAAGGTTGGTCTCAAGCTCCTGGGCTCAGATCCTCCTGCCTCAGCCTCTCCAAGTGCTGGGAGTCTAGGTGTGAGCCACCGGTGCCTAGCCAAAAACTGTTAGTCTTTAGAGAAAGGGAAATCAATACTGTACCTTTCATGATCCATCAGCAGTTTAGCAATGTTCAGACAGAAGTCTAAGGGCATGTCAAGATGTAGTATTTCCATGACAGCTAACAAGATGAAAAAATGAAATAATTATTATCAGTTTCATTTTTGAGGAAGCTTAGCTGTTTTCAATAATTTTCCTCTATTCAAAATCTACTTACTAAATGTTTGCCATATACCATGTTTTGCCTAACAATTTATCAAAATCTTCTTTTGAAGTATTAACATCCAGTGCTGGAGAGTGTCATGATACAGGCACTCTTGCACAGATAGCAAAGTAATCTGGTGCAATCCTTTCGAAAAGCAACTTGGCAATACTATATGCTAAGAACACTGGGGTAGAGAGTTTGGTATCTGAAGTCAAACAGATCTAAATTTGAAACCACTTGCTACTTGTATAGCCATAGGCAAGTTAAGCTCTTAGTTTTGTCACCTATAAAATGGAGAATATACCACCAATTTCTCAGGGTTGTTGAGAGGATTAACTGAGATAATGTATGGAAATTATATAGCAAACAACTCAGCACTTAGTAAGCATTTAATAAATGCCAGCTGCTATTATTATTCCCTTAGAGAAATTGTGCTTCTGAAAAGTCACCTGGAATAAATATGGGGAAAATTTATGAACAAAAATATTAAAAGCAGTGTAGATTATGATAATAATAGAAAAGAAGTATACACTGTATATCTATTACAGGGCAGCAATAAACTATTGTGCAACCATTAAAACTGCTGAGTGTGAAATAACATGGAAAGAAATGAATATACACTAATATGAAAATGTATAAGATCAGTAAGTGAAAATTAGAAAGCAAAGTTTTATGTACTATACGGTTATAATTCTGTAATAAAAGCAAAATAAACTAAGAGAAAAAATACTGAAAATAAGTGATCAAATTTCTAAAAGTGATTGTGTTTAGATTCTATTTATTTGACAAATATTTAATGAGCATATTATCTGTACCAGGCTTTGTGCTTTGTGCTGAGAACCCAGCAGTGGATAAAACACAACAAAAATTCCTACTGTCAAGGAGCTTCTAGTGGATGGTAGGACCATGAGAATTTTAGTGTTTTCCAAAATGTCTTAAATTATTATGTGCTATCTTTTCATGATGAAAATGTTTATTTTAAATTTCAGTCTTTCTACTACAAAAAAATCAGTGAAATAATGCCAGCAGTTAGGCTGACCATTTTAAGAGTAAAGTATTTTCACCAGCAAAGCAACAAACAGAATATAAAAATGCAAGTTTCATATATTCTTTCAATGCAACACAGTAAAATCTAGTATTTTAAATATAAAAAAAACTTGGATTTGGGTTAGCCTCCTAATCTGTAATCAAACAATGACTGACATTACAACTTCAGGAGTATCTAGATTGAGTTAAGTAAAAACAATCTGTGAATAAAGAACAATTTCATTTTAAACTCTGCTTCTTACCTACATTTGGATAAACACTGTCATGAGGAATTATCATCTCAAACTAATCTACTTCAACTTGGTGACTCCAATAATCTCTCTGGTCTTCCTGTGTTGTCTTAGTTTGAGTAAGTGTATTCTTTTAGTTGGTTAGCTCGTTTGTTTATTCCCCCAATGCAAAAAAGTAGAGTTGTCTTCCTGGTTTCTAACATTTTTCAACCTGTGTATGCTGAGGTGGTACTGTTGCCTAGAGATGCAGAATCCCCAATACATTTGAGCTTCTGAGGTCTCTTAAGTGATTGGCTAAAATTCTAGAGGCCAATGAAAGATTCAATAGTACTAAATTTAGGGCTACTGCCAAATTGAATTATAGTTCTAACTATAACAAATTGTTATTATTTATTGGATTATCAGTAACTATACTAACATATAATTTTGCATAGTACAAATAATGCAGCTCCTAAAGATTACTAAAAAGCATGTACAACATTAAAATAATTAGAGTAGTTTTTATGACTAAACGAAATTGAACTGTTAAGGGCTAGTGTGCATAGTTTTGCTTCATGTAATGCATCCATATAGTAGTAATAACAGTAATAATAATAATAACTACAGTAATAGGTAACATATATTACACACTATGCACCAGTATGGTGTTAAATGCTTTATACGCATTTTCTCATAAGATTCTCAAAACAACATGATGAGGTAGATAATAATAACACCTCTTTTGCTAAATGAAGAAACAAAGCAAAGTTAAGTGACTTGCCCAATGACCCACTCTTGTGCAGCGTACATTCTGGTCCTTGGAGAGTTATGAAAAATAAATAGTAATGTTTATAAACAAGTAATTATAAAAATCACAGAATTACAAAGGCTTTTCCCATTAAGAAGTAATCTTTCTTCATGGTGGTAGACAACTTCAGAAAGGCTGGGTAGCTACAGTTCTCTGCTGGACTGAAAACTGATTGCTTTTATTCAGCTTTAAAAAAAAAAACACGTTTTAAATTTGCTACTATTCTTTCTTCTTTCTCTCTTTCTTCCTGGGTGACAATATTTTCCCTTTCCTGGGTGATCATTTTCCTTCTCAGCCACCATCAAATTACACCTATTGTTAATATACTACAAAAGATCTCATATTTAACAAATTGTAGTGATGTTTCAAAATGGTGTGCTCTTCACATATAGAGATCATACCTTCAAGGAGTTCTTCATTAGGTGTTTCGCCTTTCAAGAGGATTTTCATTTTTAAGAAAAGCCCAGTAGAATTTAAATGTTCCTATTTTAAACAAGGAAATCACAATGATATTAAAATTGTGGAATGTAAAAGACAATTTTCAAGTAATTGCCTGCTTTATTCAACCATCTTGGGATAAC
>NW_016807078.1:37700-41092 GCF_001698545.2 Rhinopithecus bieti
ATTTCCAATGAGTGACAAACATTTAATGACAAGATTAACACTTAACCTGTACGAATCTCAGGCCACATTGTTTGTAAGCAAAACCACAAACCAGCTAGTTTTATTTTCTTTTGAGATTTTAACAACTAAGGTCCTTTACAAACAATGGCAGAATAAAATAGAAAACGTATTGTCTTTTCTATAAGATATGCCTGTCGTGTTCATCATTAATAACAACGTACTATGAATAATGTTTCTAAATCACTGCTAGTTGGCCCTAAGCCATCTGTGATCTCCCCGGTTCCACTTTTGCCTTACAGGGTACATCTTTAAACAACTTTCTAAGACTAAAAGTACAGTCTAGGCCCATAGAACAGAACTTTTCTCTCTACAAAGCCAATTAACCTCTACATGAACACTGTACTCATTAGCTCCATACTCTGCACATAATTACAGGTATTCATGTGTGAGATGCCTTAAAAATAGAAAGTTGGAGAAAGTAAACACTGATATTAAAAGGGCTTGCAAATATAGGTGACACTAGTACAAAGAATAAACTGAAGTTGTCAATTTTGATTTATTGCATTACCATCTTTCCTACAGGTTTGTTGAAGTATGTATTGGGTTCAATTCCCTTTTATCTTCAGAGACATAGAGGTCTTCCAGATCTTGGCAACATCTGTTTTCCTTGAGTCTGCTATTCTCACACAAGTTTAACATTCTGGTTTTTTTTTTTTTTTAAACCAAAGAATTCCAGATATGATTTTCACTGATTTCATTACCAAACAACTCCAGAAAATGGGCATTTTGCTTCTATTATCATCGGGTCTTCACTTCTATAAACATTTGCACCGTATATTGTCCATCTTTATTGTCTCTTAAAATACACTTTCCGAAGTCATGAAGATTGCCTGCTAAATCCATCAGCTTTCTCCCTACTATCAAAATCCTTGTCTTCTCTGTAACTTTTCTCACCATTATTTTTCAATCTTCATAGGTTTATTTGTTTGTTTGTTTGTTTGTTTGTTTATGATGGAGTCTCACTCTATTGCCCAGGCTGGAGTGTAGTGGCACAATCTCGGCTCACTGCAACCTCCATCTCCCAGGTTCAAGCAATTCTCCTGCCTCAGTCTCCCGAGTAGCTGGGATTACAGGCGCCTTCTAACACATCTGGCTAGTTTTTGTATTTTTAGTAGAGATGGGGCTTCACCATGTTGGCCAGACTGGTCTCAAACTCCTGACCTCAAGTGATGCACCTGCCTCAGCCTCCCAAAGTGCTGGGATTACAGGCGTGAGCCACGAGGCCTAGCAGGTTTTTTTATTTTTCTGAGACAGAATCTCACTCTGTCTCCCAGGCTGGAGTGCAGTGGTACAAACATGGCTCACTGCAGCCTCCACTTCCTGGGCTCAAGTGGTCCTCCTGCCTCAGCCTCCAATGTAGCTGGGACCACAGGCATGCACCACTCATGCCAGCAATTTAAAAAAAAAATTTTTTTTGTAGAGATTGGGGGGGGCAGGTCTCACTTTGTTGCCCAGCTGGTCTCGAACTCCTGGGCTCAAGCAATCCTCCTGTCTCAGCTTCCCATTGTGCTGGGATTATAGGCATGAACTACCATGCCCGGCTCCCTTCCTTAGATTTTTGTTTGCTAATTTTTTTCTTATCATCAGTTACCGAGAAACAGACTCCAGGTACAACAAACATACAAGATAAGTATTTTGAATCTTGTTTTGCAGGCCCAAATAAAGTTAAGTAACTTACCCATGGTCACACAATTGGTAAGTAGTAGAGCAGAAATTTGAAATCAGATCTCTCTGACTCTAAAGGACATAATCTTTCCATTATAATATGCTGCCTCCCTTGAAGCTCTATCATGGCAGGCATTACTACACTATCTGAATATTTTGCAAGCTCTCAAGATAATGTATTCATTTCTAGTGTGAAGTGTATCACACACAAACACATACACACACGAGTATATAAAACATATGTATGTGTAATGCATATGTAAAGTTTACAGAATAATAATAAAACAAACACCCGTGTCCTCACTACCAAGGTTAAGAAACAGATTATTGCCACATAAGAAGCCTCAAATGTATCCTTACCCATATGCATCCTCCTCACTTCACAGAGGTAAACATCACCTTGAATTTTATGCGGTGATTTCCTTGCTTTTCTTTATATATACACAATATATAGTTGCTATGGACTGAATGTTTGTGTCTTTCTAAAATTCGTATATTGAATCTCTAAACCCCAATGTGATGGTATTTTGAGGTGGGGGCTTTGGGAGGTAATTTGGTCATGAGGGCTGAGCCCTCATGAATGGGATAAGTGCCCTTATAAGAAAAGACATGAGAGAGATGAGAGATGATCATCTCTCTCTCTCTCTCTCTGCCAAGTGAAGATATAGAAAGAATGTGGCCATCTTCAAACCAGGAAGAAGGCCCTCACCAGGAACCGAAAAGTCTGGTATTTTAATCTTGGACATCTCAGTCCCTAGAATTGTGAGATATAAACTTCTGTTGTTTAAGCCACACAGTTTATAATATTTTGTTATAACAGCTCAAGCTAGCCAACACAATTATTTAGCTATGCCTACATTTGAACTTCACTTAAACAGAATTATAAAGTATCTAAGTTCTTCTGTGACTTCTTTCATTCAAATCATGTTTTTTCAGATTCATCCATGTTGATACGTGAAACTTATTTGTTTTCATTACTATATAGCGTGGTTCTCAAAGGGTGGTCCTTGAATCAGCACCATCTGGGAACTTGTTAGAAATGCAAGCCCCATCCAAAACCTACTAAATGAGAAACGCTGGGAGTATTGCCTAGCAAATTGTGTGTGTGCGTGTGTGTAGGAAAATGTGTAAAATAATTATTACTGATTTGCGTTATGGAAAGTTTCCAATTCAACATGAATTCTATTATCTGTTTAGTACGGTAATAAATGAGCAAACCGTGTTTAACAGACATTCTAGGTAATATTTACACAAGCTAACGTTTAAGAACAACTATTGTATAGTATTCTGTTATATGAATAAATCACAATTTATTTGCACATTCTACTTTGGACATTTAAGCTGTTCCCAAAGCAATTGCTATTATGAACAATCCTGGAATCAGCATTCTGTATACCTCTCCTTGCACACAAATGCTAGCGCTTCTCTAAAGTATATACCTAGGAGTGAAGTTGCTGGGTGGTCCAGTATGATCAAATTCTATTTTATCAAGTAACGTCAAACTGTTTTTCAAAGTGGTTGTACAATTCTCGAAAAACTAGGAATGAAGGGAGCTTCCTCAACCTGACAAAGGGCATCTATACTAAACCCACAGCTAACACCATACTTAATGGCAAAATACTGAAAGCTCTCTTTCTAAGATTAGGAAAAGATACTGCTCTTGCCAA
>NW_016807079.1:0-5471 GCF_001698545.2 Rhinopithecus bieti
ATGTTTATAATAACTATTTTAAACTTTTCTCCTGTTAATTCCAATAGCTGGATAATTTCTAGGTCTCCTAATGAATTTGGTTTTAGTATTGTGGTTCACATTTTCTGATTTTTCACAGGTCTATAAATTATTTTATTGTATGCTGGACATTGTGAATTACATGCTGTAGAAACTGAATTACGTTATCTTCTTTCAAAGAGTAAGGGTTTTTTTTTTTTTTTTTGGTTTGTTTTGTTTGTTTTCTGGAAGGCACTTAAATTACTGCTGAATCTCCTGAATCTTGTCAAGGCCTGGTTTTAGGCTTCATTTGGTAGTGGAAGGGAGATATTTTTATTTTTCCCCCAGACTTATAACACTTAATCCTAGTTTGTGGTTCTTATTCCTAATGTGTAGTCTTTGTCAGGTCTCAAGTTACTGCCTAGTGTGTTCACCAAGGTCTCTTCATTCTGGAGGGTTCAGAACTCTAAAATATCCTCAGTGCTATGTACATTATGAAATTTCCATTCAGCTCCCAGACTCCTAATAAGGATTCTCTGCTAGGCCTCGTAAAGTTCTAACCTAAACACGAAGAGCTGAAGATTTGCTCAAGGAACCAAAAGCATTCTTACACAAATTCCTTTAACCCCTAGTTTCCAGTAACTCCCCTACAAATTTCAGTCAACTTAGTAGCTCATAATTCTGATCTCTCTCTCTTTCACTCCACAAGACTGCTGCTTTCTGCCTGGGTTCCATTTCCCTGCACTGGAATTTGGAAATTTCCCACAGGCAGAAAGCCAAGGAGTATGTGAAAGTCAAATTGTATGTTTCTCCTCTGCTGAGCATAGCAGATCTGTATGTTCACTATCAAATGCTTAAAAACTATTGCTTTTTATATTTTGTCATTTGTCAAGGAAGTATCTGAGTGGTACAAAAACCTCTTGAGAAGGAATTTGTCCATAAACACAGGAATCCGTGTTGAAGACATTTATAAAATTAGAACATTTTAATTAGAGTAAACTGTCCACAGATTTCTCAATATTTTCTCTGAGGACCTATGAACTTTCAAAAAGGATCCAGTGTTACTCAATGTACTTCTAGTTGCTCTACCAATTCACTATGCATTTTGCCCGAAGTGATAGAAAAACAAGAGATTTAGCATTTCATTAAGTCCTCACAACAGGTATAAATTTATACCCTGTAAGCTTATAAAAATTTATGAGTGCTCTGTGGACAAGACACTTATCTGCCAGCCCAACTCCTGCATCTGGCGTTAGGAGTCGAGTAACTCCTTGATATTCTTGTTATCAGGCAGATCTTGGTAAAATGAACTTCCAGGTGTATCAAGCATCAGATGATACTACTGCAAAAATCCATAAGAGCATTCTCAGTAAGGAATCTTCCAAATTAAGTACCTGCCATGGATTCAAGTTGCCATCTTCTGTGGAAGTTTTCAGGGTTTCACAAAGACTCTGCATCTGATGACTCCAGGTTTGATAATATATTCCAATATCTGAGGACATTATTTCAAGTCTCGTTTAATTAAATCAAACACAAGAAACAACAAAATAAAACTTCCATCTTTCCAATGTTACTTTCTTAGGCAACTGGCAACCTCTTTCCCCTTCCTACCCATCTGCAGCAAGAGGAGATGCAGGGGAGTCCATTCCCTTAAAAATGCAAGATCTAGAGCTGAGCACAGTGGTGTGCACCTGTGGTCTAAGCTACTACGGAGGCTGAGGCAGGAGAATTGCTTGAGTCCAGGAGTTTGAGGCTGCAGTATGTGATGATTGTACCTGTGAATAGTCACTGCACACAAGCCTGGACTATATTGTGAGACCTTCATCTCACCAAAAAAATGATCCATAAACTTCCCTGGGGCAACTCAATCTTTACTGTGTTTTCCTTCCACAAAAGTCAAAATTTTCTGAGTCACTTCTTTGTCTACTGAGAAAAAAAAGTGTGTGGTTTGAAGCTTATCAGAAATAGCTAATGGACAATTTCTAGGCTGCTAAGAAATTATTGGCTTCCATGTATGGAGTGAACATCAACCACCTCTTTTTATTATTTCCTCTTAACCCCAAAAAGTGAGTTCCAACATTTCCACTTGCTTGAAACTCAAGAGCAAGATTATCTCTATATAAGAATTCTGTACAAATTTTCAAGACAACTCTGTTGTAACAGAAATCAAGAATAACCACAAGTAACTTTATGGTTATGTCTTTATTATTTGTACTATTCTCAAGTCTCTCTGAGGATTACTTTCCAAACCAGAAAGATATATTCTTTACATCATGTCAGTAGGTAAAACACATTAGATTCCCTTGCTGAGTTTCTAAGAGCATACTAATTGAATGCTGGCATCCTGAACTGTCTGCCCCTGCAAATTCTAAGTTATATTGAATTATATCCATAGGAAATTTTAATGTTGAAAGATCTGCTAGACTCACCTATTTAGGCTGGTTGAATTTCACATTTTTTAACTGAAAGGGATCTCAGATTAGCCTGGGTCTTGAACTGGATCAGGAGGGGGTATCCACAAGAGAACCATCCCAGAAATGTAAGCTGTTCAAAGCTGTCAAGATGAGTTATCTGTTCATAAAGGATTCACTGTATGGAGGAATTGTGTTTTTCAAGAAGGCAGTTTTCTTGTTAACTTGACCACGCTAAATGTAGCATATCCAAAATCTATTTGCATGAAAGCCTCAGATAGAAGTACTTTCTGATGTCCTGGAATTGATTCTGACATGTAAAAGACGGTAAAATAGTACAGCCTGACAAGCTTCTTGACAAAACTGGTTAAAGAACCTACTTTTTCATGGTGGATATGAGAGAGGAATGGACAAGCAGAGGGATCAGGAAGACCTAGATAATAATCCATATTGATTTTGGAGGGCTATACTAGGGTAAGACTTTTTTCATTGATCTAGGCTTCCTCTCAAGATGTCTCAAGGAGGTCCCAGGACCGCCACCAACCTCTCTGTGTTAGATGCTTTCAATAAAATATCAAAAAGCATTACTGTTTCTGACAATGTGGCCTACACATTGAGATCTTAAATTTGTCTCACTGTTTAGAAGATAAAAGTAACTTCAGGAAATTTTGTGTTCAAAATCTTCAAACCATTCTGTGTTTGAATGGTTGAAAGGTTGAAAAAAAGAGAAAAAAGATCAGATCATAGTTTCCTACCCTAACTCACCCATAGATAGAAAACAGTTATCTTTAATATTTTGGTGTATTTCTTTTCTTTCTATTTTTTTTAATGTTTTTTTTTTTTTTTTTCTTGAGACAGGGCCCTTGCTCATCACCCACGGCTAGAGTGGCACGTGGCATGACACAGCTCACTTGCAACATTGATCTCCTGGGACTCAAGCCATCCTCTCTGTCTCAGCTCCTTTAGTAGCTGGGACTACAGTGCAGTGCACATGCCTGGCTAATTCTTTTATTTTTAGTAGAGGTGGGTTTTGCATGTTGTCACGGCTGGCCCGAACTCTTGACTCAAGTGATCCTCGCTTGACCTTAGCCTCGCAAAGTGTTGGATTACAGGACCGTGAAGCCCACTGTGCCTGGCCTGATGCTTAAAAGGATTGAAGACAGTTTTCTAAAACTAAAAGATTTGTGTATGACAAAGCACTTCCAAGCTACTCAGAAGTCTCTAAAATAAACAATAAATTTTTAATTTATTCCATTTTCCTGCCCCACCCCAAGCTTCTCTTGAGTCCCACAGATAGAGATAACACTTATACTAGTTTCTACTTTTCAGGTGGTTTCAAATTTAGCATTAAGATAATGTGTTTTACTGCTTATCTTCTTTCTTTGGTAGTTTATACAGCATCATTTGACTCCTTTCCCATCAGGAAGATGTTAGCTGGTTAACACTATAGATTTTTGAATCCAGAACTGCCTGGGTTTGAATCTGGTTCTCCCACCTTCCTGGTGTGTGGCTTGAAGCAATTTTTTTTTCTGAGCTCCTCTAAGCCTCGGTTGTCCCTCAAAAGAAAAAATGGGATAATAACAGTACCCTCCTTCCGTGTTGTTGTGAACACGTGTATGAGGTTGTGATACTTGTAAGATGTTTACAGTAGATGTTATGATGTGCTCAGTAAAACTTCATTTGTATTAAATTTGAAAGATGAAAATTTTAGCTCACTTTCAGCTTTCTATTTTATCTTTCTACTTCCTCTTATTGTGCTAGCGCTTGCCCCTGGTCATTTTACTCGCTTTCAATAATACGCCATTCCAACCATATATTTCTTATTTCAACTTTAGCCAGTAGCCCTTACCTGAATCGGTGAGCATCTAAGAAGATACATGACACCTAGAGCATCCTTTTCATTATCTTCACCCTCCTACCGCCTGCCCCCAGCTTGTGTTAACTATACTGTTTACTTTCATGTGACTCAGTTGGATTAATACTTTATATTGTTTTGAAACTGTAATTAAATCTTTTGTGTTTCTTTTAGATCTTTGCTATTCAAAGTTTGGTTCTTCTACCAACAGCCTTGGATTTGGGAACTTGGGCCCTTAGTAGAAATGCAGAATCTCAGGCCATACCTCAGATTTGCTGAATCAAAATCTGGATTTAACAAGGTCCCTGGTGATTCCTATGCTCATGAAAGTTTAGGAAGACTGCTTTAGAGTGGTGGTTCACAACATGACTGCTTCCCAGGTGATTCTAATATACAACTAGGAGTGAGAACCATAGGTGTGTAGACAATCATTATGTGGATCTAAAGTTACCTCAAACTCTCCTCTGATAAACACTCATGTCCCTATACCCTTGGAGCATTTCTACTGAGGCAGGTAATTTACTGTCTTTAGAATGCAGAGGCAGTTTTCAGGCTTAATCCTTTTGGCAAGTCTAAGTTGTGAAACACCCTTTGCTCTGAATGGGAGGGAGGGCGGTAGGTAGAAAGAGTAACTCTATTGGCCTACCATTTCTGAATGCAGTTCTTTAATTACAGTGAAAACTGCCTCATGGACTCCTTTGCTTTTGTACTTCTTGAGTCTAAGTTTAAAACTACTCTGAAGTTATCTTGGAAAAAAGACTTTTACTATGCTAGTTTTAAGTTGCAGATTTCCCTCCTCTATTTGTCCCATTAATCAGATTCCATTTTCTTTCTCTCTTTAATGATTTCCTCAAATTTTCTGGGTTACTGCTGAATTCCTTTCTTGTTTCTAGCACTGTTATGGTTTAATACTTTTGAAAATATGTTTCCTATCATTTAAATGAAACTATGGAAAGGAAAAGCAGTAAATACATGTGCTTGGTCCACTATCTTTCATGGGAGCACCTTCTTCAGCTGAATATAAGAAATTTCATTGTGGTTTTGATTTGCATTTCTCTGATGGCGAGTGATGATGAGCATTTTTTCATGTGTCTGTTGGCTGTATGAATGTCTTCTTTTGAGAAATGTCTGTTCATATCCTTTCCCCACTTTTTGATGGGGTTGCTTGTTTTTTTCTTGTATATTTGTTTGAGTTCTTTGTAGATTCT
>NW_016807079.1:6458-13634 GCF_001698545.2 Rhinopithecus bieti
CACTGGGGCCTATCATGGGGAGGGGGGAGGAGGGAGGGATTGCATTGGGGAGTTATACATGATATAAATGATGAATTGATGGGTGCTGACGAGTTGATGGGTGCAGCACACCAACATGGCATAAGTATACATATGTAACAAACCTGCACGTTATGCACATGTACCCTAGAACTTAAAGTATAATAAAAAATAAAAGAAAATAAAAGAAATTTGTGGTCAGGAGCATTCACCACTGTCACCATCACATCTCAACACCCTCAAGAAAATAATTATGATCAGGGAATCATGCAGACAACTAAGAATTCACTGAAGCAGATTATTCAAGGAGACTATTCAATATTTGCTAGGTGTTTGATTAGTTCTTTTATCATTTTATGCTCAATGTAATTAATTGAGTTTGTTGATTTACTAATGGTATGACATCCCCAGTCTTGCCCTGACTGTATCCACTTAAACTTAAATGAAAACTTAAACATTCAAATTCCAGATGCTATTCTGTTTGAACACAGAACAACATGTAACAGATGGTATTATTTAATAAATAATTGCTAGATTATGAATGAAAAAAATGACTGTGCCTATATAGCACTCATTTGTACCATAAGACTTTGTCTCTGCTAGTTGGTTAGGAGGTGAACCAAGGTGGGTTCCTGCTCTCTAAGTGATGGAGCCTGGATCATATCAGTCTAGAGGCAAATGGGTGAGTTGTGGTATTACCATAATGATCAATAATAAAGAACTTCTTATGGAGATTTGTCAACAGCCATACCATTAGACTTTCCTCTGCCATCTGTTGATAACTTTTTAGCTACCCATCTGGAGGACACATCAAAAAAGCAAAATGAAGAAAGCAATAAGTCTTCTCTAGTTCCTGAGGTGACCAAAATGGAGTCAACCGGAATTCATACACTTGCTAGAATAATACAGAAGTTGATATCCATAATGGAGCTCCCTTGTCAGTTTAAAGACCAAATTTTAGATAAGGGAGGGGGCAGGTTATGTATGCCAGGAAGCTCTATGCCAGGCTGTGTTTTTGTTCCTTGGACTTAGTCACAGTTGCAGGCTGTAGTGATTCATTGGTGTGGCAGTATAATTAGTGTACAACCTTGTTACAGATCAGTCAGGATTTTAGTCAGGCTTTCATTGGTGTAATGCAACCTAACACAATAGAAACAATTGCCTGGAGGAAACCCTCTCCTTCAGCCCTCTGACCCTACACAGCAAACGGCAATATTCTAAAGGAATTCTGCTGTCTGTTGGATAATATTGCCTTTGCACAAAACACATGCTGGCCACCTGTGTCCTATATTTATCCCCTGTTGCTACTTAACCATTCATACTAAAAATGTTTTGTTAAAGTCTTCCCCCCTTCAAACTTTGCCTAGTTTAGTTACTTGGCTAACGTTTTGCCTTTTTTCTATCAGAGGTTATTGCCACACACTCTTCATCCAAAAAAGAGGGAGGAAGAGTCTATTGACAAAGCAAAGATAAGTATTTTAAGAGGCTAAGGTGATAAAAAGAACATTATGTGGAGGAGTTGGGCACCACGAGCAGGAGGGATACTGTTAGAACAGAAAACACTCTGTCTTTTCGCTGGAGCTACAGCATATGGTACTTGGTGGTATGACTGTTCATATCCTGGAATTTCTTATAGGAAATAACTACACTTCAAGTGGAAACTTTGCTAGGGACAGAGCCCTAGAAGAAAACAATCAAAAGGATTTGTGAAAATAGAGAAAGAAAGAGAAATACAGAGAGAAGGAGGAGATGCACAAAGAAAGCAATGTTGTAGAGTTGATGGAAGGTTGTTTTTGCATAGCAATGGGAAATAGTCTTGAACGCTGTTTTCCTTAATGTCCTACAATCCTAACTCTGAAGAAGGTAATAAAATACAGGATCATAAGAGCAAATCATATTGTGTAACCAATGGGGTAACCTTATGGAAATCTTTTGTGAGAAGCCATTTGAGTAGAATTCTAGTTCATTAGAGTAGCTACAGATCCATTGTAAGATAATTTTTGTAGGATCCATTTATTAAGTTAGTTCAGAATAATGAAAAACAGATCAACTTTGTAGTCAGATAATTTGGGTCAAATATTAGATCTGTCCCACACTAGCTCTATGTGCTTTGACAAGGTAGCAAACCTTCCTTAGCCTTGGTTTCTATATTTGAAAAGCAGATTAGGAACATTTATATCATAGAAATGTTTGCAAAATGCTTTAGATGAGATCATACATGAAAAGCATGTGCTTAAAATTATTTATCATTGTTGTTCATGGCGTAAGTTATTAGTTTATTGAAGCAAAAAATTCAGGGAGCCATTGTGTACATGTTAAGACTACCAGGCAAATTATATATGGCTTTTATTGTGTTAATCTCAGAATTTGCAACTTCAACCTCGTAATATACACTCCTTCCTAGTACTTTGGCTACTCAAAGAGATTCTTTTTGGGTGTTAGAAATATGACTTTCTCCTCTGCAGGAGGAAAAAATGGTAAAGGGTGGATGTTCTCAAAATAACATATGGAAATTCTTCATCCTTAGTATTCCTAAGAATGCATGTAAAGGAACAACCAACTTACAAAATACTTATGTATAGTGACCATGTACTTGTAATCAATGAACTCTCCTTGTTCAATGTCTGAATTACAAAATTGAGAGAGAAAAACCTGGACAGTCACTCAGGAAATTTGAGCAGATTGATTAAACTGAGAAGAATATGACATCCAGTTTGACATCTTCTTGTTTGTACCTATGTGCTGAGATCAGATCACAGATGCAGTAGATTAGTTAGATGGTTCAGAGAAGGATAATGAATTTTAATATTGAATAACAGTACCTAGAATTTACAGAACACCTGATATTCGAATACTTCTCAGACATCATCACATTAATTTTCAAACCCATTCTGTGAAGCAGATGTTGTTTTTGGTACACTAATGGGAAAAACAAGTCTCCAAAAGGTCAAAAGACGGGGTAGAACAAGTTAGAGATACAGCTAAGGATTAGAATTCAGGCCTACTGGCTTGCACTTGATTCATTTTATTGCTTTTTGAAATGTCAGAGGTGGTAACTTAGGTCAAAAAGATGTTCTTTCAACTACATCAAGTTAAGAAGATAATAGTCATTGCAACATCTCAAATTTGGGTTTTTTGTTTGCTTGTTTGTTTGTTTGCTTGCTCGCTTGTAGACACTCTGGCATCTACCACAGCACAAAACTCAGAACTGTATTCAAAGGGCTTTATGATTTTTTATACCTAAGATCACCAGAAAGTTCTTACTATAACTGTCTCCTGGCTGTGCTCCCCAAATCTTTGTTTCATGTATTACATCTCTACAAAACAAATATGTAAATGCTCAAATAAGAAGGAAGAAAATATTAAATAGATACTTGAATCCCTAACATTTTATCTGTAATCTTTGATTTGGCTGCAATCCAATAAGTAATATCTAAAATATTTGCCTTTCCTATTTATCATATTGTACATCTCTTGTAATTGCCCACATAAAATAAGTGAGCAGTCATGTGTCAATACAATTTAATCAAGTTGTACCCACACCAACAAGCCATAATCACTAGCTGGTGTTTGTTAAAGCCTTCAACAACTGGTGGGCTAAGATTCCAAGAAACCTGATATTAAAAGCAGTTTTGGATCTTAGATACTATTTTCACCTCTCAAAATTGTCTACTTACACAGCAAGTAGGAAACCTATTGAGATTGTGTCAAAAGGCTGGGAAATTAATGGAGTAATTGATTCATTTCTTAACTGCAAAGAAAAAGTAAAATACCATATTCTTTAAATATATTTATTGATTGGTTGATATTTGAATAGACAGTATGACTTTTTCTATAAACTATCTATTACAGAATAATTAACAGATGTGTTCTTAAGATCTTCTGTTCTTGATAATAAGATTAAAGAAGGGTGGTTGCATGTTTCAGTAGTCTTGATATTTTCCAAAAATTAGTTAGCAATAATAACTATTTTCCCCTTCTTAATTCATTAGTTATAATCACAAGGGAAAGTAGAATGTTTGATTTGGGAGACACACAATGTTTTCAGGCATCATGCCATAATTACTAGATTTCATTAAGGAAGTTATAGGAATTTATTTTTATCAATAAAATAAATTGTAGGAATGGGATATGGAATCTGTTATCTTTGGAAAGATGTGCTTTCTCTTCTCCCCCCAAGGATTGCTGGCATTTCTCAAAGTGCTTATTTTGCTTGAGGAGTAATGTTTTCTTTTGCATGATATTCAACATATAAGTGTTTATATTTTACCTGAGGGTCTTTCCATTTTCATAATACCCAGGCTCATTCACAAGCATAGATACTTCTCTAGTACTTTACCATTTTATTTTTTATTTTATTTATTTATTTATTTATTTTGAGATGGAGACTCGCTGTCTCCCAGGCTGGAGTGCAGTGGCCCCGGCTCACTGCAACCTCTGCCTCCTGGGTTCGAGCGATTCTCCTGCCTCAGCCTCCTGAGTAGCTGGGACTACAGGCGTCCGCCACCACGCCCGGCTAATTTTGTATTTTAGTAGAGACGGGGTTTCACCATATTGGCCAGGCTGGTCTCGAACTCCTGACCTTGTGATCCACCCACCTCGGCCTCCCAAAGTGCTAGGATTACAGGCTTGAGCCACCACGCCCGGCCAGTACTTTACCGTTTTAAAGTCAAGAAGTAAATCTACTTCACTCTATTTGGAATCTCTAATTCACTATAATCTCTCTAATTTGCACCAATATGTGGGTCAACTCATTGTATATTACATCATAAAGTTACCAAGATTTTAAGGGTCTTAAATTAAAAGAACAAACCCATTCTTGTTATTTTCAGAACAGCAGTCATTTCTTGAGCCACTATATTGGGCCAAGCACTTTGCTAGGTATTGAGATACAAAGATAAAAAGACATAGTTGCTGCCCTAAACATGCTCACAAGCTGATGGACAAAACAGACATGGAAACATTTAGCTTCTAAGTGTGGTAAGTGCAGAGAGATGCAAAGGTTGTTAGAAGAGCAATCTCTTATTCCAGGTGAGAATTTGTTATGCAACCCAACCTATTATTTCAACATTCAGCACAAAATAACAATAATAATGTCCAATATCTTGCGGAGATTGAACAAAGCCTCTATTACCCCCACCCCCTCAAATCACTCTCCTCCAATACTTCTGCCTGTTAGATGTTGCTATGTTTTTTTCTGATAACTGTAGGTTTCCTTCTTTTTATTCTACCTGAAAGACCAGTTTTAAGGGTTAAGCCCTAAATTGAATATACATATTTATTTTAGGAGGAAGGATTTTTTTCATTTTTGTGAGGTAAGTGTTATTATTATTACATACCATGAGTGAGGAAATTGACACTCAATGAGGAAAACTTCGAAAACCACACAACTGATAAGTGTCAGAGTGGGGCCTTAAGATATAGGAGAGTTCTTAATCATGACACAAGTATTCTCCAAACTTTGGTCTTTTGGATACCACTTTCATGATTTTGATATATCTATGTTAACATCTATTATTTACTTAATTAATAAAACCCGGCTCCCCTCCTTTGTAGAACCCTTAATCTTATCCTAGGCGATAAAATCTGAGTAATCACAATTTTCTGGTGCTAGCTATATATATTTGGGTGTGTGTGTATACCCATAAAATGAAATTAATTTGTAACTTTTTTTGAGACAAACAGGATCTTGCTCTCTCACCAAGGCCTGAGTGCAGTGACGTGATCATGGCTCACTGCAGCCTCAACCTCCCAGGCTCAAGTGATCCTCCCACCTCATCATCCCAAGTAGCTGAAACCACAGGCATGTGCCTGGCTAATTTTATTCATTTTATTTTTTGTAGAGACATGGTCTCCCTGTGTTACTCAGGCTGCTCTCAAACTCCTGAGCTCAAGATATCCTCCCACCTTGGCATCCCAAAATTCTGGGATTATGGGCATGAGCCACTACACCTGGCCTAATACATAATTACTAACATAAAAAAAATTGGTCCATGTATCACCTAAAATAATGTTACATATCACAAATAGTATACATGCCATAGTTTTGGACCTTGCCTTACTCTATACTATTTGTATAGTTAATTTACCATGATTGTATGCAAATTTGGTAGTGGATATAGCTGATTAAACTTGGGTAATTAGGTGCTGTATCCTTTTACCTTTTCCAGAAGAGACTAATGTACAGAACAATAAAGACTATCCAACAAAGTGACTATGGCTCCGATATAAGACAAAGTGATAGGTGACTGGTGGAACAATAACCAGGGGGGAAATGGGTTATTAAGAAGAAAATTTGAATTATGGAGAGAATGGTTTTCACTGGGAAGTGGCTAAGGGGAGGAAACTTGAATCAAAACACTTAGAAAATAGGCAGTATTGAAGGACTTGGAGTTTTGTACCAGTGATTGGTGTTATTTTTATGATCAATTGTAAAGCAATGCAAGCCTCTTGTATTGCAGTGTCATTGTGACTCACTTTGAGGAAATATGTGTAAAATCAGGAGCATCAGTGTTTCTGACACCACTGCCATTTCACTCGAGAGACTCCTAGGACCTCAGGTGCTGGCAGCATAGACAAAGAGTAAATGGTCAACTGGGCACCTGGTGGTTCCAATGGCCAACAGAACAGTTTGTGTGCGTGAGCAAGCTTGAGTTGTTATCATCTCTGTCTCTCTGGGATAAGACGATGATTATAGATATTTACGAGGAGTGCATGCTTGAGCTCCGGTGAACTCTATTCAGTTTAAACATGAGTTGTTGCTGTTGTTGTTTTCAATTTGTACCATTAACAAAAAACATTTAAGAAGAAACCATAAGATTAAGGATGAAACCAGAAGGCTTGTGGTGAAACCCAATAAGGCAGTATCACCATTTTGTGCTAATTGGTTTTAACTAGCAATCAAAGAGGCCAGATGGCCTCCTCTGGGAAGAAGAGCACTACATTTTAGGGAAATACATGCTTGTCCTTCTTCATAAATATTCGTACTCTCGTTCCTGCCAACATCATCATTTTCATTTTCTCTCTTCACAACAACTCTGATTTCATTTGCATGTTTTAAGAATATGGTATGGGTATTAAAATATCAATCTGAGGAATTTTTTTCATTAAGATACTAGTTTTATGAACCTGAATTCTGGTGTAGTCATAAAAATTGGG
>NW_016807079.1:13871-25552 GCF_001698545.2 Rhinopithecus bieti
TAAAATTGGGAAAATGTCACTCTTTGGGATATATTCAGGACAATTTAGAAACAAACTCCAGAAACTGACAAAATGATATTAATTTTATTTTTGTGATCTGGAGTCATTTTCAGCAAAATCTCTGGAGTAAGAGCTATGAAATTAAATGTCAGATGTGGATCTAGTCAACAGGATAAGATTTGGTGGGGAGGAGTCTGGAAAGACTTGAGAATTTAGGAAGAAAGGTGGAGTAGTATGTAGCATGAGAGTTGGGCTTGAACTGTCAGATTGAGTTGTAGGTTTTCATATGTAGTTCTGTTTGTATGCTCAAAACATGAACATATTTCCATCATCTAGGGTCTTCTCTAATTTCTCCCATTTGGTTTGTGTTAAAAAATAATTTTGGCAATATACCATCATCCATTTTATGTATTCCCTTTATATTTTGCAAGTTTTTTCTATTACACTATGTTCTGTTAGAAACAGCCCAGAGGAGATTTACTATTATTTGCATGCCTAGAACACAAATACCAGACTCAAGAGAACATGCATCCATATTGATTATTAATCTAAAATATTTATTAGGTATCAACTCTTTCCAAAATACCAAGTAGGATTACACACAGGACTAAAAAGAAGCCACACTTCCTGGCTTGTATTATTTGCAATCTAGCTGGGCAGACAATGAATCAATCCATAAAAAGCCAACCAGTATATACTCTAAAATATAGTCTATTATTTTTAAAAAAATATTTCAAACAAATATATCAGAACTCAGCTAAATTATTTATCACACCTTCTGTGGGATAAGTTTCGACTTCATAAACTTATTCCAAAGTGGTTATCATTATTCAAAAGAATCTTTGGAAATCCTGCTTGATATTGCCTTTAGAGCCTGTGATCCATTTTTGGAATTTCTACAGAGGCCAAAAACATTTCTACTGTGAAGGTGAAATTGATTTTGGGAAACCTTTAAGAGTCATTTGGAGCCAGAACTGGTGAGTAAGAAAGCCAAACAAAAAGAGTAATGCTGTTTTGCAGTTAAATTGAGGTATACCCAGAAATCAATAAGACTGGTTTTCCTGGGTGGTTTGGAAAGTGACTTTGAAAGCAGTTTCCCTATATGACTTTCTGTTTGTTTGCTTCTTCTAATGGAGACATCACTGGAATAGGTGGACAACCTTCTAGTTATCAACAGGCAGTTCCTAATCTGGATACCATTATTTTTAAAGAAACCAGAGAGTTTCCTCATACAAACAATTGTGGTTTGATCTCCAGAACAGATCATTGAAGTCTATTTAATCCTGCATCACAGCTGAAGAAGGTAATAACATTCCTGCCTCACTGCTTTTGAATTGTGACTTGGCTTTTCCTTGAATATGCAGATAATCCCTGACTTATAATAGTTCAACTTAAGATTTTTTTACTTTACAATGGTACAAAAGTGATACAGATTTAGTGGAAACCATACTTCAAGTAGCCATGCAACCATTCTGTTTTATACTTTTAGTGCAGTATTCAATAAATTACATGAGATAGTCAACACTTTATTATAAAATAGACTTTGTGTTAAATGATTTTGCCCAACTGTAGGCTAATGAAAGTGTTCTGAGCACATTTAAGGCAGGATAGGCTAAGTTATGGTATTTGGTAGGTTAGACGTATTAATTGCATTTATTGCTTGTGATGTTCTCAACCTACAATGGGTTTATTGGGAGATAACCCCATGGTATGTCAAGGAGTATTTATCTATGTATCATCTATCTACATACCTACCTACACACCTACGTACCGACCTATCTATCTAGAAAAATAAATTGGCTCATGCAATCATGGAGGATAAGTCCAAAGATCTGCAGGGTGAGTCAGCAAGCTAGAGACCCAGGATAGCCAATAGTGAAGATCCAGTCTGAAGACCCAGGAAGAGCTGATGTTTCACTTTGAGTCCAAAGGTGGAAACAAACAAACAAACAAACCACGTCTCGGTTCAAAAGCAGTCAGGCAGGAGCAATTATCTTTTACTTGCAAAAGGGTCAACTTTTTTGTTCTATTCAGAATTTCAACTGATTTGATGAGGGCCATCCTCATTAGGGAGAGCAATCTGTTTTACTCAGTCTATCAATTTGAGTGTTAATATCATCTGAAAATACCCTCACAGAAATATCCAGAATAATGTTTGACAAAATATCTGGGCACCCTATGATCCAGTCAAGCTCATACCTAAAATTAACCATCACAGGAAGTAAAAATAAGGGAAGTTAAAATAGAGAACTTCAATTTCCTACGAAAGATCAAATTAAAGGCCACATTTGGTGAGAAAATTATAAATTGAACTGAGGGCATAAAAGCTACAAAAGACAGTGGGATACTAGGGCAAATAATTTTAACACTATGCTGTGTATAACTGAGTCTTTCCTTTTTATGATTCTGAAAAACTTTCATTTTATACCACCTCCTCCATCACCTTATTTCAGTTTCTATGCCTGAACATGGGAACTCCCACTAATAAGAGAAAATGAGGTTGGCCATGTCTATTATTATTACTTTTCCCCCTTGATGTTTATGTATGATAATATTTTTCTTAAAAGATCTTCGTAGTGAAGCTTTCATTCAACAGGACTTAAGGGTCTATCTCAGAGATATGGATGAATACGAACAGTGACAAACACTCATTTTAAATACAAATTAACCAAAAGACCATGTGACTTTAGTAATAGAACCACTATTTATTGCTAAAATTACTCCTTAGACTCTCTAGGGACACCTAAGTAGATGGAATGTTTTCATATTTTCCAATCTGATTCAACATTTGGCTTGGCTATAAAATGTCATTATTCATATCATGAAAAGTATTCTTCAAATAACTACTCATTGGAGTCTTTCTGTACTCCAGGACCAGGTTTGATTATTGCTTTTAATATTTATTGTGATTTCTAGTGTTAACCACACTAGAAATAGAATAGAAATAAAATAACCACTTATTTTGTGTGCATTTTGCTGTGGTCATTCTTAATTGACTGACTGGCTGCACATTATTTTCTCTAGTATAGTATTATTGGGCATTTGAAACTACACTTCAGAGGTATGGTTTATCAGGTATGGAATTTTTAGTAATACGGAAGCATACAACAAATAAAAACTGCTCTTAAATTCAAGCTATCATGTTGTGGACCAGTCACCATAAGCCAAATTTACAGGACAGGACAATTTCTTAAATTTTGTATGGTTTCCAGGCTGTTTGGCAAGTGTTGCAATTATAGAAGCATTGCTGCAACCAGGACAAGACAAATAGGAGGATTCTGCTCATAGTTTTCCCTTAACCCCAGCCCAAAAAGAGAACATCAATCTTGGCCTAAGTCTCCAAATTTTTATTTGCAAGCCTAGGATCAGGGACTCAGAACCCATAAGGAACACTTATGAATTCTTTGTTTATATGTTGTTGTTCACAAAATTATCTTTGTTGGTTTAATTTAAGTATTATAATGTGTAAAGCCTTCCAAAGCTCTTCATGGCTTATCTCTAACCTGACACAGCATAACTTGACTCTTGACTGGGCCTCAATGTGGGACTTATGGTGATTTGACCACTCACTGAAAGGTTCCCCATATCAAGATGGTATAGGCTGGAGCAGGATGGGTCATGTGATCATCCTATTTTTAATTCACTTATTAAGCAAGTTTTATTGTTGATTTCCACTAATGGCTAACATTTTGCATAATATCTGTTGCAAAGATATGCAATCTGTTTCCAGAAAGTAACCAACACAGGAGTGAGGCTAGAATCACTAAAATATTTGTTCTGGGGTATGCACTTCTTCATCAAAGCCTGTAGAATAACCTGTATTCCGTTATTGGCATTTAGATTTGGTTGTAAAGATCCCTAAGTGCCTCTGTGTACCATGTCTTCTGTGCTCTTCACAAAAGGTATTCTTTGCAAACATCAAAGGCAACAGTGATGAATGGCAGGCACCTAATGCATAAAATCTCACTCCCACATCTATTTGAAGGCAGCCTACTTTTCTTTCATGGACCCACACTATATCAATCTGGACAATTCAGGCTGAAAACAACCATGTAACAATCCAAGGTAATTCACGTAAGAGCAGAAGCTTTTAGACTAAATTACCCAGGTAATGGTAGATGTGTAAAGACGGTGCTAGGGACATTTCTTTTGGGAGACAGACAATTATATTATCCAATTCTATTGGCATTGTTAGTGTCATTAGAATATGGTGTGTTTAATACTCAAAGATTATTAAACATCTTTCTCTTTTATCTGTAAGAGGCCAGCCTTCAGATTTCAACATACTGGAAAGGTAACTGAATTTTAGAGCTCAGAGGAAATGTTTAGATGGGGCAAAGAACAGATATAACGATTGTTGCTTCTGGAAAATAATGTAAAATGAAGTGCTTTTCATGATGTCATAATAGTATAGTTGTAAGTCAATATTTGTATGTAAAACAATGTGAGGATCAAAAATATGTTATTGAGAGCCAAATGCCCCTGAAACTTATCTATTTTAAAGGCCAAAGACTGAACAAGGGGCAACACCCCAAACAAGAACATAATAGTAAATTCATTAATTTATTTTTTCACATTTTGTTTCTATTACCCAAGGCAACTGTCTAGGTAAAGCTTTCTACTCTGATTAACACTATGAATACCTAAAAGTGTGAGCCTGGTATTTTGGTGTAAAATATAAAACTAGTAATATATAGATATACTTGAATTTCTAACATCCTGCTGGACATCACTGCAATTTTCAGTCAGACTGTAAGACTCATTGTGTCCAGAAAGAAACTGGCAACCTGCTGCTCTCTCCCTTTCTCTTCCCACCCATTGATTTTAGCTTATTATATTGAGTTCAGAGGATCTCCAACGTTTATTAGATCAGAATTTTGCTTTATTAGAGCTCTTGCTAAGACTCCTATTCCTCCACTACACTGCATATATCAGAGATAAAATCTTGTCTATATATTGAGTTAGCAAGTGAAAAAACTCTTTTGAAGCCAGAAGAGAAATGTGGGAAGTATTATGTATACAACCTTCAGCTCACCTCAGGATTTGTTTTGTTTGCTTTTAGTGGTTTGAAAGGGTAAGTTTAGGGTGTGTGTGTGTGTGTGTGTGTGTGTGTGTGTGTGTGTTTGTGTGATTTTGAGGAGGGATGTCTTGGGGAAATATTTTAAGGATTCCAACATAAGAGTAACTGAATGGAAATTTTACTTGACACCAGGACCAATGAGCACTAAAGAGCTTACCTACCGTTCAGTTTAACTTTCTTCCTCTACTGAACATAGTGCAAACATCACAGGATCGGGTCTTTGTATACGGAAGTATCACTGTAGATAATTTATAAGACAAAATGATAAACAAAACAATATTACAACGGGCCATCTATCTGGGTGTAGAAATGGTTCCGTTATGCTGAATGTTTCCTAATAGTGGCATTTTGCCAATAGAAGTCCTTACTTAAAGTGACAGATAATAACATTACCTGTTGAAGGCTAAGCACAATAGTTCATTGCTCTTTTCTTCCATCACTTGCCTATGCAAATTTTCTATTTAAAGACAGCTTACTGTAGTATTTCTACAGAGCCTGGCTAAAGTGTGAAAATGTGAGGTTAAGAGACTGACATGTAACCAGACAGTCTGAGAAAGCAGCATATATATACAGACTTCACTGGTTTGCAATTTTATTAAAGGAATCAGAGTAGGCTCCTACTAGTTGAAATTTCAAATTGCATAAGGATGGGCTAGAAAATATTCTGGAGATAGGTGTCAACAGTTGGATTTATGAGTTAATCACTGATTTTCTTCAGAAGTGAAAGACAGTGGAGGATGTATTTTCAAAATAGAGAATTTTAAGGCAGGATTTGGAAAGGGGAAGAGAGGAAGTTGGTTAGATAGATGAACAAAGGTTTAGAAAATGATCAGGATAAAAAATCTTCCAAGTAACAGTGTCATCCCAAAGTAACAAAGGAGAATGGCAGTGTGAGTTTGTCCAGAGTGATGTCTCTTTGAACCTATGACAGAATCAGCTTCCCCTTAAGCTCTAATGCTAGAACTTTCCATTGAGAAAATGGAGGCTAGTGAGTGCCTTCGGCTCACAGCCACGGACAGCATGTGTCACATTCTTGGCCAATCTTTGTAGGATGAAAAGAAATAAGAGATGGAAGCAAAGTGATGAGACAGTGAGCTTTTCAGATAAAGATAGTAAGATTCCATTCTTGACAGCAAGCAATTTGGGACTCAGTGCAGAGGTCTGAAGAGGGAATGTGTAAGGTGACCATGGCAATAAGAATGAAGAATTTTAACAGAAACGTTTTGAGCCATTTCAGATAGAGAACATGTATTGGATATGAAGGAGAAAAAACACAGTAGCAAAGAAATAATTAAAATATAGATAATGGCTTTAGTTGTTTACACAAAGAAGCAGTGGAGGATAGGGAAACTGTAAAGGAAAATATTGAGATTTTGCAATGGCTTAAATCTTAGTTATGCTTTAATTGTCCTTTATTGATGATAGAACAGGATGAGGCTCCTTAGGACTTCTTGCCCTTTTCCTCATCCCAAGGAGAATTTAAAGCAGATATTCTGAACCTGGAGCACATGAAATTCACAAAAGTGTTTATCAGGGGACCCATAAATTTGTAAGGAAAATATTTACATTTTCATTTTCACTAATCTCTAATTGAAATATAACATTTCCTTTAATTAGGAATGTAGGCAACAAACTGCAGTGGAATTAACCATATGTGTAATTTGTTTTCAGTAATAATCATAAATATTTGTGCATTGTAGTTTTTATAGATATTTTGAAATATAGTTTATATTCATCACTATTTTAAAATTATAGCATTTATTAGACTTGTCCCTGTGTCTTATTTAATGCATTAACAAATACATGTATTAATCATAAGTGTTTTTTTATAGAATTTTATACTTTATTTCAATGTAATTGGGGTGCGACAGGATGAGTAGTTCCACTGAACCTCTCTCCCATTAAAATGGTGAAAAAAATATAAAAATAACAAAAATTATGTAAAACATCTGGAAATAGTCATAAGGGCAAACAGAAAANAGATAAAATCTTGTCTATATATTGAGTTAGCAAGTGAAAAAACTCTTTTGAAGCCAGAAGAGAAATGTGGGAAGTATTATGTATACAACCTTCAGCTCACCTCAGGATTTGTTTTGTTTGCTTTTAGTGGTTTGAAAGGGTAAGTTTAGGGTGTGTGTGTGTGTGTGTGTGTGTGTGTGTGTGTGTGTTTGTGTGATTTTGAGGAGGGATGTCTTGGGGAAATATTTTAAGGATTCCAACATAAGAGTAACTGAATGGAAATTTTTACTTGACACCAGGACCAATGAGCACTAAAGAGCTTACCTACCGTTCAGTTTAACTTTCTTCCTCTACTGAACATAGTGCAAACATCACAGGATCGGGTCTTTGTATACGGAAGTATCACTGTAGATAATTTATAAGACAAAATGATAAACAAAACAATATTACAACGGGCCATCTATCTGGGTGTAGAAATGGTTCCGTTATGCTGAATGTTTCCTAATAGTGGCATTTTGCCAATAGAAGTCCTTACTTAAAGTGACAGATAATAACATTACCTGTTGAAGGCTAAGCACAATAGTTCATTGCTCTTTTCTTCCATCACTTGCCTATGCAAATTTTCTATTTAAAGACAGCTTACTGTAGTATTTCTACAGAGCCTGGCTAAAGTGTGAAAATGTGAGGTTAAGAGACTGACATGTAACCAGACAGTCTGAGAAAGCAGCATATATATACAGACTTCACTGGTTTGCAATTTTATTAAAGGAATCAGAGTAGGCTCCTACTAGTTGAAATTTCAAATTGCATAAGGATGGGCTAGAAAAATATTCTGGAGATAGGTGTCAACAGTTGGATTTATGAGTTAATCACTGATTTTCTTCAGAAGTGAAAGACAGTGGAGGATGTATTTTCAAAAATAGAGAATTTTTAAGGCAGGATTTGGAAAGGGGAAGAGAGGAAGTTGGTTAGATAGATGAACAAAGGTTTAGAAAATGATCAGGATAAAAAATCTTCCAAGTAACAGTGTCATCCCAAAGTAACAAAGGAGAATGGCAGTGTGAGTTTGTCCAGAGTGATGTCTCTTTGAACCTATGACAGAATCAGCTTCCCCTTAAGCTCTAATGCTAGAACTTTCCATTGAGAAAATGGAGGCTAGTGAGTGCCTTCGGCTCACAGCCACGGACAGCATGTGTCACATTCTTGGCCAATCTTTGTAGGATGAAAAGAAATAAGAGATGGAAGCAAAGTGATGAGACAGTGAGCTTTTCAGATAAAGATAGTAAGATTCCATTCTTGACAGCAAGCAATTTGGGACTCAGTGCAGAGGTCTGAAGAGGGAATGTGTAAGGTGACCATGGCAATAAGAATGAAGAATTTTAACAGAAACGTTTTGAGCCATTTCAGATAGAGAACATGTATTGGATATGAAGGAGAAAAAACACAGTAGCAAAGAAATAATTAAAATATAGATAATGGCTTTAGTTGTTTACACAAAGAAGCAGTGGAGGATAGGGAAACTGTAAAGGAAAATATTGAGATTTTGCAATGGCTTAAATCTTAGTTATGCTTTAATTGTCCTTTATTGATGATAGAACAGGATGAGGCTCCTTAGGACTTCTTGCCCTTTTTCCTCATCCCAAGGAGAATTTAAAGCAGATATTCTGAACCTGGAGCACATGAAATTCACAAAAGTGTTTATCAGGGGACCCATAAATTTGTAAGGAAAATATTTACATTTTCATTTTCACTAATCTCTAATTGAAATATAACATTTCCTTTAATTAGGAATGTAGGCAACAAACTGCAGTGGAATTAACCATATGTGTAATTTGTTTTCAGTAATAATCATAAATATTTGTGCATTGTAGTTTTTATAGATATTTTGAAATATAGTTTATATTCATCACTATTTTAAAATTATAGCATTTATTAGACTTGTCCCTGTGTCTTATTTAATGCATTAACAAATACATGTATTAATCATAAGTGTTTTTTTATAGAATTTTATACTTTATTTCAATGTAATTGGGGTGCGACAGGATGAGTAGTTCCACTGAACCTCTCTCCCATTAAAATGGTGAAAAAAATATAAAATAACAAAATTATGTAAAACATCTGGAAATAGTCATAAGGGCAAACAGAAAATGAAGAAAATGTATTCAAGAAAATCTGTGGAAATTTTCAAAGAAAGTCTGTGCTATTTGAACCAAGACTGCTCTTTCCCTCTGCCCTCTAAACTTAGCAAAGGGAGATTCCATTCCAGACTACTGCAGCGAAGGATGCAAGGTTCTCTCTCCCTGCAGCTAACAGCCTGAGTGCTTACTTCCCGAGAAGACCAAGATGTCAGTGTTTTTCATCCTGCCTCAGTTGCCTGTTGCTGAGGCAATGTCCTGGGCAGTGTAAAGAGATGGTGTCTCCTTTCTTCTATCCAGCTCACACTTGTAGAACAGAGGCTCTATTTTGAACATGGCATGCTGAGAATACTGGAGCCTTGATGGCCCTTGCCCTGATTCATGAGGTGATGATTCCACAAGAAAAGAGGCAAGTCAAGAGAACCTCAGTTACTACTACCTCTTCCACTGATCCCTGAGCACTCAACTTCTAGGGTGGGGTGTCACTCAAAGAGAAGCTTACCACTGTTCCCACCTTAAGCTCAGGAGCCCATGCTCAGAGATTTTCTGGGTAGGGGAAGAAGCGGATCACAAAACATATAGCTCCTAATTTCTTTCCAAAGGAAGTGACTTCCTTTGCAACATAGAGAAATTTAAACCTAAAAACATGGAAGTCGTAGAGAAGGGAATTGGGAAGAGATTTGTGGATCTAACGTTGATACAGCCTATGCTGTAGTTCACCAAGTTTTAAGGAAATATGTGGGGAATAAGACAGTTGGGAGCAACCATGATGGGGTAAGAACAAATATCAAACACTGACTTCAGAAATCATTCTGATTAGAGTATTTGTAGAGAAATCTCTGCCCCTGGGACATTTTTATAAATAACAGAGCAATCAACAGGCAATTAGTGGAGCATAACAACTGGTTATGGTCAGGAAAAGAACAGAAGAGAGCCTTACCTAACACTGATCACAGTGCGACTTTGAGGATACCCAAATCTCTGCCTCTCTAAGGAGAAATATCAAAGATTTAATACTGTGGAGTCAGAAAACAGACTTCACTAAACTCTTTAAGGGAGGGTAGTAACAGGAGTTGCTACAATATCTTACCTAAAATGTTTAGTTTCCAATAAAAAATTATGAGGCAAGCAAAGAAATAGGAAAATATGACCCATGTGTCAGAAAAAAGGAGGCAACAAAAACTGCCTGTAAGAGTAACTACATGTTGAATTAACAGGAAAATGTTTCAAAGTGGTCATTATAAATATATTTACAGAACTAAAGGAAAGCTTAATTTAAAAAGTAAAGGAAGATGTGGTGACATATTACATCCAAATAAAGAATATCAATAAAGAAATAAAATTTTTCAAGAAGAATAAAGTTGAAATTCTGGAGTTGAATGGTACAATAACTAAAATAAAAGACATTTTCATAATGGGCTCAACAATAGATTTGAGCTGCCAAAATAAAGAATTTGAAAATTTCAAAATTTATGATAGATCAACAGAGATAATGCAAGCCAAATAACAAGAGAAGAGTGGAGGAAAATATTCAGAGAAACATGAGATACTATGAAGCATACCAACATACACATAAAAGGAATACCAGAAGAAGAGCAGAGAGAGAAAAAGCAGAAAATATTTGAAGACATGATGGCTGAAAACTTCTCAAATTTATTTAAATGTAATAATCTACACATTCAGAAAGCTTGATGATCTCAAAGTTGGATAAATGCCAAAAGACCCACAAACAGATATATCATAGTAAAAGTGCTGAAAGTCAAAGACAAGGAAAAAATCTTGAAATCAGTAAGAGGAAGACAACACATCACTTATAAGAAGAACCCCAATAAGATCAACAGCTGACTTATTTTCAGAAACATTGGAGGCCTGCAGGTAGTGGGTTAACATATTCAAAGTGTTAAAAAAAAAAAAAAAAACTGTCAACCAAGATTCCTATATTCAACAAAGCCGTTATTTCAAAACTAAATATTAAATACTTTCCCAGATAAACAAAACTGAGAGAATTTCTGCCAACAGAATTGCCTTACAAGAAATGCTAAAGGAACAAAACTTTTTTTCTTTAGTAAGAAAACATATTAAAGGCTGAAATACTTTAAAAGCAAGTGATTCCAGATATTTATCAGAATTCACATGAGCAAAGAATGCCAGTAAAGTTAATTATGCAATTATTAAAAATGCTATTAATATATTTCTTTCTCTTTTCTTCTTTCAACTGATTTAAAAAGCAGTTGTTTAAAACAATATGTATGCAATGATTTGTTGGGCCCATAACATATAGAAATGTAATATTTATGTAATATGTTTACCAGTAACAGTACAATGGAGGAGAATGAGAGAAAAAGCTGTAATAGGCTAAGCAAATGACAATAGGTGGCAAAGCAATAACTATAACAATGTATAGTTAGGTTTGTACCATTGATAGATATGGTAATAATAACAGATATGGTAGCAATAATACCATAAGAGCTATATAGGTGTAATATATATATTATATATAATACATT
>NW_016807079.1:26614-35005 GCF_001698545.2 Rhinopithecus bieti
TAAAAGCCATATACAACAAACCCACAGCTAGTATCATGCTGAATAGGAAAAAACTGAAAGCCTTGCCTCTAAGATCTGGAACAAGACAAGGATGCCCCCTTTCTTTCTTTCTTTTCTTTCTTTCTCTCTCTCTCTCTTTCTTTCTTTCCTTTTTTTCCTTTCCTTTCTTTCTTTTTTCTTTTCTTTTCTTTCTTTCTTTCTTTCCTTTTTTCCTTTCTTTCTTTCCTTTCTTTCTTTCCTTTCATTCTTTCCTTCTTTCCTTTCTTTCTTTCTTTCCTTCCTTTCTTTCCTTCCTTCCTTCCTTTTTTCCTTTCTTTCTTTCCTTTCTTTCCTTCCTTCCTTTCTTTCCTTCCTTCCTTTCTTTCTTTCCTTCCTTCCTTCCTTTCTTTCCTTTTCTTTCTTTCCTTTCTTTCTTTTTCTTTTTTCTTTCTTTCCTTTCTTTCCTTTTCTTTCTTTCTTTCTTTTCTTTCTTTCTTTCTCTTTCTTTCTTTCTTACTTTGCCTTTCTTTCTTTCTTACTTTGCCTTTCTTTCTCTCTCTCTTCTTTCTTCTTTATTTATGTTTTGTTTTGTTTTGTTTTGCATAGTTTTATTCTGTCACCCAGGCTGGAGTGCAGTGGCACAATCTTGGCTCACTGCAACCTCTGTCTCCCAGGTGCAAATGATTCTCCCACCTCAGCCTCCTAGTATCTGGAATTACATGTGTGTACCACCATGCCTGACTACTGTAATTCAGCATAGTACTGGAAGTGCTAGCTAATGCAATGAGACAAGAGAAATAAATAAAGAGTATCCAAACAGAAATGGAAGAAATCAAACAATCCTTGTTTGCAGATTATATGATCTTATATTTGGAAAACCTAAAAAATTCACCAAATAACTATGAAAACTAATAAAGTCAGTTAAGTTGCAGGATAGAACATCAACATACAAAAATCAGTAGCATTTCTATATACCAACAGTGAACAATTTGAAAATAAAATTAAAATAATTCCATTTACAATAGCTACAGATAAAATAAAATTGCTAGGAATTAACCAAATAAATGAAAGATTTCTACAATGAAAATTGTAAAACACTGATAAAAGAAATGGAAGAGAACAGCAAAAAATGGAAAGAGACTTCGTGTTCATGGGTTGGAAGAATCGATATTGTTAAATATCCATACTACACAAAGTAATCTATAGATTCAAATGCAACCCCTGTCAAAATACCAATGACATTCTTGACAGAAATAGAAAACACAATGTTAAAATTTATATAGAACCACGAAAGACCCAGAATGGCCAAAGCTATCCTGAACAAAAAGTACAAAACTGGGGAAAACACATTGCCTGATTTCAAAATGTATTATGGAGTTGTAATAACCAAAACAGCATGGTACTGGCATAATTACAGACACATACACCAATGAAACAGAATAGAGAACCCAGAAACAAATCCACACACCTATAGTGAATTTATTTTCAACAAAGATGCCAAGAACATATACTCAGAAAAAAGACAATCTCTTCAATAAGTGGTGCTGGGAAAACTGGATATCCACATGCAGAGGAATGAGACTAGACCTTTATCTCTTGCCATACAAAAAATTAAATTAAAGTGGACTAAACACTTAAATCTAAGACCTCAGACAATGAAACGCCTAGAAGAAAACATTGGAGAAACTCTCCAGGACATTGGTCTGGGCAAAAATTTCTTAAGTAATACACCATAAGCACAGGCAACCAAAGCAAAAATGGACAAACAAGATCATATCAAGTTAAAAAGCTTCTGCACAGTGAAAGAAACAGTCAGCAAAGTGAAGAGACAACCCACAGAATTGGAGTAAATATTTGCAAACTACCCATCTGAAAAGGGATTAATAACCAGAATATATAAGGACCTCAAACACTCTATAGGAAAAAGTCTAATAATTCAATAAAAAATGGTCAAATGATTTTAATAGGCAATTCTCAAAAGAAGACATAAAATGGCAAACAGGCATATAAATAGGTGTTTAACATAATTGGTCATAAGAGAAATGCAATTCAAAACTGCAGGGAGTGACAACTGATGGAACTGGAAAAACAAGAACAATCCAAACTCAAATCCAGCAGAAGAAAAGAAATAAAGAAGAGCAGAGCAGAACTAAATGAAATTGAAACAAAACAAAACAAAAATTAAATGAAACAAAGCGCTGGTTTTTTGAAAGGATAAATAAAATTGATAGACCATTAGCAAGATAAACCAAGAAAAGAAGAGAGAAGGTCCAAGTAAGCTCAATTAGAAACAAAACAGGAGATATTATAACTGATACCCCAGAAATAGAAAATATTATTCAAAGCTAACATGAACAACTTTATGTGCATAAACTAGAAAACCTAGAGGAGATGGATAAATTCCTGGAAATTCGATTAAATCAGGAAGATATAAAAACTCTGAACAGACCAACAATGAACAGCGAGATTTAAATGGTAATGCAAATACTGCCCATAATAAAAAGTCCAGGACCAGATGGATTCAGAGTTGAATTCTGCCAGGCATTCAAAGAGGAATAGATACCAATTCTATTGACACTGTTCCACAGGATTGAGAAGGAGGAAATCGTCCTTAAATCATTCTATGAAGCCAGTATCACTCTAATACCAAAACCAGGGAAGGACATAACAAAAAAAGAAAACTATAGACAAATATCACTGATGAACATAGATGCAAAAATTCTCAACAAAATGCTAGCTAACCAAATCCAACAGTATATTAAAGAGATAATCCTCCATGATCAAGTGAGCTTCATACCAGGGATGCAGGAATGGTTTAACGTATGTAAGTCAATAAATGTTATATAGCTCATAAATAGAATTAAAAACAAAAATCACATGATCATCTCAGTAGATGCAGAAAAAGCATTTGACACAATCCAGCATCCATTTATGATTAAAACCCTCATCAAAATCGGCATAGAAGTGACACACCTTAAGGTAATAAAAACATCTATGACAAACCCACAGCCAACATAATACTGAACGGGGAAATGTTGAAAGCATTCCCCTTGAAAACTGGAACAAGACAAAAACGTCCACTTTCACCACTTCTATTCAGCATAGTACTGGAAGTCCTGACTACAGCAATCAGACAAGAGAAATAAATCAAAGGCATCCAAGTTGGTAAGGAGGAAGTCAAATCGTTGCTGTTTGCTATGAGATGGTCGTATACCTAAAAAACCCTAAAGACTTATCCATAAAGCTTATACAACTGGTAGATGAATTCAGGAAAGTTTCAGGATACAAAATGGATGTACACAAATCAGTAGCTCTGCTATACACCAACAGCCACCAAGCAGAGGATCAAATCAAGAACACAACTCCTTTTACAATAGCTGCAAAAATAAAACCAAATTTGGGAGTACACCTAACCAAGGAGGTGAAAGACCTCCACAAGGAAAACTATGAAACACTGCTGAAAGAAAGTATAGACAATGCAAACAAATGGAAACATATTCCATGCTCATGGCAAACAGAAACATAAAGTGAGGAAATGACATTCTATTCAGCAAATGGTGCTGGGATAATTGACAAGCCACATGTAGAAGAAAAAAACTGGATCCTCATCTCTCACCTTATACAAAAATCAACCCAAGATGGATCAAAGACTTAAATCTAAGACCTGAAACAGCAAAGATCCTAGAAGATAACATTGGAAAAACCCTTCTAGACATTGGCTTAGGCAAAGCCTTCATGAACAAAAACCCGAAAGCAAATTCAATAAAAACAGAGATAAAAAATGGCACCTAATTGAACTAGAAAGCTTCTGCACAGCAAAATAAATAATCAGCAGAGTTAACAGACAACCCACAGAGTGGGAGAAAATCTTCAAAATTTATAAATCTGACAAGGGACTAATCTCCAGAATCTACAAAGAACTCAAATCAGCAAGAAAAAACAAATAATCTCATCGAAATGTGGACTAAGGACATTAATAGACAATTCTCAAAGGAAGATATACAAATGGCCAACAAGCATATGGAAAAATGCTTCATCACTAAGTATTAGGTAAATGCAAATCAAAACCACCTTACTCCTGCAAGAATGGCCATAAAAAAAAAAATTATAGATGCTGGTATGAATGTGGTGAAAAGAAAACACTTTTACATTGTTGGTGGGAATGTAAACTAGTACAACCACTATAGAAAACAGTGTGGTGATTCCTTAAAGAACTAAAAGGAATACCATTTGTTCCAGCCATTTCACTACTAGGTATCTGAGATAGTTTGGCTGTGTCTCCACCTAAATCTCATTTTGAATTGTAGTTCCCTTGATCCCCACGTGTCATGGGAGGGACACGGGGGAAGGTAATGAATCATGGAGAAGCTTTTCTCATGCTATTCTCAAGGTATTCTTGTGCAAGTAAGTAAGTTCTTATGAGATCTGATAGTTTTATAAGGGAATTTCCCCTTCTCTTGACTCTCATTCTTCTCTCTCCTGCTGCCATATGAAGAACATGTTTGCTTCTTCTTCTGCCATGATTATAAGTTTCCTGAGGCCTCCCCAGCCATGCAAAATTGTGAGTCAATTAAATCTCTTTTTTAAATAAATTATTCAGTCTCAAGTATGTTGTTATTAGCATTGTTAGAACAGACTAATACAGTAAATTGGTACCACAGAAAGTGGGGCACTGCTGTAATGATACCTAAAAATATGGCAAAGTTTGGATCTTTCTAGAGACTTGGAGATCTCAGAGGACCGGAAGATGGAAAATTTGAAACTTCCTATAGACTTGTTGAATGGCTTTGGCCAAAATTCTGATAGTGATATGGACAATAAAGTCCAGGCTGAGGTTGTCTCAGATGGAGATGAGGAACTTCTTGGGAACTGGAGTAAAGGTCACTCTTGCTATGCAAAGAAACTAGTGGCATTTTCCCGTGCCCTAGAGATCTGTGGAACTTTGAACTTGAGAAAGATGATTTAAGGTATCTTGTGGAAGAAATTTCTAAGTGGCAAAGCATTCAAGAGGAAACAGAGCATAAAACTTTTGTAAAATTTGCAACCTGAAGATGTGATAGTAAAGAAAAACCCATTTTTCTGGGGAGAAATTCAAGCTGGCTGCAGAAATTGGCATAAGTAACAAGGAGCCTAATGTTAATCACAACAATAATAGGGAAAAATCTCCATGGCATGTCAGAAACCTTCATGGCAGCCCCTCCCATATCAGACCCAGAGACCTAGGAGGGAAAACTGGTTTCGTGGTACAGGCCCAGGGCTCCCTGCTCTGTGTAGCCTTGGGACATGGTGCCCTGCATCCCAGATGCTTCAGTTCCAGCTGTGGCTAAAAAGGACCAATGTACAGCTCAGGCCGTTGTTTCAGAGGGTGCAAGCCCCGAGCCTTAGGAGGCTTACATGTGGTATTGGGCTACAGGTGCACAGAGGTCAAGAACTGAGGTTTGGAAATCTCTCTGGATTTCAGAGAATGTGTAAAAACTCCTAGATGTACAGGCAGAAGTTTGCTGTAGGGGCAGAGCCCTCATGGAGAATCTCTGCTAGGGCAATGCAGAAGGGAAATGTGGGGATCGGAGTCCCCTACAGAGTCCCCACTGGAGCACTGTCTAGTGGAGCTGTGAGAAGAGGGTCATCGTCCTCCAGATCCCAGAATTGTAGATCCACCGACAGCTTGCACCATGTACCTGGAAAAGCCACAGACACTTGATACTAGCCTGTGAAAGCAGCCAGGAGGGGGTCTGTACCCTGCAAAGCCACAGGGGCAAAGTTGCTCAAGACTATGACCAAGAGCCCACCTCTTGCAGCAGTGTTCCCTGAATGTGAGACATGGAGTCAAGGGAGATCATTTTGGAACTTTGGGGTTTAATGACTGCCCTATTGGGTTTTGGACTTGCATGGGCCCTGTAGCCCCTTTGTTTTGGCCAATTTATCCGATTTGGAATGGGTGTATTTAACCAATGCCTGTACACTTAATGTGTTTAGGAAGTAACTACTTGCTTTTAATTTTACAGACTTATAGGCAAAAGGGGCTTGCCTTGTCTCAGATGAGACTTTGGACTTGGACTTTTGAGTTAATAATAGAATGAGTTAAGACTTTGGGAAACTATTGGACTGGCATGATTGTGTTTTCAAATGTGAGGACATGAGATTTGGGAGGAGTCGGGGGCAGAATAATATGGTTTGGTTGTCTCCCCATCCAAATCTTATCTTGAATTGTAGTTCCTATAATCCCCATATGTCATAGGAAGGACCCAGTGGGAGGTAATTGAATCACGGAGGCAGTCTCCCCCAAGTTATTCTTATGATGGTAAGTTCTCAAGAGATCTGATGGTTTTACAAGGGGTTTCCCCCTTCACTTGGCTCTCATTCTTCTCTTTCCTGCTGCTATGGGAAGAAGCATGTGTTTGCTACCCCTGCTGCCATGATTGTTAGTGTCCCAAGGCCTTCCCAGCCATGTGAAACTGTGAGTCAATTAAACCTCTTTTCTTTATAAATTATCCAGTCTCAGTTATGGCTTTATTAGCATCATGAGAACAGACCAATATGGTATCTACCCAGAGGAAATAAATAATTATATGAAAAAGATACCTGCACACACACGTTTATAACAACACAGTTTGCATTTGCAAAAACATGGAAGCAGCCCAAATACCCATCAATCAATGAATGGACAAAAGGAAATGTGGTGGCCAGCTGCAGTGGCTCATGCCTGTAATCCCAGAAATTTGGGAGGCCAAAGTGAGTGTATTGCCTGAGCTCAGGGGTTCAAAATAAGCCTAGGCAATGTGGTGAAACTCTGTCTCTACTAAAAATGCAAAACATTTTCTGGGTGTGGTGGCAGGCGTCTGTAATCCCAGCTACTCAGGAGACTGAGACAGGATAATTGTTTGAACTTGGAAGGCAGTGGTTGCAGTGAGCGAGATCATGCCACTGTACTCCAGCCTGGGTGACAGAGAGAGAGAGCATGGAGTATACTCAGTCACAAAAGGGAATGAAATAATGGCATTTGCGGAGACCTAGATGGAATCAGAGACCATTATTCTAAGTGAAGTAACTCAAGAATGGAAAACCAAACATCATATGTTCTCACTCATAAGTGGGAGCTAAGCTAAGAGGTAACAAAGGCCTAAGAATGATACAATGGACTTTGAGGACTTGAGAGAAAGGGTAGGAGGGGAGTGAGTGATAAAAGACAAAAGACTACATATTGAGTATTGTGTATACTGCTCGGGTGCTGAGTGCACCAAAATCTCAGAAATCACCCCTAAAGAACTTATTCATGTAACCAAACACCACCTGCTCCCTAAAAACCTATTGAAATAAAAAATACATTTTAAAAATAAATCAAAATATGTGCATTTGTGAAAAAAAAATGAAATTTACTTTTTCTGATGTAAGTATAGCTTCCCATGCTCCTTTGGCTTCTATTTGCATGGGATATCTTTTTCCAGTTCTTCCCTTATAGCCTGTGTTTATCCTTGAAGCTAAAGTAAGTCTCTTGTAGGCAGAGCATAGTTGGGTCTTGTTTTTGAAAATATATTCAGCCACTCTATATTTTAATTAGAGAATTTAGTCCACTTACATTTAAAGTAATTATTTACAGGTAAGGAGTTACTATCGCTTTTCATTAATTATTTTCTTGCTATTTTGTAGTTTTTTTTACCCTTTCTTCCTCTTACTGCCTTTCCTTGTCATTTGCTTATTTCTTTAGTAGTATGATTTGTTTTATTTCACCTTCTGGTTTGTGTATTAACTACAGCTTTTTGCATTGTGATTACCATGGTGATTACATAAAATATCATAGTTTTATTTTTTGATTTAAAATAATATTTATTTAGCTCCTCCTAAGGCCATACAGAGTCCCTTCTCTCTGGAAGCTTACATACTAGTGAGAAAGAAAGACAATAAACCAAACAAATAAGTATGAAATGCAACATTAGAGTGATATGAAAGGAAAGAATGGTAGGGAGTTGAGAGAGATTGGATGCAATTTTGGTTAAGTAGTCAGTGAAAGACTCTCCGAGGAGTGTAAAATCATACCTTGAACAGTCTATTTTAAGACGATATAGCAACTTAACTTCAATCACATACAATATATCTACACTTTTACACCCCTCTCAGACATTCTGGATTTTGATGTCAAAATTTACTTGTTTTATATTTTGTCTCCATTAACAAATTATTATAGCTATAGCAATATTTAACATCTTTGTCCTTTAAATGTTATACTAGAATTAATGTATACACTGTCACAGTACTAGAGTATTCTGAATATTACTGTAAGTTTTATGTTTTCATTGATGTTCATGTTACTAATTAGTATCTTTTTGTTTCATTCTGAAGAAATTCCTTTAGCATATCTTCTGATGGATGTCAAGTGGTGATGAACTTCTTCAGTTTTCCTTTTTTTTTTTTTTT
>NW_016807079.1:37798-41589 GCF_001698545.2 Rhinopithecus bieti
AAAATCTTTATCTCGTCTTCATTTCTGAAGCTTTACCAGGTAAAGTATTATTGGTTGGCAGCTGTTTCTTTTGGCACATTGAATATATCATCTTAGTTTCTCCTGGCCTGTAAGGCTTCTGCTGAGAAATTGCTTGTAGTCTAATGGGGGAAAGCCTTCTCTTATATTTGATGAGTCTCATTTACCTTGCTGCTTTCAAAATTCTGTGTCTTTATTTTTAACAATTTGATTATAAAGTGTTCTGGTGAAGAGCTCATTAGACTGAACATATCTGAGGACTTCTAAGCATCATATACTTTCCAAGTCTCATATCTCTTCCAAGATTTGGGAATTTTTCAGCTATTCTTTTTAAAAAATATGCTTTCTGCCCCTTTCACTCTCTTTCTTTTTCTTCTCATGCTTTCATAATCCACATATTACTGTACTTGACGCTCTTTCATAAATAATGTAAGCTTTTTTTTATACTCCTTCTCATTATTTTTTTCTTTTCCTCTAAATGTATAATTTCAAAGATCCATCTTTCAGTTCATAGATTCTTTTCTGCCTAACCAACTCTGATGTTCAAATTCTGTTAAATTTTAATTTCACAATTGCATTTTTACCTCCAGAATTTCTGATTTTTTTAAAAAACTGATCTCTATGTTTCTGCTGAAGCTGTTGTTCCACTCATGTAGTGTTTTCCTGATTTCCTTGACTTGCCAATCTGTATTTCATTGAAGTTTACCGAAATTTTTTAAACAATTATTTGTAATTCTTTATTACAAAATTTGTAGATGAGATCTCCATTTCTTTGGGGTTAGTTGCTGGAAAATTATAGTGTTTCTTTTGTGATGTCATGTTTCCTTGGTTTTCTCATTTTTTGAAGTTTTTCAATGCTGACTTTGCCTTTGAAGAAGTAATCACCTCTTCCAGACTTTTGAATGACTTTGAGAGAGAAACATTCTCACCAAAGAATTTAGGTAGGTAGTCTGCATCACTCTCAGATCTTTTCTATGGATGTGCCCCCTCCAAACCTCTTGTTTCCTTTTGGGGTGAAATTTTTAAGATTGTATTACTTCTCTCAGTCTTACAAATCAGGACAATGGCCTACAACTTCTTGTTTTTATCTCTAGGGAGATACCTTGAAATGCTCAGATGTGTATGTCTTCTCAGTCCTGTGCAGTTAAGATGGCTATCTTCATTAGATGTTTGCAATTACTGTTTGTGGGCATGCGTGGGTAGGGAAAATTGAGGTTCATGCAGTGCTTGAGGTGCCAGATGGGAGGTGATCCACAGGATAGGTATCCTAACTAACTTGTGGGGGGGCTTGCTGATGAAGTTCAAGGAACAGTTAATAGGGCCTTTGGCCTTTTTTTCCTTCCTCCAGCCTCTCCCAACCACTCAGCCCTGCCAATAACCTTGATATTCTGGGTGGAGTGAAAAAGAATTGAGCTTGTTTGAAAACATCCTGCATGACTAGGGGATCCAGGTGCTCACTCACTATGTTCTTGTTTTCCCTGTCAGGGAAGCTGTAGGCTGAGCAGGTCTCCATTGGTATTGAGCTAGACTGTCTTGGAGGATATGTTACACGGGTAATGTGAATTTGTTTTTCTTATCCTATTTGATGTGTCTATTGTTAGGTTTTTTTGCTCCAACGCTGTTGGAACTTCTCTCTTGGGCTCCCAGACTTGCATAAAGATACTCTAATCAGATGATAGTTGTCAAAATTGATATTTCTGCAGGGAGATGATAGTAAATAGCTCCTATTCTATACTCTTGCTGATACCACTCCTAGAATACTTTTTACTCTTAGCTAGTTTAGTCCTATTAGCAATAACAATTATTGGATTCCTACAATTCAGGAGGGATTCCTGGGTGTTTAGGACTTTTTACTATGTCTGGTAGGAACTTTAGTGTCATCAGGCCTATATGAACTGTTAGAACTGCTTAACTCATGGTTTCCTGATCATTCATTGTCAGCCTCACAGAGTTTCACCTAATGCATGCAGGGCTTATTATACAGAATAACATTCTCCATTAGACCTCTAGGCACAGTGCTAGAGGTCTTTCTCTCTGTAAGTTCTTTTCCTAATCTACCTAAGAAGGCTGAATAATTATATCTGTGTCCTCAACTTGCTGAGACCACTTTACTTGTATTTTCCTTTACTGCACCATGGTCTAGAAAGTGCCTCTATGCACAATGTCATAACTCACATCATTTGTTTCCCTTCTATCAAAAACCACAATACTGTACGTCCTGTCGTTCAATGTCCAAAAACAAATGTTTCTTTCTCCTCCTCATTTCCACTGTTCAAGCCTTTGGAAACAAAAATCTCTTTAATAGTTTAGTCACCTGACTGTCTTAGCAACAAGGTCATCAATTCCCAAGCCTTTGCATCCAAAAAGTATTGTTGAGATAATAGTTCTGTGTACCTCAAAAAGTCATTTTTCCCCAAGTAAAACATTCTAAATGAAGGGGATCCATATGTTTCCTATTCCTGTACTATTGTCTTTTGCTATATGTTTGCAGCAGACTATAGTGAGTGTATTGATTTAGAAAAGCCCATGGGAAAGAGATACACACACACAGAGAGAGAGAAACACTGTATGTTCCATTCATTTTAAATTAGAAAGTTTAACAGATAAGTAATTACAAGATTCAATGATATGACTACTATAGTCCACACTGGAATTGTTTTCTGTGATTGGTAGAAAGTGACGCAAAAGTAATGAATAGCTTCTGCTATGAAAGTCCCATGGCTGGGCTTATGTTGGTCCACTGTTCAAAAGCATTAAAAGATCCATGGATGGCACACACGCAGGTGAAAAGGATAGAGTACATGCACCATGATAGAGAATATCTGAGTATTCACAGCTCAGAGGAGCTTCAACAAAACTCAAAGAAAAGCTATGTGGCATGCACAATGTGGCTAACCAACAGTCTAACTTGCCTCCTGCCAGACTGACAATGTGCTTCGGTTGATAATGAGACTTCCCAATGCCAAGGAGTTTTACAACAATCTGTATTTGGTGGGTTACCATTGTACTAAATTATCTTGTACTTATGGGATTTCAGAGTCCACAGATACACCAAGTCACTTCCTGCTAATAAGACATAAATGAAAAGATACTAAAAATGGCATTAGATGCAGACTTACATTTGCTTTGAAAGAGAAGTTCACTGTTTACAATGCAGATGTGATCTAGGAAAATTGGATGACAACTACCTACCCCATCCATCCCTTCTTCCCATCCTTTTTTTCCTTTTCTCTCCTTTTAATTCTTTTCTCTTAACTCTATGCCCAGCTCATGTAAAGGCAATCAGAAGAGAATTGTACAACGTTTAGCTTTGGAATTAATGAATTTCCATCAAATTGATGGATGACAGGCCCAGAAAACAGAATCATGGAGCTTTCTATTTGAAGGGTAAAGCCCATGCTCATCATGTAACTTAATTTGCTGGGTAAAGTGAGGGCCAAAAACAATAGAAATATTACTATCTTTCACATTCACTGCTACTGGCTTCTTGCTAAGTTGCAGATTATGATGCTTCAAAAACTAACAAATAAACAAAAAACAAAAACAGAAAGAACAAACACCTGAACAACAAAGTACACAAAAAGGTAAAATAAACTAATCCAAATTCCAAGCAAATTAACCCCTTAAAAGAATGGAACGGTAGGGTGCAGTGGCTCATGCCTGTAATCCCAGCACTTTGGGAGGCCAAGGTGGGCAGATCACGAGGTCAGGAGATTGAGACCATCCTGGCTAACACAGTGAAACCTCGTCTCTACTAAAAAAATGCAAAAAAA